>NC_056688.1:29264444-29586388 GCF_018350215.1 Panthera leo
ATTCATACTATTATTAATAAAGTTAATGTTTTAAAGCTCATAGTTGTGTTTTGCACAAGACACCTTTATTCCTGTGTGATTGGTTCCATCCTTTCTTACACTGGGGCAATTAATGGTTTACTCATACCTTTAGCTTGCCTTTATAGGACAACACTTACAACTGAGGCTCATAAAACAAAACAAAACATAGAGATGGTTAATGATCATCATCACGATGATAACAATGGTGATGAAACAGTGGAACATATAGGGAGGAAAAGACCAAAGAGACTTGGGGTAGGTGGGACATCAAACATCTGAGAATATCTTTATAACTGGTCTCAAGACCCAGGGAAGGAACCAACCAACAGTAATTTGTAAACATAAAGAATTGGGGCATCTGGGTGGCTAGGTCGTTTAAACGTCCGACTTCAGCTCAGGTCATGATCTCATGGTCTGTGAGTTTGAGCCCCGCGTCGGGCTCTGTGCTGACAGCTCAGAGCCTGAGGCCTGTTTCAGATTCTGTGTCTCCCTCTCTCTCTCTACCCCTCCCCTGTTCACACTCTGTCTCTCTCTGTCTCAAAAATAAATAAAAAACGTTAAAAAAAATTTAAAAAGAAAGAATCAAGAACCTGAGCAAGAGTTCAAGATTACATTGATGACCAAGAGACCATATAAAGCTACTCAACTAAATCCAGGTTTATTAGCTCCATTCTTGCTACAGTGGGGACCAGGGGAAATTAATGGGAGTCCTGTTTTTAAAAGGGGGAGGGCACCCTCAGAGGGAAGCCACATTCTGCCTAACCACTAGATATTGGGAGCTATGATGTAGACAGGAAGAAACACTTGCCAGGAACCATTTATTCTTTCTTTATTTTTTTAAAGTTTATTTATTTTTGAGAGAGACAGAGAGAGAGAGAGAGAGAGAGAGAGAGAGACAGCACACACAAGCGAGTAGGGGAGGGACAGAGAGGGAGAGAAAGAATCCCAAGATTTTAGCTGGACCCGTCGATGTGGGGCCCAAACTCACAAACCACGAGACATGACCTGAGCTGAAATCAAGAGCCAGACACTACCAATAGAACCACCCAGGCAGCCCTTGTCATTACCCATTTAGAACTCCGTGGGGAGAATTTTTCCATCCATACTTTCCTACCTTGTGATGACTTGTCAAAACAGCGATCTTATATTTTCTCAGAAGCAGAATTAGGGCCAAAAATTGAACAGTAACTACACAGTAGGAATCTAAAAGGTAAATACTCTCTGTAATTCTGTAAAGCTTAACCCTATTCCTCCCTTCCTCCCTCCCTTTGTTCCTTTGATTTTGTTCTTTCCTTACCCTCTTCTCTCTCCCTTCTTCTCTCTCTCTCTCCCTCTCTTTCCCCTCCTCCCTCTCTTCATCTTTCTCTCCTTCTATCTTCCTCCCTCCCTCTCAACTATTAGCAATTTATCCTAAGGCATTCCTTTATCAGTGCTACTTACTTCTACACTTTTCCAATTGACCAGTATTATGGAAATCTATATTGTAAGCATACAGACCGGTATATCGGTAAAGAGACTTTTTCAAAGTGTTTAGATAAAGCAGACAAGCTCTGACAAAGCTAGATAATAAACCAGGCCAGGAGGTTTTCCCTTGAAGGAATCTAATTAACAACAAAGGCAAACGTACATTATCATTCTCCTCAAGGCATCCCATTCACCTCTGAAGAAATTTTACTGTTGTAAATCCAAAAGAGAAACCTTCGTGTCAGAGCAAAGAGGGAGAGCAGAAGAAGAGATAGGAGAGAAGCTTGTAATTTTGCTGTGGGTGGAAGGGCCACCTAGGGAACGGAAATTCAAAAGCATCTAAAACATTTAAATTTGCAGGAAGCTAAGCCAGACCCAACAGATGGCCTGGAGGAAACCTGGCATCATCATTCAAGGCTGAACTTTTTTGGCAAGGGGATAGCCCCAGTGAATAATCAGAGTTATTTTGTTTTGTATTTTTTAAATGGAAAATAGGCCAGTTTAAGTTGCTGATCTCATGATAAAGATGAAAATTTGCCCCAAAACCATGGTTATACTCCAGGAGGACCAAAGTGGGGTGGCCTTTGTCTTATAAAATTAAATTAATTTCAAAAACGCTTTGTCTTATAAAATTAAATTAATTTCAAAAAATAACTTTGAGGGGTAATAGTGGCTGCTTTTTATTAAAGTTTATTATATTCTTAAGATCATAATACTTCTGAGTAAAATTTGTCACTTTATATGGATGGCTCTGGAAGCTTATGAAAAGGAGTTTATTAACTAAACAAAGATCTCATTCCAATGTAGACTAGCTGAGTTTTGAAAGACCTTGCACTGAGTTGCAATCTACCTCTCTAATGCCTACCCACTGGTTCTAGCTCTGTCCCTTCTAACGCAAATACATCCAGTGCTTCTTCCCTATGGTAATCCTTCATGAAGATGAAAAAAATTATGTTATCCATTCTAAGTTATTTAATTTTGAGGTTAAACTTTTTCTATTTAGATTTTAAAATAAGGTACTACTCATATGTCAGTTCCTGTGTGTGTGGCTAAAACAATACTCTCCAAGAAGCAAGACCAGACATGAAAGATGAGTCACATTAGGAAGCAACTAGAAAATATATTTAGTGATTTAATTTGTGACACTTAGAGTTATGACAGCACATACATGCACTTTATGCCAATGCTCTATACACACATACACTGCATGTTATAGTAATGCATAACATTAATAGCACTCTCACCCTCCAATGTGATGTTTAGTTGTGTAGTTAAGTTAATTTTGGATTAACAGATGCTTAAGCACTTGTCTTCAACATTGTATGGAAGGTAGTATCCAGGAAAACTATGCAAGAAAATGATACCAAAATCATCCAGATTGGAAAGAAAGAATTAAAGCTATCTTTATGCAGATGACATGATCTTCTATATAGACAATTCTAAGGAATGTACTAAAAACTATTAAAATAAATAAACAAGTTCAGCCATATTTCAAAATACAACATCAATATAGAAAAATTAATTGTATTTATATGTACCAGGAATAAAATATTTGAATATAAAATTATAAAATAATTCTATTTACATTAGTTCCAAAAAATATATATTTTTTAAATCTTATTTATTTGTTTTGAGAAAGAGAGACAGAGAGAAAGTGAGCAGGAGAAGGGCAGAGAGAGAGGGAGACAGAGAAAATTCCAAGCAGAGTGCACTGCCAGAGCAGAGCCTGACACAGGGCTTGAACTCACAAACCACAAGATCATGACCTGCACTGAAATCAAGAGCCAGATGTTCAACTGACTGAGACACCCAGGCGCCACACAAAACAAATATTTTAACTAAATTTAACATCAAAAGTGTAAAACTTGTACCCCAAACACTAAAATGTTGATGAAATAAATTAAAGATGTAAATACATAAAAAATCTAATGTTCATGGATCAGAAGATTTAATATCGTTAAAATGGCAATGTTTCCCAAATTGACCTACAAATTCAATTACATCCCTTTCAAAATTCCAGCTGTCTCCTTTGCAAAAATTGATGAGCTGATCCTTAAATTCATATGGAAATTCAAGGGACCCAAAACAGACAATCTTGGGGAAAAAAAGAAAAAATAGTTGGAGGAATCACACTTCAAGATTTCAAAACCACTACAAAACTATAATAACCATGACAGAGACTTCTCCAGGACCAAAAGAATTGGTGAGTGCCATTTTCCTTCCTACCCCCCCCCCCCATCTAGACACCTGCAGGCACCAGTGCAGTGCTAACACTTGCTACCTAACTTGCTAACAATGTGCCATGTCCCCACATTCTTCTGGACAGGACCCCTCTAGTCAGACCTTTGCTCCAGTTCCCCTTCCACAGCACACCTGCAGATGCCTTGCTAACACCATGCACCCTACCCCCACAGTCTTCTGTGGACCTGTCCCTTCCAGTACACCCTGGGTCTGAGCCCATCCATTGGAGTGCCACAAGCCTCATAGTGTGCAAGCAGTGGTGACAGGGACCAGCACCATTCCAGTGTGACTACTGCTCCAATGAGAAGGGAAGGTAACCACACACATGGGTACAACTGCAGCCTCAGCAGTGGACTGGGAGCAGACATCTGGTCTGACTACAGGCCTCACCTACCAATGAAAGCTTCTCAAGGGACAGCACAGGCAAAATGCCCTGCAAATCTCTGGCAAATGCCTGGTCTGTTTCAACTCAAGCTCAAAGCAGCCCCAGACTGGCCCATTAACGACACAGAGACCAAATTCTTCTCACAATAAGTAAAAAGAGCCATCACAGAAGACTGGACTGAAGGCAAAAGCAGTTCAGCCACAACAGGATAAGACACACAACACACATAGGAGACACATGAACTGCCAGATTCTAGTGAATAGTGGACACTGCACTGCAGGGCACTACAGGACCTTTTTTTTCAGAGGGCCACTAGACAAGAGCAGGAGACACAGACATAGCTCATTCTCCTAACACATGGGAACAGACACCAAAATTTAAACAAAATTAGGAGACAGAGACATATGTCCTTAATGAAAGAAGAGGACAAAATCACAGCAAGAGAGCTAAATGAAACAGAGGTAAGTAATATGCCTGATAGAGAATGTAATGACCATAAAGATAATCATATAACTTGAAAAAAGAGTGGACAACCTCAGTGAAACCCTTAACAAAGAGGTAGAAAACATAAAAAGAACCAATCAGAGATGAAGAACTCAATCGCTGAAAATAAAAATACACCTGATGGAATAAATAGCAAACTAGAAAAAAGAAAAAAATGGATCAGTGAGCTGGAGGACAGAGTAATGAATACTGAGAAGGCTGAAGAGGAGAGAGAAAAAATAATAATAAAAATGAAAATGGACTTAAGGGACACACAACACCATCAAGTGTAATAATATTTGCATTATAGGGGTCCCAGAAGGAGAAGAGAAGGGGCACAAAAAATTTACCTGAATATATAATAGTTGAAAACTTCCCTAACTAGAGGAAGGAAACAGAAATCCAGATCTAGGAGGCACAGAGAGTCCCAGCAAAATCAACCAAGGAGGTCCACACCAAGACACATAGTAATTAAAATGGAAAAACTAGCGGTAAATAGAGAACTTTAAAAGCAGAAGAAAAGAAAGAAAGAAAGAAAGAAAGAAAAAGAAAATATATACAAGGGAAACCCCATTACTATTAGCTCATTTTTCAGCAGAAACATTGCAGGCCAGAGGGGAGAGACATGATATATTCAAAGTGCTGAAAGGAAAAACCCTGAAGTCAAGAATGCTCTACCCAGCAAGGCTGTCATTCATAATAGAAGGAGAGATAGTTTTCCAGACAAACAAAAGTTAAAAGTATTCATGGCCACTAACCCCACACTATAAGAATTATTAAAGGGGACTCTTTGAATGTAAAGGAAAGAGCACAATTAGGAGTAAGAAAACTAGGAAGGACAAAAGCAGTAAAAATAAGTATATATATATATATATATATATATATATATATATATTAGTCAAGGGAAGGGATTCACAAAATAAAAGAATATGGAATATGACAACATAAACCTAAAACATGGGGGAAGAAAGGAATAAAAATGGGCTCAAATTTAAGCAACAATCACCTGAATATAGATAGTTATCTGCATAAGCTGTTATATAGAAACATAATGGAATGGCACTCACAGATCAAAAACTGGTAAGAGATATGAAAAAAATAAAGAAAAAAGAAATCCAAATATAGCAGTAATGAAAGCTAGCAAATTGCGAGAGAAGAGAGCAAGAGAAGAAAGGGGGGCGCCTGGGTGGCACAGCCGGTTAAGCATCTGACTTTGGCTCAGGTCATGATCTCATGGTTCTTGAGTTTGAGCCCCACCTCAAGGTATGTGCTGACAGCATGGAACCTGGAGCCTGCTTTGAATTCTGTGTCTCGCTTTCTTTCTGCCTTCCCCACTCACACTCTCTCTCTTTCTCTCTCTCTCTCTCAAAAATAAATAAACATTTAAAAAATGAAAAAAAAAATAAAGAGAAGAAAGAAACAGATAATTACAAAACAAAAACAAAACAAGTAAAAAAAATGAGAGTAAGTACATACCTATTACTTTGAGTAGAAATGTACTAAACACTCCACTCAAAAGACGCAAGTGACAAATGGATTAAAAAAAGGATGTCTATATCCTGCCTACAAGAGACTCATTTCAGACCTAGAGGCACATGCAGATTCAAAGTGAAGGAGTGGAAAAGTATTTATCATGCAAATGGAACAGAAAAGAAGTCTGGGTAACAGTACTTATATCAGACAAAATAGACTTCAAACAGACTTTAACAAGAGACAAAGAAGGACACTATACAGTCATAAAGGGAAAATCCGGGGCGCCTGGGTGGTGCAGCCGGTTAAGCGGCCGACTTCAGCCAGGTCACAATCTCGCGGTCTGTGAGTTCGAGCCCTGCGTCAGGCTCTGGGCTGATGGCTCGGAGCCTGGAGCCTGTTTCCGATTCTGTGTCTCCCTCTCTCTCTGCCCCTCCCCTGTTCATCCTCTGTCTCTCTCTGTCCCAAAAATAAATAAAAAACGTTGAAAAAAAAAATTAAAAAAAAAATAAAAAAAAATAAAGGGAAAATCCAATAAGAAGGTATAATATTGTAAATATCTATGCATCTAAAATGGAAGCACCCAAATACATAAAGCAGCAAATACAAACATAAAGAAATATTTGATAGTAATATAATAATAGTAGGGAGATCCCACATACATCAATGGATAGATCACCCAGGCAGAAATTCAACAAGGAAACTGGCATTGAATAACACAGACTACCAGATGCATCTAACAAATACATTCAGAACATTCTATCCTAAAAGAGAAGAATACACATTCATTCAATGCACATGGAACATTCTCCAGAAAGGGTAACATTAGTAGGTCACAAAACAAGTCTCAAAAAATTCAAAAAGATTGAAGTCATGCCATGTATCTTTTCTAACCATAATGTTATGAAACTAGAAGTAAACCAAAAGAAAAAATCTAGAAAAATCACAAATACATGAAGGTTAAACAGCATGCTACTGATAGAAATAACATACTTACACATCATAAAAGCCATGTACAAAAAGCCCACAGCTAATATTATCCTCCATGGGGAAAAACTGAGAGCTATCCCCCTGAGATCAGGAACACGACAGGGATGTCCACTCTCACCCCTGTTGTTTAACATAGTGTTGGAAGTTCTAAGCATCAGCAATCAGACAACAAAAGGAAATCAAAGGCATCAAAATTGGCAAAGATGAAGTCAAGCTTTCGCTTTTTGCAGATGACATGATATTATACATGGAAAACCCGATAGACTCCACCAAAAGTCTGCTAAAACTGATACGTGAATTCAGCAAAGTCACAGGATACAAAACTAATGTACAGAAATCAGTTGCATTCTTATACACTAATAATGAAGCAACAGAAAGGCATATAAAGAAACTGATCCCCTTCACAATTGCACCAAGAACCATAAAATACCTAGGAATAAACCTAACCAAAGATGTAAAAGATCTGTATGCTGAAAACTATAGAAAGCTTATGAAGGAAATTGAAAAAGATACAAAGAAATGGAAAAACATTCCATGCTCGTGGATTGGAAGAATAAATATTGTTAAAATATCAATACTACCCAAAACTATCTACACAGTCAATGCAATCCCAATCAAAATTTCACCAGCATTCTTCACAAAGCTAGAACAAGCAATCCTAAAATTTGTATGGAACCACAAAAGACCCCGAATAGCCAAAGTAATATTGAAAAAGAAGACCAAAGTGGGAGGCATCATCATCCCAGACTTTAGCCTCTACTACAAAGCTGTCATCATCAAGACAGCATGTTATTGGCACAAAAACAGATACATAGACAATGGAATAGAATAGAGACTCCAGAATTGGACCAAAAAAGTATGGCCAACTCATCTTTGACAAAATGGGAAAGAATATCCAATGGAAAAAAGACAGTCTCTTTAACAAATGGTGCTGGGAGAACTGGACAGCAACATGCACAAGGATGAAACTAGACCACTTTCTTACACCATTCACAAAAATAAACTCAAATGGATAAAGGACCTGAATGTGAGATAGGAAACCATCCAAACCCTAGAGGAGAAAGCAGGAAAAAACCTCTCTGACCTCAGGCCTCAGCCGCAGCAATTTCTTACTTGACACATCTCCAAAGGCAAGGGAATTAAAAGCAAAAATGAACTATTGGGACCTCATGAAGATAAAAACTTTCTGCACTGCAAAGGAAACAATCAACAAAACTAAAAGGCAACCAACAGAATGGGAAAAGATATTTGCAAACGACATATCAGGCAAAGGGCTAGTATGCAAAATCTATAAAGAGCTCACCAAACTCCACACCCGAAAAACAAATAATCCAGTGAAGAAATGGGCAGAAAACATGAATAGACACTTCTCTAAAGACAACATCCAAATGGCCAACAGGCACATGAAAAGATGCTCAACATCACTCCTCATCAGGGAAATACAAATCAAAATCACACTGAGATATCACCTCATGCCAGTCAGAGTGGCTAAAATGAACAAATCAGGAGACTGTAGATGTTGGAGAGGATGTGGAGAAACGGGAACCCTCTTACACTGCTGGTGGGAATGCAAACTGGTGCAGCCACTCTGGAAAGCAGTGTGGAGGTTCCTCAAAAAACTAAAAATAGATCTACCCTATGTCCAAGCAGTAGCACTGCTAGGAATTTACCCAAGGGATACAGGAGTTCTGATGCATAGGGGCACTTGTACCCCAATGTTTATAGCAGCACTTTCAACAATAGCCAAATTATGGAAAGAGCCTAAATGTCCATCAACTGATGAATGGATAAAGAAATTGTGGTTTTTATACACAATGGAATACTACGTGGCAATGAGAAAGAATGAAATATGGCCTTCTGTAGCAACGTGGACGGAACTGGACAGTGTTATGCTAAGTGAAATAAGGCATACAGAGACAGACAGATACCATATGTTTTCACTCTGATGTGGATCCTGAGAAACTTAACAGAAGACCATGGGGGAGGGGAAGGAAAAAAAAATAGAGAGGGAGAGAACCAAAGCATAAGAGACTCTTAAAAACTGAGGATAAACTGAGGGTTGATGGCGGGTGGGAGGGAGGGCAGGGTGGGTGATGGCACTGAGGAGGGCACACTTTGGGATGAGGACTGGGAGTTGTATGGAAACCAATTTGACAATAAATTTCATATTAAAAAAATAACAGCATGCTACCAAACAATGAATGGCTCAAGTAAGAAATCAAAGTGGAAACAAAAAAAGAATACATGGAGAAAAATGGAAATGAAAACACAACAGTTCACAACCTTTGGGATGCAGGGAAGTCTGTTCTTTGAGGGAACTTACAGGAATACAGGCCAACTTTAGGAAGTGAGATAAATCTCCAATAAAAAACCTAACTGTACACCTAAAGAAGCTAGAAAAAGAAGAACAAACAAAGCCCAAAACCTGTAGGAGGAAGGCAATAAAAAAGTATGGAGCAGAAACCAATGAAATAGAAACTAATAAAACAATAAAACAGATCAGTGAAACTCAAAGCTACTTCTTTGAAAAGCTCAATTAAACTGATAAATCTTTAGCCAGTCTCATAAAAAAAAAAAAAAAAAAAAAAAAAAAGGAGAAAGAAGATTCAGGAATAAAAGCCACCCAAATTGGAAAGGAAGAAATAAAACATTTACTATTTGCAGATGACATGATACTCTATACATAAAACCATAAGACTCTACCAAAAACAAAAAAAAACAAATAAAACAAAAAAACAAATAAAACAAAACAAAAAAAGAAACCTGCTAGGATGAATCAAAGAATTCAGTAAGGTCATAGGATAGAAAACCAATATACAGAAATCTATTGCATTTTATAAGGCAGCAGAAGATAATTCAAGAAATCAACACCATTTACAATTGCACCAAAACCCATAAACCTAACCAAAAGAGGAATAAACCTAACCAAAGAGATGAAAGACCTGCACTCTAAAAACTATAAATCACTGATGAAAGACATTGAAGATGACACAAAGGAATAGGAAGATATCCCACCCTCATTGATTGTAAGAACAATACTGTTGAAATGTGTGTACTACCCAAAAAAATCTATACATTTAATGCAATTCATACCAAAATACTAACAGCATTTTTCACAGAACTAGAACAAACAATCCTAAAATTTATATGAAACACAGAAGACCCCAAATAGCCAAATAAATCTTGAAAAAGAAAAAAAAAATAAGGAAGCTAGAGCATCATAACTCCAGACTTCAAATTATATTACAAAGCTGTAGTGATCAAGACAGTATATTACTAGCACAAAATAGACACATAGGTCAATAGAACAGAATAGAAAATGTGTAAATAAACCCATAATTATGTGGTCAATTAATATTCAACAAAGCAAGAAAAATATCCAATAGGAGAAAGACAGTCTCTTCAATAAATGGTATTCAGAAAACTGGACAGTAAATGTAAAAGAATGACAATGGACTACTTTCTTACACCATGCACAAAAATAAATTCAAAATGGATGAAAGACCTAAATGTGAGACAGGAAATCATAAAAATCCTGGAAGGGAACACAGGCAGTAACCTCTTTGACATTGGCTGTAGCAACATTTTTCTAGATAGGTCTCCTGAGGCAAGGGAAACAAAAACAAAAAATAAACTATTAGGACTGTGTCAAAATAAAAAGCTTCTGCACAGCAAAGGAAACAATCAGCAAAACTGAAGGGCAGCCTACTGAATGGGAGAAGATATTTGCAAATGACATATCTGATAAAGGGTTAGTATTCAAAATATATAAAGCTCTTATACAGCTTAACACAAAAAAAAAAAACCCCAAATAATCCAATTTAAAAATGGGGAGAAAACATGAACAGACATTTCTCCAAAGAAGACATACAGATAGATGGCCCATAGACCCATGAAAAGATGTGCAACATCATCATCATCAGGGAAATGCAAATCAAAACCACAATGAGATATCACTTCACATGTGTCAGAATGGCTCCAATCAAAAACACAAGAAGCAATAAGCATTGGAGAGGATGTGGAGAAAAAGGAACACTTGTACACTGTTGGTGGGAATGCAAACTGGTGCAGCCATTGTGGAAAACAATATGGAATTTCCTCAAAAAAAATGAAAATAGAATTTACATATGATTCAGTAATTCTACTCTTGGCTATTCATGCAAAGAAAACAAAAAAACAACACTAATTCGGAAAGATCTAATCATTCCTATATTTATTGCAGCATTGTTTACAATAGCCAAGATATGGAAACATCCCAAGTGTCCACTGGTAGATGAATTGAATAAAGAAGATATGATATATTCAATGAAATAGTGCTTAGCCATTAAAAAGTATGAAATCTTGCCATTTGTAACTACATGAATGTGTCTACAGGCTATAATGCTAAGTGAAGTAAGTCAGTCAAAAAAGACAGATACCATACGATTTCACTTATATGTGGAATTTAAGATACGAAATAAAGAAAGAAAAGTAGACAAGCCAGAAAAACAGACTCTTAACTAACTGCACAACTGATGGTTGCCAGAAAGGAGGTGGGTGGGGGATGGGTGAAATAGGTGATGGGCTTAAGAGGACACCTATTGTGATCAGTACTGGGTGTTGTATGGAAGTGCTGAATCACTATCTTGTACATCTGAAACTAATACAACAATGTATGTTAACTGTACTGTTATTAAAAAATAATTTTTAAAACTCTTAGAAGAAAGGTTGTGTAAGACTTTGAATTAGTCATTTTTTTAACATGACACCAAAAGTACAAACACAGATGAAAAATTAGTAAGCTGGAGTTCATTAAAATTAAAAAAAGTTTTGTGCATCAAAGAACTCAATAAAGAAAGTCAAAGAAACTCCATAATATGAGAAAATATTTGCAAACAATAAATATGGCTTATTTCTAGAGTATATCAAGAACTCTTACAACTCAACACCACCACAAACAACAACAAGTAAACTATTTTAAAAATGATGTGAATAGGGGCGCCTGGGTGGCTCAGTTGGTTGAGCATCTGACTTGGGCTCAGGTCATGATCTTGTGGTTAGTGAGTCCCAGCCTGGTAGTTCATGATTTCAAGCCTCACATCAGGCTTGCTGCTGTCAGCATGTCAGTGCAGAGCCCACTTAGGATCCTCCAGTCCCCCCACTCTCTGCCCCTCCCCCACTTGCTTCTCCCAATAAATAAATAAATAAATAAATAAATAAATCTATCTTTTTAAAAAAATATCTGAATAGTTGGTTAAGTGTCTCCCTCTTAATTTCAGCTCAGGTCATGATCTCAGGAACTGTGAGCCCGTGACGGGCTCTGTGTGGACAACCTGCTTGGGATTGTCTCTCCCTCTCTCTTTCTGCTCCTCCCCTGCTTCCACATGCATGCATGCATGCTAAATAAATAAATAAATAAACATTTTAAAAAAATGATCTGAATAGATATTTCTCCAAAGAAGATATACTATCAGCCAATAGGCACATAAAAATAAGGTAGATATCATTAGTTATAAGATAAATCTAAATGAAAATTGTACTGAAATGTCACTTCATGCCCACTAAAGTGAGTATAATGAAAGAAAGAAAGAAAGAAAGAAAGAAAGAAAGAAAGAAGAAAATAGAAAGAGAAAGAGAAACAAGGAAAATTGTAAGTGTTGGTGAGAATGTGAGGAACTTTGAACACTTAAACACCACTGGTGGGAATGTAAAATGGAGTGGCTTCTTGGAACACCATGTGGCAGTTCCTCAGAAAGTTAAACATGAGTTACCATATGAGCCAGTAATTCCGCTAGGTATATACCCAAAATAAATGAAAACATTTGTCCACAGAAAGCTTGTATATGAGTATTCATGTAGCATTATTTATCTTGGAGAAAAAGCAGAAACGATCTAAATGTCCATGAAATATAATACAACATAATGTTATTCTGCCGTAAATATGAGTGGAAGACTAACATATGTTCTAATATGGATGAACCCTGAAAACATTATGCCAAGTGAAAGAAGCCAGTCTCAAAAGACCACCTATTGTATTACTTCATTGATATGAAATATCTAGAATGGGCAAATCCACAGAGGCAGAAAATGACTTATTGGCTGCCCCGGGTTGGGAGGGAAGGTAGGTAAAACTGGAGAGTGACTGGTAATAGATATGGCATGTATTTGGGGGTGATAAAAATGTTTCAAACTGGATTGTGCAGATAGTTGCTGTGAACATACTAAATTCTGTGAACATACTAAAAAGCATTGAAATGTACACTTCAAATGAATGACTTGTATGGTGTATAAACTGTATTTCAATAAAGTCATTATTAAAAAGGGAGAACATGCTTAAACCATGAAGGATGATATTATTGAAAGAGATTTCCTCATTGCTTTTTTACTTTGGTCTTTATTTAATCAAAATTCATGCTACGATTGTGAATGTGTGAGTTTTATTAGATGTTTATCCCAGGAAAATGTTTGGGGAAGCAGGGGAGGTGATGTGCATCCACAAATACATATTTTTTTTGCAGACTCAACAGTAGGGAAAACTTGATCTCAATTTCCTCTTCTTTCAATGTTTCTTTTCCTTTGTGGATTTAAAATACTTTTATAAACCCATTCATTTTTTAAGAATGTGTTCAGGTCTACGGGCTGGAAGATTACATGTAACTGTGATACATTTGGAGTGCTGTGAACATCTCTGTTTATCTGGGGAGCTGTATGGCCATGCTCAAGCCATTGGGTTGACCCACCTCTCACCCATCCTCTTAGGGCTGGGCTCCAAATAGTACAGTGGCCCTAATCCAGGCTAATGCCAACCTTAGTGTGGGTCTCTCTCATTAATCCATATCCAAGTAACTTAGTAATGATCTTCTTTGGGCAATTATCAGAATTACCTGGTGAAAAGAAATGATAGTAATGGGCAAGATTTCCTCCCAAACAGGAGGGGAAATCAGTCCTTTGCGAGTTTCTAAGATGTAAGCCTACCATGTAGGCAGTTGCTCCCTTTGCCCACATAAAGACAGACCTGATACATCTTCCTCAGAGTAGGAGAATAAAAATTTCAGGTTCAGGAACCTTAAAGAGACAAAGGCCGGGCTCTGAGCGCAGTCAAGTGAGAAGATGCATGGTGTAGAGAGCTGGGGCCAGCAGTGGTGGTTCTATCGCTGCTGTAATTGTAACAATTCTTCATTCTTAAATACTAATTTTGAAGTTTTCCAAGGAATTATTTTACTTAGTGTCAACAATACAGATAACACTGTTGATAAGCTCTTTATATTCCAGTAGAGAAACTGGTCAGTGGCCGCTCTGGAGGCCTATTAGCCAGGCCCCCATTTGAATCACTCTGGCAGTGTGTGCTGGCCTTCATTAATGATATTGACAAGCTGCCTGTGACAAGGAAGCTTCAGCAGCAGAGGCTGTCTGCTTCCCCTCCCATGCTGCTCGGCTTCCTCCCTGTATGTGCTCAGTGGCCTCTGCTCTCAGGCAAGCAATGAGCCAGCCCAGCATGAGTGAAGGTAGAGCATCATTGAAGTTGTCAAGTAATCTCCCAAACCACCAGGATTTCATCAGCCAGGAATGCTTGGAACTGGCGGTCCTTTCCAAGCCTGAAGGACAAGGTGACCAGAAGACAGTGAGGCAAAAAAAAAAAAAAAAAAAAAAAAATGTCCATCATGTTTTGATGCTGAATAACTGCCCCAAAAATCTCATTTTCTGGTGGTGTATCTACCTAAGCTGACAGTCACTAACAAACGAGACAGCAAAGACCAAGGGAACTCATGTTACTCAGAGGAAAGCCATGAGGAGAACTCCACATCTTGTTTACAGTTTATAACATATCAGTTTTTTTTAAATCTTTTCCTGTTTTTTTTTTTTTTTTTTTTTTTTTTTTTTTTTTTTTTTTAACATTTGTAAGGTAAAAATACAAAGGGCCTCCTCTTTAAAACATTTGCTAAGGGGAATAGAAACTGAGTTAAGAGAAAGCAATCAACTTTGGGATACTAATTAGGCGCCTGCATATTGAGAAAATGCATTCAGAGCCAAGGTCTGCCTATGCAGTTGTGCTCACAGAGCTATAAAGAGGTGCTAAGGAGGTAATTAACCTTTCCTCGAGAGAGCATCCAAGAGGAGAAGGGAATTTTCTGGGCCAGGACCTATGTAAGGAACCTAAATCAGCCATAAATAAAAGTAAAAGATCTCTCCCCAAGAAGACTTTCTTCTCATTATCAACAGAGCAAATGTCAGATACTAATTTCAGTTCTCAAGGCCCTTACAATGAGTGGACCTCTTTCACTTTGTGTCCCGAAGGTGCCATTTACCTCTTCTACTTTCACTGACACACACCATTCTTGCAAAGATTCCCCATCACACTGACTGGGAATAGAGGCACAATGATGTCTTCAAGGTCACTCAAAAGAATTAAGTCTCACACTCATTGATTCTGATCCTTGACAGGATATTTCTGTCAATTTAACAACCAACTTAGATACGTTAGTTGAAGAAGCTTTAACATACTTTATGCTAGGCTTTAATGGAGGTATTGAATAGAATGGTATGAAAAAGAAAAAAAAAAGTAAAATTTGATAGGCATGAAATTTTCTTAGAAAATGAAGTCTGTTGGTTTATTTTTTAAAACTTAAGATGATTCTGTAACTCCAAAAAATACGGCTCCCATTCTGGAAAAAGTGGGCCATTTCGAGTCAGGTATCAAGTACAGGACCTGCTACTTACCAGCCATAAGACCTTGTGTAAGTTAAATAACTTTCCCCAACCTCAACTTCCACATCTTTAAAACCGTAGTGATCCCATCTTTAGCCACAATAACATAAGTTTGTGAGTCAGAACTCATGAACCCAATTGGCTAATTACCATGGCCTGATGTTCCTGCCATTGTGCCTCCTCTACATCTTTAGGAAGTAGAGCACCTCATCTCTGAGTGATATTAAACACATGTGTGCCAAATCAAGGATTGGCTCAGTTAGCTTTCCCCGGGAAAATGCAAAGCAGGTCCCTAAGGGGCCTTGGGCGGGTCACTGTGTGAAAAAGGATAGGTTGTGTTACATTGTATCAAACATCTCTGTCAGCTTTAATAGACTGTGATTCTGAGTTCTATTCACAGCTATTTCTTATTCTGTCTCTCTGAGTTGTCTCTTTCTGAATGCCTGTCTTTAACTGTATACTAGTATTAACCCTTTTGAATATGCTGCTATTCTATTTCCATCATCCTGCATTAAATAGCCAATAATACAATGCTGTTCAACTCTATTTTTCAAAAATCACTTTTGTAAATAAATACATGTTCAAGCAGCTATAGAATGCAGAGAAACAACCGAGAGGGGAAAAATAAAGAACTTAAAATACTTGTCCCTAATGAATTATATAACCTAGTCAAGGAAACCAGCAACTTAATATTGATGATAATAAAAACCAAGTTAGCTGCTGTCAGTATTTAAGTGCTTAGTGTGTATGTGTGCAGATCCTTGACAAGCATACTTTCAAGAACTATGAGACAGGTGAATTACTCCTATTTTACATATTAGTAAACTGAGTCTCACAAAGGTCAGAGATGTTGCCTTTGGTCATACAATTACTAAGTGGTGGAGCCAGTATGAGTATAAAATTCATGCTTTAAATCTAATTCATGTTACATCCCATGACTTTAACATAAGGCAGAATATATAGACACACAGAGCATAAAGCCATTTTCGTAGGGGACAAAGATATTAAATCTAGATTAAATTTCATGATTGGCTTCTATGAACTTTATATTTTTCTACCTCCATAGAAGAAAAGAAAAGACCCTACTCTTGTTATGAAAATAAAGACTATAAACTTAATGGATTCTTTAATTCAACAAATATTTCTTGAGTGCCTACAATGTGCTGAACAACATCTATACACAGAGAACCAGCAAAGAAAAAAGGGCAAAAGTCTTCTCATACAGAGTTTGGCTGTTGATATGTATTTCTCAAAAGCCAACAGTCAGACAAATAAATAACTCTGTGGTGACACTTATAGGATGATGAATGTCTCCCCCAGCTTGATTTTCTTCTCTTGAATTTCTCATTTGTCTTAAAGCTATAGAAAAAATAAATAACAGCTCAAGACTAGCACAACTATTAGATATGTAAAAGTCACAGTCTTTGCAATTGTCACTAATATTTCTCTTAATTAATCCATCTTTGCCTTTTAAAAGATAATGGAATTACCTTAGTGATAGTCGTGTTTATATAGGGCTGATTTTTTTTTTTTTAATTTTATGTCAGGTTTAATGCCCTAAACCTGATTAAATTACCTGTTGTCCATGGAACTTTTAAGTGAGAATTTTGGGATTAGATTTGGTCCAAGAAACACTCATAATGAGGTTTCATCTTTCCCCACCACCCCAAACCAAGTCCATTTCAGTAGATGAGAACCAGATTTTCCCTTTCAGTTTCTGTGGTCATTGAAATGCCTCTTAAATACTTCTGAATGGTGTAAGTCTTAGCTGAATTCAGAAGTACATATGACATTTCCCCCTTGCTTGTGTGACAGACCTTTAAAATTAGTCAACTTTGAGAGATATGCTTTGGTTTTCTGAGTTCTTTGAAGATGAATCAGAAAACTTCTTTATCACATTTAAAGTCTAGGTTTTTCTCTAGTTCTTTCTAACCTACATTTTCCCTGGTTCTATCATTTTTCATGACACACCCGGTCATGACATCCTGGTTTGGAGTCACTGTTCCCTGTGGAGTAAGTTTTTCTTAGACAAGCTGCAAGAAACTACAAAGAAGAAGACAAATGTTTTAAAATGAAATGTAGCAACCATCCTCTTTGGGAAGAAAACATTAATTACATTTTTGAAGGAGTTATAATTGGATTTTTACTTCTTATTTTCTTGATAGTTATTCTAGCTATGAATTTAACATACTCCCAACATCTTTTATTCAGTCAATTGAGAAAAGGAAGAAAGATTCATTTGTAATTATCAGAAATAAACACGGTTCCTGCAAAATAAACACAAAGGAACAGAACCTGGCTTGCATCCCACCTCGTTAAAGATGCAAATTAGGAACAGACCATTGAAATGAGAAGTTTCACTAATCCTTTCTCAACAATGTAAATCATTAAATTAGCCTGGGGTTCAATGGCATCTGCAGGGTGTAACTCTGGGTTTTAAACAAGGGATCCCAAAAGGAAAAGCAACTTCCTTTGGACCTCTCTCATTGTTTTTGTTGGTATTTATCTTGAGTCACGGGCACGGGGCATGTTCACTTGATGCCCATTCCTGCCTATTGCCATTTTATTGTCTACTTAACCTATAGAGTTGTCCGTTCCTTGATTCTCGTCCATCTGTGATCTCTCTCCAAACCTTCTGGTCTATTTCCGGTTGATCAGCATCAGGCTGTCCTTCAGGTGCTGGCCCCAGGTTCCCTGAAGCAGATGTGTGCAGATCATCAATTCTAACTCAGACTGTGCAACTTGCCTTTGGGGAACATGACAATTCCAAATACAATAACACTGAAAATGAAGACAGAAATTGCAATGCCTTGCATTGGAAAATGGATGATCTTCTAGGCTTTCAGCCGAAAGCTAAGACTAGCTGAATCAATGAAAGTTTGATCTGTCTTCACCAAAAGAGCTACTGAGAAAACATACTGTGGTCTATCAAAACTGACTCCACATTAACTTGCAAATGATGGAATCTGATGGACTTCATTGAACAAATACTTCTTCCCTCCTAAACCCCTACTCCAAAAGTGAAGTTGTTCCAGAACTCTTTATGCAAACAGTTTTGGTTTATAGTCAGCACGTGAATTCTCTAGATCAAACGTGTAGATACCTCTTACTATTCTAATTCCTTTGGTATGCAAAACCCTTCAGTGGGAACATTTTCTGTTTTTATTATCCAGTGTTTCAAGAAATTTCCTTGAATTTCTAAGACAGTTAAAAGTTTATGTGTGTATCATTACGTACTTTATTCTCTTATATGGATGTCTAGAATGCCCTAGTCTGGACATACCACCCAAAAGTCTATCATGGATATGACCCTCCTGCTCAAACCCCATTTTCAGAGGGAAACATTCCTCAAAGGAGATCATAGATAAAAGGCTGTGGTGCATAAAATCAGTCCTATAAACAGATTTGCTTAAAAAATAGGGGATCCCTTTCTGCTCTGCTGAAAAATAGGGCTTCTGCTCTGCTGAAAATGGATATCCATTCTGGATATCAGGAGTATTTTTCAATACTACTCAGTTGTCCCTCAAGAAATTTCTAGCTAGCTTGGAGCCTACTTCAGTTTCATCAGCCACACAAATATTATGAGTTCGTGGGGAAAAGACTGTAATCATAGCAGACCCTTGAACAACACAAGGGTCAGGGGTTCCAATTCCCTTTGCATTCAATAATTCCCACAAAGTTTTGACTCCCCTAAAACTTGACTACGAATAGCCTACTATTGACTGAATGCCCTACTGGTAATATAAACAGCTGATTAACACTCACTTTGCATGTTATATGTATCATATAATGTATTCTTACAATAAAGTAAACTAGAGAAAAGAAAATGTTACTAAGAAAATCATAAGGAAGAAAAATATATTTCAGTGCTGTACTGTATTTTTGAAAGAAAATTCACATATAAGTGGACCCACATAGTTCAAACTCATATTGTTCAAGGGTTGACTGTAATTTTATCCTAAATAGGATTTGTAAATGTTGTAGGAACTTAATAAACTGAGCAATACAAAGAATGGCAATCCCCTTAGGAAATTACTTTACTGTCCCATATGTATCACATGTATTATATGTCTCATATATAATAAAGAAATTTCCCCCCTCACTATGAGACCAAATTTCCTTGATTTAGCTTTACCCCATTAAGGCCAGTTTTATTGTACTAAATATTTTGTTGATTTGAATGCTCTGCTAAAGGGTTGGACTTCTACTTCTCAATCTATGTCATTCTTACAAACCACTCTCCCTTAAGCTACATATATAGATATATTTTTTTCATCTAGATAGCAAGAAATACTGCCGTATTGATTTGCAATTTGAGATCCCTGACATAAATCCTATGTTCTTCTGCAAAACTTGAAACACAACCTTTCTTCAGCATAGAAAACTATTTTTTTTCTTTCTTTCTTTTCTTTTTTTTTTTTTTGCCTTTTAATCTCTCAAATACTTAGGGAATTAAAAAGCAAACTCATATTTAAATCAGCTTTTCCGATCTTAATCTCACCATTTTATGTCTTATCATGGTGTTTTCCATCTGAAAGCAACTCTCCTGTTTGTCACAAAATCAACTTCCAAATTGAAGTACTAAGTACCAAGTATTTAGAAAGTGATTTGGTTCTTGTAATGTCTCCAGTCTAATTTACATCAGTCACTTTCTTTTGCAGGCAACTGCTTCCATTCACTCTGAAAAGCAGAGGGCTAGACTTTTTTAAGTTCAATGTTTGATATAAAACAGATATTCTACTAATTTGCTTTGCAAATTGAACTCTCTGTGATTTCATGTGTAATGCATGCTAAGAGAAAGCTTGCTGTGCCATTCACATAAAGTCACTTAACCATTCTGGTTTTCTCTTTTCCTAAGATGATCCTACCACCTATTTCTTCAGTAGAAAAGAAGTTTGTGCAATTTCTAAAAAAAATATTAACAAATGTTGCCCTTTTTTGGATGGAGAACATATATAATAATTACTTTTATTGCTTTTTTAAATTGAGGAATCATGTAATTTCTTTTTAATGATTCTTGTAAAAAAACTAAATTTTAAACCCCCTCTAGGATTATAAAGCTACAGCCTGAAGTTCTTTCCATGGGGGGAGGGAGGGGAATACTGAATGGGTAACATATTTGTCATTAGTCATCCTCTCTGACCAGGTATTAAATGAAATGAGAAAAAGGCCACTAAACTGATGGCCATATTCAGTCCTGAATTTGCCTCAAACCAGATGTATGGCCCTGAGAAAACAAACAGAGCTGCTAAGCCTCAGTTATCCAATCCGGAATACCAGGATGTTAGATGCAATGATCTCCTAGACCTTCTGAATTGGAAGCTATAATTTAAACTTTGTCTCTTTAACCTCTTTTAAGGAAGAATATTCTATTTAACACAGCCTAAAAATAATGATGGTATTACTATTTCTGATGGACTTAGTACTGAATAACCTTACATTAAGTAGAACCAGGGTACAACTTCAGCAAGAGCGCATACTGCCTAATGGAACTGAAACAAACAAAAAAAGAGCTCCTTTTTGTGTATTTGAGAAATTTGAGAAAGTTTTAATAAAATGAGTTGACGGTTTTTTGTTTTTTAGCTCCTGAGATGTCCCACTGATTATACACAACATGTTATGAATCCTGAGACTGTCTCAATCCACAATGTCAGTCTTCATAATTATTTTTTAAATACACTTCTAGGTCTATTTTCAAAATATACACAGAAAATGCTCAATAAAGCCATTTAAATTGTGAAGGGTAATTTGCCTATTACATTGGGATTTTCACTGGATTATGCAGTGAAGGTTCCTTACTTAGAATAAGACCCCTCTTTGTTTTCTCATTGATTTGGGCTGACGAGCTTATGAAGAGCAATGATTGTTTGGATGTCTGACAGTCCAAATTTGGCAGTTAACAGAAATGTTTTTTTTTTCTGAAGAGTAGGGCAAAGACTGTGTATTGAGAAAATTGTGATTCTAGAAACCAAACCAATCCCAAGGGGTATTGGAAGAGAAATATATATACAACTTTCCTTATTTGTTGGCTCAAAAGTAGTCTCAGAATCAGGGATGATTCAGAAGAAAATTTGAGTAACTGTATTTTGACTGAGGTGGTTCAATTTAAAAAAATGATATTTAACAACCAGATTCTGAAGGGCAGCAAGGAGATGTCATGAGCCATGAAAAACAGAATTATATAGAATTCAGGAATACATAGGTCTACAAAATCAGAACATCTGCATTCAAACCCAACTTGGTCATTTACTTAGCTGCGAGACCTTGTGCAAGTTGCCGAACCTTAAAACACATTTTATCACATGAGATAAGCTACGTAAAATGTATCAATGAAATGGTATATTTTCTTTTTGCCAAGCCAACTTTATCAAGAAGTTGAGAAGGAATTAAAATTTGCACAGTACCTTCAGATAATGTCTGTAGAGAACAAAGTTATGGGAGTGTTCACATCTCATACTGAGAGAAAGTGACTTGTTCTGTGAAATGTGGTAGGCAAATCAACAAAAGTAGCATTCTAAGCAAATTTCATGGACTTTATATCCAAAAGTACTGGGCCACACTTGTCTAGGCTCAAAACATCAAGCAAAATGTGGGGTTAGATATCACTTAAGTTGGTGGTTCTCAAACTTCATCATACATCAGAATAGTCTGGAGGGCCTGTTAAACCAAGATTTCTGGGGCCCATTTCTGGATTTTTGGGATCAGTAGAGCCAGAGTGGGGCCAGAGAGCTGGCATTTCTAACAAGTTCCCAGGTCAAGCTAATGCTGCTCTTATGATGAGCACACTTTGAGGCCAATGGTTTAGACAATTCAATGAAATCTTCCAGTGCCGATTAGTGTAATAATAGGACCATGGGGGTGTGACAAAGGAAAGTTAAGAGAGAGCTTATTGTGTGGAATGATTGGCTTACTTCTTTCTCTCTGAATACCAACCAGGGCTTAACGCAGAGGAAGAGAAATGGCGTGGGTAGTGTAGCAAGTCATTTTTTTATAATTCCACTGCTAATGCATTTATCTATTCAATCATATATTTAAATACTATGTGTGCATGGCATGCTTGATTGTGTGCATGCGTGCCCATGTGTGTGCACATACCAGGCATAGTGCTAGATTCTGGTTATAGCTTAGAAGAGAGACAAGGGTTTTGGAACAGGGGTGATGGTAGTCTTGCTTCACCTCTAGACTTAGAAACAGGATTTTGAACTATGATGTACAACTGGAAAACAACTATTAGTTTAATGGGAAATGTCATAAGAAATTATGAGACTTCCATGAAGAACAATTCATTTGTATAAAGACAATATGGGAAATAGGAATTACAGAATCTTCATGGTTGATTCATTCTCTTTTCTAAGCACTAATAAGACCCAACATTTTTTTTTTTTTGTTTATTTATTTTTGAGAGAGAGGCAGAGACAGACAGCAAGTTGGGGAGGGGTAGAGAGAGAGGGAGATCCAGAATCCGAAGTGGACTCCAGGCTCTGAGCTGTCAGCACAGAGCCCAATGCAGGGCTCAAACTCATGAACAGGAGATCATGACCTGATCTGAGGTTGGAAGCTTCACCGACTAAGCCACCCAGGCACCCTAGATCCAACATTTATGAAAGCCTTACTAAATGGCAGACACTAATCTACAGACATTAGTCAATTTAACTTCACAACAATCCTATGAGGTAAGGTGCTATCAGAACCCCCATTTAAAATTTAAAGAATGGAGGAACAAATTTTTTTTTTTTTGCTTTACTGTTAAGATCATTTTATATGTTATACAATGTATGTGTGATGAAGAACATTTGAATATGTGAAATATTAATGAATGAATGATGGACTAGCATGCTTTGAGTGTGAGAAGGTATTTGCTCATTGATAATACCTTGTGGTCTTCCACTCCCCAGCCAGAACTATAGCAAGCTTGCTGGGGACCCTCTGGGACAATTTAAGAGTAGATCAAAGTCCCTGAAGAAAATGGTCTGTTGATTTTCACAGGATTATCCAAGCCCTCGTTTCAACTGCATCTACTTCTGCATTATTTCTCCTAGCAACTAACTCCATTTCCTTTCCCAGCAGGATGGCCTCTAAAGTGTCCCAGAGCTTACATAAGCCACATTTTTAAAATGTGGGATAATGGTTATTGAGCATCTCCTATACATCCGGTGCTGGCCGTGCTGTCCCAGCGACAGCACCTGACGCACTCCAGGGTGGGGTTGGGGGGTTGCAAGGATTTTGTGCTAATAACTTATAGTGTTTTCATCCTGTTAACAAATTGGATGCTTTGAAATGGAGAATAAAGGCCCATGTCCAAACAGTATCATTACCAAGTCTGATGAACATCTGATTATTTTCATGCTTTAAATGTTCATCTAACTCAGCCTGAAAAGGAAACAGAATTTGAAACCAACTCTATTCTTTCTCCCAGAGATCCATTTTTGTGCTTGTGACCAGCTTAAGGTGCTATTTCACAGAGTGGGTGGAGGAATCTAAACTCTAGTTGACAGTATTGACAGATTTGAGGGTGTTGATTAAGGGACATGATATGGCAAAATACCCTCCTGGTTGCAACCTAGTGTTTGCAGAATCATAAGCTTGCAGAACACGTGCTTCAATCAGCTGGCTGTGTAAGAATTCAATCATCGTTAATCTAACACAATGCAGCACCTGCTCCTGACTGATTTCTAGTGTTCTTCAATCAAAAGCAGCAGAAGAAAAGCATCATTTATTGCAAGCAATGTTAGCAGACCTGAAAATTCAAGAACTTGAAGTTCAATAGGAAGATCAGGTTCGCCTTTTGCTCCTCTTCCTCTTGTTGGAATGCTACAGAAAGGGTGAGCTACTGTTCGCATAGAAAGTGGGAGAAGGTTGGGCATGTCCAGTGCTACATTTATAAAATGAGTACAGAAATTAGGTACTGGTAATTAGCATTCCTTGCCATCCAGCTCTTGCATCTATAGGCTCAGTCATATTTTGGAGCTTGGCTGGTTTCCCTCCAAGCTACAGAATTGAATACATAGGACAGATGAGACCAGTAGGTTGTGTTAAAAGGGGTCCGGCCACATTGCCCTCTATGCAGGCTCAGACCAAGAACCTGGCCTGTTTTCTCGAAAATTAACAAATCACCCAAGGGAGACACTTTCAGTGCTACAAGAAAAAAAACACAGAAACATCATCCCTCCTACATTTTAAGCTTCCTGAAGGCAGGGACTAGTAAGTCTTACCCACAACTTCATCCTAGATAATTAGAATGGCTTCTGGCTAATAACAGGTGCTCCATGAATGTTTGCTGAATGAATAATTAAACAAATCAGACAACACCAATTTTTATGTGCAAAGATGCCTTCTTTTTTTAATGTTTTTATTTATTTTTGAGAGAGACAGAGAGACAGAGCATGAGTGGGGGAGGGGCAGAGAGAGAGGGAGACACAGAATCCAAAGCAGGCTCCAGGCTCTGAGCTGTCAGCATAAACCCAACGCGGGGCCTGACCTAGTGAACCACGAGATCATGACCTGAGCTGAAGTTGGACACTCAACGAACTGAGCCAACCAGGCACCACATGCAAAGATGCCTTCTACCACTCAAGTTCATGCAATAATAATTTAAAAGTGTCCATTGACTATTGCATTGAAATTCACAATACATCAACTTTTACCATTGACTTTAAATGTCCCCTCCCCAAAATGGAAATAATGTAATTATCCTAAAGCAGACACTTATTAACAATGGAAACTGTGCTCTGTAATTCAAACCCTTAACATGAAAGTACAATTCACAGTACTTGACTGGAGATAGATAATATGTGACTCTTACAAGTAATGGAGAATTTGGTATCCCTGGAGAATATGCCCTCAGTCCCCAGTTCTTTGCCCAGAAGGATTATTTTACAGCAGGTTGAATTCTTGACTAATTATCTTCAAAACAGCTGGACTACTGGATAAACTCTATCTTAATGCACAGTACAAGAGCAAATAAGGATAATTAAACTTTGATTTCAGACTAGGCTGACAAGGAGAGTGAGTGGAGAGACTGTTAAAAATAGAAAGCACAGGGAGACAGCATAGTAGTTACCTCATAAAATCCCTCATTGAGACCAAAAGAATAACTTATTATTAATATTTTGCAACTAATTTTGATAAATTTCTATCTGAACCTAATTATTTAGTATGCTTTGGGAAACCCCTAATCAATTCCACTGGTGCCCTAAATGATTTGAAACAAATTGTAAAAAAAAAAAAAAAAAAAAAAACCCACAAAAAACAATGACTTGATTTCATCAGAAACATGCAGCTAACAGAATTAACACCTAAAATTCCTGTGGGCAAAAGTAATAACTTCCTCCAAACAAAGAATATGTACAAAAAGGAAAATTCAGCTGAAAGATGATGAAGTCATACTTCATGGGAAGTGTTATGAAGCATTCTTGCCAAATGAGAAATCTGTAAATTACCTGGGTAAGCAATCAGCTCCAGATTATAATTGCCAATTTGAGAAAATTTCACCAACAATTAAGCAAAATCAAATAACCCATTTGAGGAAGTGGAGTTGTGACAGGCCACCACCTTCTCCTTCTTGTTAAGGTTTACTATAATGTGTTTTTATTTTCCTTTAGAAATTGAAATTCCATTCTCTTTTATTGGGTTAGAAATAATCAAGGGCCAGCAGGGGAGGGAGTCAGACACATCTAAAGAGTAGTCTCTGAGTGATTTGGTTTCAGCATGAAAATAGGAGTCATGTGGGTCTGGATGGAGATTGTTGTGAACCAATAATAAGAATCTTAAACTACAAAAACCCACAGGATTCATTATTCTGGTTTATCATATCAGATTAGTTCCATAAATTAGAATGCAAAGTAAACTCACTGCAGGAAGCTTGCTAGAGGCTCAGGTTTGATTTTGTTCCTAGAATTTCTCATGGCTCTGCCACATGTAGCGATGGATCTTGGTGAGGTCATTTAAACTCTTTGGAGTTCAACTTCCCTTTGGTAGAGAATGAGTCTTTCTATGTCCTTAAATCAACATCTTCTTCTATAAATATGTAATGAGTGCCTGCTATGTGCCAGATACTGTGCTAACTAAAGAAGACACTAAAATAAGCAACCACTGTGTGCAAGTTACTGCAAATAGCTTCCTAATATCCTGTCTTCCTTTCTTCCTTACTAAGAGAATCCCAGTGCTGCCCCAAGTGGCAATGTGCCTAAATAAACACTTATCTCCCTAGACTATTCTGTAGCCAAAGCTGACCATGTGATTCAATTCTGTCCAATGAGAAGTAGACAAAAGTTGGGCAAGGAATTTTGGCATTTTTACTGAATATATCTGAATTTTATATGAATTTTAAATTTCCAGATATGGATGCTGCTATTTTCCCCCTTTTTTCCTTATTTCCATTCTGGTATAATGAAGATAAAAATTTGGATTTGGAGCAGGCATCCTGAGACCAGGAGGTGACAAGAGTTAAAATAAAAACCATAGACTCAAGGTGACATAGAGGGAAACAAAACAAAACAAAACAAAACAAAACAGTATCTGGGACATTAATGACACAAAAGAAGTCTCTGCCTAGCTCCATAAAGCATAGCTTCAGAATCTTTTGTTGAGAAAAATCAATTCCTATTTGGTTCAGATTTTCTCACTTGCAGCCAAATACAACTTCAACTGATGCAATATGTCCATGCCCTGACGTTCTTAGGGGGTTGCAGATCCATGCACAAATCAGTTACAGTAAAATGTTGTGAATGTTAGGAAAGATCTAGAAAAAAAGAAAGATTAAGAAGGATCAAGAAAGATAAAGAGACAGCCAGAAAGAGAGACTGTTCTTTGGAAGCACTGTACTTTGGCACTTTGCCTGTCCTTTCTGGGTGTTATTGTCAAGCAAATCTTCCTGAAACATAATATGCTGTGTGACCCATGAAAGATGAATATTGTTGGTTGGGCAAAGAAGGGAGTTAAGATAAGGTGTGGCCAAAGACAAAGAGAGCATAATCAAAGACATGGGGGCATGAGTCTTATAAAACCATGCAATTCAAAGGGATAAGGAGAATGAGGCTGGGGGAAAGGAGGTAAGTGGGGGCAAAGTGCTAAGAGCTTGTACAACACAGTAAGAAGCACAGGCTTTATTTTGAAGGAGCTAGTGAGATGACAAATTGTTTTCATGATGGGGCTGAATAACTCCACTAGTCAAATCTAGGCTTAGTTGATGCATCAGAGAAACTTGTCAGATCTGAGCACTCAGTATATTTATTCAATAACACAGTGAAATGAGAGGAATCTGTTTCTTGGACAAGGTAGGAGAACCCGAATTAGGAGCCACTACCTCTAGCTGATCTTACTAAGCACATGCATTGGTTACCTTCCCTTCCTGACACCACATTAAAATGATAGTAAAGGGGAAAAAATAGCCATATCACATCAAAGAGAATAGGAGAGGGCTCATCAGAAGACCAGGAATTTCAATCAATCCCTGGCTGCATAGAAAGAGAGGAACACGAGAGTAGAAGCAGTCACACCTCAGGAAGGTGCTTTTAGTCCCTCAAACAGAATTTCAGAGGGGCTTTGGACTGAAGGCAGAGGTATGGGGGGCAGAAATGAGGAGCACGGTTGAAAACAAAGGAAGAAATTGCTCATCCACAAAGCAATGTTACTAATGTCTTCCCTAAGTCTTTTCTTTACCTCCCTGCACATACAGAATGGAGGCAGCCCCATATTATCCCAGGCAAATAGGCCACATGGCTTCTCTTTTAAAAATTAAACAAGCTGCCAAGAAGGTTGTTGCATTCTGGCATTTGGGAATATCTAAGACTAAAGGTCATTTCCATATCTATATTAACAAATGTGTGACCTGCCAGTAAATAAGCTTGATCACATCCAGCAACTTTGGATTTCATGGCAGAAATCTAATGTAAAAAAAAAAAAAAAAGTTCTACATTTCCAAGAGAAGAGAAAACCCACACTGGTTATCCTAGAATATCAGTCCACTTTCTCATAAAGATGTGTATCTGGTTAAATATATAAGACAATTATAAAATGAAAACCACTTAAAAAAAAAGCCAAGATAAACAAAAAGAACTGGCCTCAGAAGAAACAGGAAACTGAAGAGAAAGTATTTTTCAAAGTGTCTCTAATTTAAATTCTCAGAGATTTAAAATTTGAGCTACTGTACCAATAAAATAAAAACAAGATACTAAAAAGTAATAATCAGGAACAAATAGCAAACCCATAGGGATTAAAAATATTATTGTATTAAAATAACATTAACAGTGTATGAGATCAAATACAGGGAATCTCCCAGAACATAGAGGCAAAAAGAAGACAAAGACAGAAAATATGTATGAGGGAGCAAAAACTGACATGGTCAGGAGAACAGCCTGGGGAGCCAGACTACCAGGTAGAAATCTGCCCATCACTCAATAGCTGGGACCTAGAATTTTCTCCTTATCCTTGTGTTTCGATTTTCTTATATTTGAGTTAGGATGTAATGCCTACCTGTTAGGATTGTCATAAAGATGAATGAGTTTATGTAAGTGGTTTGGTTAGAGTAGCTCCTGTCAGATAGTAAATACTATAAAACTTACACGCACACACACACACACACACACACACACACGCACACACACACACACACGCACGCACACAGAGAGAGAGAGAGAGAGAGAGAGAGAGAGAGAGAGAGATTCAACCCAAGAAGCCCAACACTGACCCATAAAAGTTGCAGAATTAAAAATGGAGAAAGTACAGAAGAGAAAATTATTATTGAAGAAATAATAGAAGAAAATTTTTCAAAAAAAAATCAATTGGGATGACTACCAAGCAGGATGAATAAAAAAATGACTCAATAAATTCATCATGTACATGAAAGTTCAAAACACTTAAGAATAAAGAAACATCCTGATGGCTTCTAGAGAAAAATAGATATATTTGTCTGCTTACAGGTATTGGAAATCTATAAAGGATCAATTACCTGGGCTGGAAACAATTTTCTTATTCTGAACCCTGGATGAACAAAGGTAAATGTGACAAAACAATGTTTTAAATTTATTTATTTATTTATTGAGAGAGAGAGAGAGAGAGAGAGAGAGACAGAGAGACAGAGAGAGGGAGGGAGAGAGTGCAAGCAAGGGAGGGACATAGGGAAAGGGAGAGAGAGAGAGAGAGAGAGAGAGAGAGAGAGAGAGAGAATTCAAGCAGGTCCCATGCTGCTGGTGCAGAGCCCAAAACAGGGCTTGAAGCCACCCAGTGTGAGATCATGACCTGAGCCAAGACCAAGAGTCAGATGCTTAACTGACAGAGCCACCCAGGTCCCCCAGCAAAACAATTTTTAAAACTAAGTTCTATAATTGCCTCTAGGAAAATATCAAATGTATATTAAAAAACCCAGAAAGCTTAACTCCCACATAATTTTTTGAGGAGGTTATTTGACTATGTACTAAAGCCTAAGGATGAAAACGAAGAAAGAGGATGATGTGGGATAAAAGACATAGGATTAAACTAGGAACTAATGGAAGTAAAACCTAAATTAAGAGCAGAATGACAGGCCTAGAAAGCAAGCCATCCAAATAAGAACCAGAAGCCAGTGGGTACTCAAAAATACCTTTAAGAAGAATGAATGGGTTGGGGCACATGGGTGGATCAGTCCATTAAGCGTCCAACTTCAGCTCAGGTCATGATCTCATGGTTCAAGAGTTTGAGCCCCGTGTCAGGCTCTGTGCTTACAGCTCAGAGCCTGGAGACTGCTTCAGTTTCTGTGTCTCCTTCTCTCTCTGCCCCTCCCCCACTCATGCCTCATGCTTTTCTCTCTCTCTCTCTCTCTCTCTCTCTCTCTCTAAAAAATAAATAAACATTAAAAAATTTTTTTAACGGGGTGCCTGGGTGGCTCAGTTGGTTAAGTGGCCGACTTCAGCTCAGGTCATGATCTTGCAGTCCATGAGTTTGAGCCCCATATCCGGCTCTGTGCTGACAGAGTCTGGAGCCTGCTTTGGATTCTGTGTCTCCCTCTCTCTGTGCCCCTCCCCCACTCGTGCTGTCTCTCTGTCTCTCAAAAATAAATAAATGTTAAAAATGTTTTTAAAAATTTTAAAAAAAGAAGAAGAAATGGATTCCATTGTTTTCCAAATGAAAAACAATGCATTTGACCTTGGGAGTAAGGCCATTTCAAGTCAAATGGTCTAGAGACTGTCCCACTAAGCCATTGAGAAGGAAAGTCAACCTACAAAAAAGCACCATTTATAAAACTATAATTCAATGGCTCTTTAAATCTTTAGGATCAACTTAGAGACAAAATACATGAAGTGGAATATGGTTACAAACAGAGGGTTAATGTTCACTGACCGAGGCCTAGAGATGCAAGGAGTGAAGGATGTTAAATGGACTTGTCCAGCCTCAGAGCTCCATCTTATAAGTGGTGAGTAAACAGATGTCATTGAAAAGTTGGAGTGCAGATCCAGATACTGGATGTATTACTTTGCTAAAATGAAATAAAATAGTTGAACACATTGTACATACTTGTTAGAGTCAATCACTTGACCCCTATTGGGACTCTAAGACTCTGTCACTGAGAACAAAAGTGATGGAAAAGTCTTGGCCCTCCCGACCAGACATAGGTGCCTGTTCCTGCTTTCAGAGCAATTTTTCATGCTATTTCCTTGCTTCTCCCTGGATGTTCAAAATGATGCCTTCAGAAAAATAGATGTTGTATCTCAGGAGGCCAGCAGAAGTCAACCTTCTCATCAAGAAGTAAAAAATGAAAATCTACTTAGAGGTTCATATAGTATAGTAAAATTCCATCATTCAGGCCCCTTGTACCACACCCTGGGAGCCCCCACTTGAACCCTGCTTCCTCTTAGCACCTTCCTCCTTCTCAGAGGCCTCTCAATAAAGTGCATAGATTTGGGGTGCCTGACCCTGGTAAACTGGCAGTGTGTCCATGCAACTGAATGAGTTCATCTAATTAGGAGTTTATTTGTTTGAGTTATACATGAATATACCAAATTACATTATCAGATCATAGTACTGCTTCTGATTTATTCCTTCTTTGTTCTTCAAGGCTTCGTACATCTAAGCAATTAACCTCTCAAAGAGCTGGAGAACACATAATTATCCTCATTTGTCTAAACGTCGCCAAGATGGCCGCCTTTCAATTAACCTTCTGGGGATGGAAGAAAGTTGGAGTGATATAGTGATCATTTTTAACCTTACTGTATGCTTTTTTAATGTAATTCAATTGAAATAGCCAGATGATAAAATAGTCAGATACTGTTTCCACAGGTAAAAGGATCAAGGGGGGGGGGGGGGTTGAGGGAGAGTTGACTGGAAAGTTGACAGAGCTAATGAACCAGATGATGCATTGTATGAAAGAGAAGTTCGGCATAGCAATATGTGGAACTGCATCCATGGGCTTCAGAGCCAAGGCCCATTGGAATGCCCAAAACAGACAGCAACAGACACATATGCCCCAGCCTTTTGTTAGCTCCAGCAGACTGTGAGAGACTAAGGAATAAATGACATTATCGCTCAAAACAGAGAGATTGAGGAGGGGGAGAGGAACTAATTGTTATTTAATACCTAGGATCTGCCAGCATTTTGCTAGGCACTTTAGGTACAGGATCTAATTTAACATATCTTAGTTTTACGTGAATATACCAAATGATATCTCTCTAGTCACTGCAAGCTGATGAGAACAAAAATCAGGCATACTAATGAGGACTTTTTGTATAGATGTATTATTACATTATTCAGGAATATGCCTGAGAAATGGCTCAAGGGGTGATTGTTTCCATCAATCTGTAGGCTTATTTAATGGAGTGAGATCAAGTGCCCTAATATAACCATCCATAGCATGCTTTATAGGCCTCTTCTTCATCCATGCTATGAGTGTGTATGAACATTTCAATTCTGACATGTACAAACATATTGCACACTACCTGGTGATGATTCAGATTGTATTCAGGTCTGGGTAGCACTTTCAAAGAGGAACAGTAATAAATACTCATGTGTCTAGAAACAATGTCATAGAAGGACTCCTGATGGAACTGGAGATATTGAGCCTGAACTTCAACGTGGGGCAGGTGTGACAGTTAGAGGAAGGTCTGTCATGTAAAAGAGAGAGAATTATGCAGAAGAAATGAGTGAAACCAATAGGCAGAGCTTCCAGGATGATAGAAATGGCAAATTTATATTCAGCCAAAATTTAACTATCGAGACGTGGCATGATAGAATGTGCCTCCTATTTTGAGGCATTATTATTTATAGTGTGTGTCTGTCACAATGAATATTTAAAGTGGGTGCTAAATAAGCATTTGTGCAAGAAATATTGGAAAACAGATTTTTGCGCTGAATGGGTAGACTGAGGAACTTCTCTAGTTCCTTCTTACTCTTCAGTTATAATTCTATGACTATTGATCCTCAAAATCTCAAACCTAATGACTTAACTTACAGGAATTAGCATTTTCTGTTTTCCCAATCACATTATCTTTCTTCCCTTTGTAGTCCAAGATCCCTCAAATAGAGTTAGAGTATCTTATTTGCACAGAAGTGTCATGAAAAATAAGAAAAAAAAAACCTTTCAAAAGTCAATTATCACTTCCATGTGTGCAGATCTCTCTATCTGGGGTGTAATTTGAGATGCTAAAAGAATCATTGTTATTTCCTTCTACTCAGCTATGACCAAAGGGCAAAATTTACTATTAATGAAAGAATTGAAAATCAGACATAGTAGGTAACAGAGCTAAAACTCACCTGGATCCCCCTTACTTTATTGGTGTTATTGGAGTACAAGTGATTTACTCAGACTCCGGCAAAAGAAAAGGTCAGAAAAGATTAATATATTTTTTGCTCCTCAGGAAACATTTAAAGTTCATTAATTGAGAGGTGGATGAAGCTGGAAAATTTCTCAATGAATCAGAATAAAGCAGTTCCAGAGAGCTCTAAAAATCAGCCACACACAAAAATAACACCTTTCCTTTACACATACAATATGGCCATCAATACCTCACGATATAAAGTGAGAAGACTTAACATGTTAATAGGTCTTATTTTCTGAATTTCTTTCATTTGATATTGAGCATATTTAAATGCAATGGCCATTTGTCTCCTGATGTGAGTTTCTTATTCTTATCCTCATAGGACACATTGCTTCACTTTCCTTCAAGTAAGAGAGGCAGGTATTTAAGAAACAGAAAGAGAACCTTGCCATTTTGTCACTTCCCTTCTCTGGAATTCTCTGACAAGCTCTAACCCCCTGCAGTGATATTCATCAATAATGCACAGTGGATAACCCAGTGTCTCCACCTACATCAGTGGGGCCCCTTTTACTTGTACGATGGAAACAGGTCAGCATCCAGTATGGTTTGTGATAAAAGGTAAAGCTTTTCAAGCAGGCATTGCCTTTTTTCAGGTTCTTAATAACAACAACAACAACGAAGTTTTTATTCTGAAATACTTTTAGATTTATAGTAGAGAAATTGCAAAAATAATAGAGCTCTTGTAAACACTCTCTTAACATCTTATATAACCATGGTACAATAATCAAAACTAAGACATTAACATTGGTACAGTACTATTAACTAAACTACAGATTGTATTCACATTTCCCAGTTTTCTTACTGATGTCCAGGACTGTATCCATCAATCCATACTGCACCCAGTTGGCCTTTTAGGTCGGCTTTAATCTGTGACAGTACCTTGGTCTTCCCTTTTCTTTTATGACTTTGATTTTAAATAGTAGTGACAGGTATAGAGTAGAATGTCCCTGAATTTGGGTTTGTTTGATATTTTCTCATGATTAAACTGAGTAAGGATACCACAGAGTTTATGTTCCTTCTTACTGCATGATATTGGGAAAACATGAAATCCACATGACATTACTCGTGATGGCAATTTTGGTCACTTGGGAAAATGTCATCTGTCAGGTTTCTCCACCGTAAATTTAAAATTTTTCCCCAAGTGCACTCCATTCTTTGGAAGATAGTCACTAAATTCAGCCCACAGTGAAAGGGAAGAGGATTAAGCTCTACTTCTTGGAAAAAAGAATAGCAAAAAAAAAAAAAAAAAGTGATTTGTTAAAACAAACACAATGAATAACATTCATTGGGGAAACATACATTGAAGTTATGCAAATATCCTATTTCTCCTTAAAGTTTGGCCCACTAATTTGAACTCTCCTCAGTCCATCTTGTCTTGAGCAGGCATTATTTTCTTTCTTTCTTTTTTTTTTACATTTTTTTTAATGCTTATTTCTTTTGAGAGAAAGACAGAACGCAAGTGGGTGAGGGGCAGAGAGGGAGACACAGAATATGAAGCAGGCTCCAGGCTCTGAGCTGTCTGCACAGAGCCCAGCATGGGGCTTGAATTTACAATCTGGGAGATCATGACCTGAGGCGAAGTCAGACACTCAGCCAACTGAGCCACCCAGGCACCCCGAGCAGGCATTATTTTCAACACAAGTTTACTTCAATGTGTTACATAAACATGTTTTAAATAAATTACCATATAATATTATCTCTAGTAAGAAACAAATGTTTAGTGTTTACTGAGTGTCCATAAAATAGCCAGTAATCTAATAACCTTCCACACTTGTAAGCTAGGATACAATGAACACCTTGTTATCGTTCTCCAACTTCGGTGTACATTGGTGTCATATATAGAGCTTGTTAAAAATGCAGAGACCTGGGGCCTAAATATTAAAAAAAAAATTTGTTTAACATTTATTTATTTTTGAGAGACAGAGCATGAGCAGGGGTAGGGGCAGAGAGAGAGAGAGAGGGAGACACAGAATCCGAAGCAGGCTCCAGGCTCTGAGCTGTCAGCACGGAGCCTGACGCAGGGCTCGAACTCAGAACCATGAGATCATGACCTGAGCAGAAGTTGGACACTTAACTGACTGAGCCACCCAGGTGCCCCATGGGCCTTAAATATTTTTGCTGAATATGTATTTAATGTAGAACATATTTAAGTGGACTAGAATCTGATGTAAACCAAAAGAGTGACAGTTGTCTATTAGGAAGAGTCTTTGTTTTCTTTCAGTTAAAACAGTAACCAATGACAGAGTATAAACTGGTACACTATGTATATTATAGAGTTTATGATATTTATTTGGATACAAACTTCCTGAAGGTAAGAGCTGTCCCACCACTCAAATAATCATTAAGTAAAATACCTTTGCCATGGTCAGCATGATGGCACACATTATAAAGGATATTACAAAGATATGTAAGACTTGGCTCTGCCCAGAGTTGCTCACAGCCTGCTTGGAAAGATAAAATGATTAGTTCATTAACTGTTTAATAGTTGTTGTATGGTCAATGTTAGGACTGACTTTAAAAGTCATTGAAGAATCAAGAAAAGAGAGAGGGAGGGCCTAGAAAATCAGGAGAGGCTTTGTAAAGAGGCTGGATTAAAGATGGACCTTTAATGTGGGAGGAGGAGAAGGGGGGGAGGGAAGATGGACCTTTAATGTGGGAGGAGGAGAAGTGGGGGAAGGAAGAGCCTGAGAAAGTATTCAAGGCATAATCACCACCGGGACAGAGAGGTGGGTAGATGAATGAGATCTGCTGGGGAGGACACTGAAAGCTAGATAATGCATCCAAACTTGATGTGGATAAAACAAGAGAGCATCAAAAGGATAGCCTAATGACAGTTTTGTTTGTTTGTTTGTTTGTTTGTTTGAAGGTAAAAAACGATCCATCTTTTACTATTTTTATTTGTCAAAATACCCCAAATGTTTCTCTGAAGACCAAGACACTCAATTAATATTGACAATGAACTGATGTAAAATTTGACAAATACAAAAAATGGAAAGAACCCAAGAGAATAACATTCAAATAGGACAAATACAATAAGCACACTTAAAGGAGAGATAGGACTGTCCAGAACATAAGGGGGTTGGTTCCTGCATATGAATATTAGAAAGGTTCTTGAACTTGACACAAATTTCTCAATTTAAAATTAATTACCTGATTTGGATTTTTCACACTAGACCCTTGAATTGGGGATTATGTCTATTTAACATAGAGGCATTTAGGCTCAGAGAATGTTATTGACCCATCCAAGAAAACAGAGCTAACGATTGGCAGATTGAGGTCTTTTGACGTCACAGCAAGCAGCCCCATGCTGTGTGTGTGTAGTGTGTGTGTGTGTGTGTATATATATATATATATATATGAACATGTATACTGTACCTATGGTTATGTACCATACATGTTCATAAGCAAAGAGATCCTCCCTACTCTTCTCTACTCCTGTTTCACCATCTCTCCCTTAAAATAACAAAATTAACATCAATAATGATACACACAAGGGATAGCTTAAGGAGTGAATATTCAACCAAAATCACAACAGTGTTCCTTAAGTACATAAGCTCTAGCACTTATAATTGGCTAGCCTATATGAAAAATCTGGAGGATTTAATATTATTATGTGTCTATCCTTCATATTCCCTCAATCTGAAAACTCCTGTGCTATAAGGTGGTGGCAGGTAACTGTTCCTAGAAAGGAGGAAAGAGTTGGTTGTACAGCTATATCTTGCAGAAATGTACCGTGGAAAATGAGATTGGATGTTGTTTGCAATTGGTTTTGTAGAGGCGAATGGGAGAATGAATGTAATTAATGGAGCTGCAGGCTACTCAGGACTTCAGGCTGGTTTTCTCAAAACCCATAAAATGTTCCACAGGTGCCCCCACCCTCCCCCCACATCCCTCCTCCCCAACAAGTGGTCTGGCACAAACGTGCCTGTCTCCGTGGAGAGAATGAAGGTCACCACTTAATAAAGCTCCCCTTTGGTGGAAGAACTGTCATAGTGAAATTGTCTGTATTTATTTTAATAAAAGAAAGGTTTGGTTGCAATAGTGTCTGACACTGGGCACACTCTTCTCTCTCTTTTAAGCAGTATAGTCTAATAAATATGTATCACTTCTAACCGAAAGTACTGGGTCAAACTCCCACCCCAAGAACACAGGATTAAGAAGACGCTGTGCCAGCTGCTTTGCCACAGCTCCGCCGCCGCGTGTCAATAAAATGTGAGGTTCATCACATTTCATTCGCTGACAAGCGTGGCCTTCCAATTCATCTCTGAGCTGCCGCTTCCCGCTCAGCATGAAATCGGGCCCACCAAAAAGCAATTTCGGTCCTGCTTCTTGCAGGCTTTCCAGTTTTGATGTGGGGCTCTGGCCCTGGGCAACCTGGTGGTCAGGGAATGAGAGGGGAAATAACATGTGATTTACAATAATAATAATAATAATAAGTTATAAAATAAAATTCTAAATCCTACTGTCCTGAATCAGCTTAAAGCACATCTCTCTTCATTACTGGCATAGGAGAGGCTTGTCTCTCTCTAAAAGTGTGGCATTTAAACAAAGTTCATTTCTGCTTCCTGGGGCCAGGGTCTGGATATGCTTTTCACACCTCAGCATATACTCATTTAAAAAGACATCTGCTTTTTCCTCCTCCTTTTCTACGTTCCTATTCCCTTTGTTATCTGAAAAAGCTTGGGAGTTCCTTCAAGACTTTGAGAGAGCCAGTCATTATTTCATTCTGAAAATGTACTGTCACCCAGAACAAGACGCTTTATCATAAAATTATAATGACACTGTGCTTTGTAATTCATCATGTGCTTTATTTGCCGATTCATTAATGAATCCATCCAAGATTCCGGGATAATGGCCTCTAATTCTACAGGTGCAATACTTTATGGTAATTGCTCTAAATTACAATTACCTTTTCCAATTTCCAGGAAGGTTTTGGTAAAGAATCATCTCATTTATCATTAAGGTGAATATCTTTACACTCCCTTAACCAATATGCAGTAGGAAAATCTAAGAACTTTACAAAATAAACATGCCTTATCATTACACATAGAAATTGCTTTCCTGGGCCCTAATGTGCAGCATTTCCTTTGAAAAATATTTAAAATTATAAAAAAATCATCTCATATCATTATGGATGACTTAAAACACACAGGGGAACAATTGCCCCAAATCTCCTATCCTAAGGCAAAGTCATGTTGTTTGATATATTCAGACCCCAGATCCAAGATGGGCTCAGCTAGAAATCTGGAATTGGTCAGAGAATTGGTGTTCCATCTCATTTCTTACAGCATTCAGGGTCAACAGCTGGGCCCTAAGCTACCAATATGAATGTCAGGCAGGAAACGAGATTTGTCCAGGTGTCATTTTGTTATGTCCTCCACCTGTGGAAAGCTGTTTAGTAACAGCATCAGAACAATACTAATTATTGACCCAGGAATTGTACAGCAGGGGAAATTTCCTATGAAATGACCCTCTCTCTGATCTCCCCTGCAACTGTCTTATAGAAAAAAAAAATGTCATTAAAGTGTGAGTCATAGCAAGGAAACAGTAATAGGAGACTGGTAAGTTAACTTACGCTATGTACTAAGGACAGATGATTATATAGATTTTAGAAAATGCTTACAAAATTTTGAATTATATGTGAAAATTTAAGTTATAGCATAAAGGCATAAAAACAGTATAATTCAGAACCTATAAAGCAATATAAGACTGAAAGAATATCCAGCAACACATTTCCTTACCTCTCTCCAGTTGGTATGGTTAATAACAACTTCTCTATTTTCTTATGTTTTTTTTTTTTTTTTTCTGTTCTCTTTTGAAGACATGAAGACATGTCTAATGAAGCTATTTCCATTTTTGGTTTAACAAGTCTGAGTAAAAAGCATTGCAAGGCTATCCACAATGTTGGACATACTGAATACTAGTGGACACTGCATCTGCATGAAATACTATCTCCCTGTGAATAAGTCTAAAGTAAATCATCTACTAGCTGCTCAGCAGTTTTCACACAGAAGACCTAGGAAGATGCTTCAAAACTCCATCTTCTACATTAGCTTCAAGGACAGGAGAAAGAAAATGGCAAAAGCTAGAGAGAACTGTGGCTGAGTTCGCAATGCAGTGACATAATGAAAGCGTAAAAGTTAAAGTCAAAATATCAATTGATAAATCTTGACTCTGGGCTCTGAAGCTTGACAGGAAGCCTATAGTCGGTGATGTTGGTGCTGGAGTGGAAACAGGCCAAGAGCACTGGCTTATCGAAGACTGTTTTAATGTTTTATTTGAGTAATGGGCCTTGCAAATTAGCACCCCTGCGGCCTGAAATACATAACTTTTCAAGGACACACCGGTTTTCAATTCGACAGGTGATACGGGGAAAAAATCCCCAAGGGGAGTTTTGATTTCTGTACTTTTCAGACACAGTTATATTTTATTCCAGCTAGGATGATATGGAAGATAGCAGAGAGCTCTGAGGGTGAGCTGAGGGCTTGGAGAGGAAATGGAGCAGAAAACAGCTCACACTACAAAGGAAAGGAGGGCTCCCTGGAGAAAAAGTGGGAGGGGCTGCTAGGTCCTAGTGACACCTAATGCATCCTTGCCAACTCCCTGCCCATGGGGAGGGACGGGGCCAGAAGCTTGCAGACACAACACATCACCAAGTCCCAAGAAGGAACTTTTACTCCCACTGTTCCTCTCCTCTCTTACTGACCCCTCCCCTCCCTCTCTTGATCTCAAACCAGACAGAAAGTAGCTCAACAGTGGCTTTTCCTAGAAGATTGTTTAACTTACCCACTCACTCATTTATTCAATACCTACTTCTTGTGCATCCACTATGTGCCAAGCACCATATTAAATGTTGCAGACAAGCAGAGGGATAATACATAATTTCTGCCCATGAGCTATTCACAACGTGACAGTATGCTGGGGTTTCAAGACATAGACTTTGAGACTAGGGAGACTGGGATTTCATTCCAGGCTCTGCCACTGCTAGCTCAGTGAACTTGAACAATTAACCTCCCATTTCCTCATCTGTAAAATTGGGATAATGAAAATAGAGGTAAATATATGTAAGGTGCATGATGAGACATGGTTGGTGGTTAATGCTCAGCAGAAGGCATTTTTTTTTAAATGACAGGCCTGACTTCCCAAACAAGTTTATGTTTCTTAGAAGAAAAGTCAGTGCCAATTAATTTCAGTTATCCATCCCCTAGGGCAGTCAGCACAGGTGTAGCTTATAACACCAAATGTATCTACCTATGGAAAGAAAGGGCAGGTGAGAAAGCTGCTCCTGGGGCTAGTTGAAGGTCTGCACACTCTAGCCCACACCTTCAAGTCCAGGTGGGCAATGGCAGTGGCGTAGGACCTGTGACCACATCCTGGACCCCCAGGGCCACTAATCTGAGAATCCCTGAGGCTCATAAACCCTGTTCAGGAAGTAGACTACAGGTTTAAATAATATATGCTGCAGGAAGGGTGCTTCATGCTGGAAGAGTGGAGACACAGAAACTCCCTCTCTGATATCTATCATCTATCATCTCGCTGCCTATCTGTGATATCTATCATCTGTCTCCCTATCATCTGTGTATCTATCTACCTATCTGTCCATCATCTGTCATTTATCTACTTGTCTATCAATCTACGATATTTGTTATCTATCACCTACCTATGACATTTATCTATCTATCCATCCATCCATCCATAATGGTCTTAATAATAACAGCTCTCAGTGACCCAGGAAAAATGAGCCCTATGAAGGGTTGTATAGGGATAAAAACTTTATCAGGAAATTTTAATTTAAATCACTTCTCTAGGAAATCCAATTTAATAGAACTTCCCTACAAAACATGCACCCTTCCTATTTGACATTTAATACCTAGTTTTTACAACACAGAGGTAGATGTAATTTCTATTAAAAAAAAACCCAGCAGTCTGCAGTTTAATTCCACAATTTAAATTAATTTTTCAGGTAAATCTAAAATCGAATAATCATTTATTAAGTACCTAGTATAGGCTTGACATTGGGAATTGCAAAGTGAGTCCCTAACATAAACAACATTTAAAATGTCCCCAAGATATGAGATAAGACAAGTTATCTCTTACAGATATATATTTTTTAAACTACCCCAGTAAAAAATGGATAAATGGCATGAAAAACTTGACAAGAAGAAGGATTTAGTAAATAAACACACCTAAAAGTGTTCGGCCTTACTCTTGAGCTAATAACTGAAATTAAAACATTAAGATACTTTAGACATTTCTCATGTTATAAAAATAATGTACAAATAATAAGACTTTTTAAGTCAAATAAAAAATAATAATAGTGCACAATATTGAGAAGAGTCCAGTGGAACTGGCACCAGCATTCATGGATGATGAACACATTGTAAACCTTATTGGATGCTTTTGGTCCAATGATCTAACATTTTGGAATCTATTACAAGGAAATAATCAAAGATGAGAGTAAAAATTTATATTCAAGTATCATATCAGAGTATAATTTCTAATGGTTAAAAAAAAAAGAAACAATCCCCTCTTCGACAATAGGCACCGACTAAAGAAATTACACCAGTATTATGGAATATTACACAGCCACTACAAATTAGTGTTAAAAAAGTATCTTATGACTTGAGAAATATTCACAGAATTAGGAATAAAAAAACATGATATAAAATAGTACACAAATATTATTCACACTATACAAGAGAAATAAACATGCCTAAAACAATACGGGCAGGATATATATCGAAATTGTAATAGTTAGCTATCTCTGACGTAGAATTATTGAATTTTTTTTCTTCTTCATACTTTCCATAGTTTCCAAATTCTCTAAAGTTAACATGTATTATATTACAATAAGAGAAACAATTGAAAGTTATATAAATCCTCCCTCATCCTAAGCAGATTAACAAACTCAGAAAATAAATAGAAAGCAAGAGGACTCAGATAATATAACTGTTTGAAAGAGATAGTTCCACCAAATGGATTCTTCCCACCCAATGTTTGCTTCCTTCTGTGTGAAGGGAAAAAAAAATAAGGTTTAAATTTTTAAAGTTTGGAACTTTCAAAACATAATAAAAGCCACAGTCTAGGAGCTGTGCTATGTGAGGAACAAGGAGGGGTACAGGCTGAGAATCTTTAAGGGGTCAAGTTTACAAAGGACAGATGGATGGCCCTGCAGTCACCAATGATGCCTAATCACACAGGCTTTTGCATCCTGTGGAGATGCATGGAGAGAGAACTGAGAACTGCATGGAAAAAAAATCTTCCTTTTCATATTTTCCACAAGGTGGAGTGATAGCAAATCTCATTTTCCCAGCCTAACGGGTGAGACAAAGAAAATGAGACACAAAGATCATTTGAAGTCCACAGACTTTAAGGGCTGAGCGGCTTCACTGTAATTTGGTGACATATTCTCTATCCCTGCTTCCTCCTCTGTCCCTGAATATTACTTGGTGCTGAATCTCTCTGATATCTCAGTAGATTCTCCTTTATCTCAAGGAGTAGAGCACATGAGGTTGTTAATTGTATTTTGTGATATCTGAAATGTTTAAAATCGGGGAGAGTTCTTTCCAATGAAGAAAATGGAAGATTATGAGTCCTAAATTGAGTACAAAATGAGTATTGAGAAGGATAGAATAAACCACAGTATGTTATACAGTTTAAACCATTGTAGGGTATGTTTATAAATGCATGTGCTATATCGTGTATATTCCCAACAGGAAGAAAAACCCCATTTTGACTAGACATCAGTGAGAATGGAATCCTTCACTTGTTAATTTACCCTCTAAGAATGCATGAATCTTCCAGTCTGGCTTGTTTCTCCTACAACCCTGCACACCTTTAGCAGGAGGCACTGGGTGAGACATTCATGTGTCACCTGGATGGGCCACACTGTGGATGCGGGGAGAAGAACTCCAGGGGCTCAGCCCTTTGCAGGATAGCCATGACCTCACTGTGCACAGAAGTCTGTAACAGCCACAGATCGGTGTGTTTTCTAAACCAATCTCCATTTTCCTCATGCAGCTTCCCCTAACCTGATCCATTCTGACTGGAATGAGAGGGTAATGAGGCTTTGCCTGCAGCACAAGACGGTGATTCCACATAGAGCACTGAGTCTTCTCACCTCCCAGAGCAGAGTGCAGGACATGCACTGTAGCAGGGGAGGGCTTCCCTATAGGCACAGGACCCCAGATTAGCCAGGCAAGGGGTCAGTGACTGATAGTTACCAGCTTGCTGCCATGGGCATGTTGTTCTGGGGCTTTGGTGGACCCTCTATCATGCATACCTTCTGCATAGGCAGAGGGAAAGCATTTTCCCCTACATTTTTGATAAGACAGAGAAATAGGTCATACTTTATATGCAGTGAGGGTATATCCTACAGGGTAAATGCTTTGTTTCTTTGGTTTTGGTCAGTGTTGGGGGCAGGATATCAGTATCATCTTCATCTTCTGTGTTTGGAGTTGAGAGATTGACAGAGAGGCCAGGGACAAATGTGTCAACTGTATTGCTGATGTAAGAGGAGGTATTGTGGGTGTAGGTACAAGGGGCCTCCTCTTACTTTACCCCAGACCTGAAATAATGTCTGTATCATATATTCATTCAGAAACCAGTCTCTTGTGGTATAACAGAGAGCAGACCTGAATGTCAGAATGATGTGGCCAGGATGTTGCAAAGGAGAACCTAGGAGTGGTTGATTTTCACAAAGAAAGATTCCTTCTCACAAGTTTACCTATCAGAAAAGCCTCTTCTTCCAGGGGGAGAGGTAAAGAGGGGATAAGAAAGATGCAAGAAGTGGTGTTCTTTCAGAAATCCTTTAATATTGAAATTAAAAAGTCATAAAAATGAGTACCTTTTTCTAATAAAAAGTCTGAGGAGATGCTTATTAAACTTTACTACATGGGCCAGAATAGGCAGGATCAGGGTTCTACCACCTGCTATACAAAGAAGCCCCATTTCCTGGGGTAAGTTTTGGCCTTGAATGGTTCTTTCTCACACATGCAGTTCTCAGAAGGCTTAGGGTAGTCTCCCACAGATGTCTGATGTGGCAAACTGGTTGGAACTGATTGGAATTATGTGGGCATCCTCCAAGGACCAAGCATAGCACAGAAAGATGTCATCAGGGGTCAAAACTTACTCTGTGCTGAAGGTGCCTACAAACTAGAGTCCTCACACTGGAAAAAGAAACACCCCATGATAAATGGATGAATTAGCCCTTTTATGAATTTAGACCACATGAGAGAGACCGATTCACTCTGGGTGTATGGTTAAAATCAGGTGTTAGCCCAATAGGGCTTAAGATCAGAGCCTGAACCAAGGCCAATGGTCAAAATTTATGATCCTGGTCGGCATCCTGGGATCTAGCCTGTTAGCCAGGCTCTGGCCACAGCCCATTCTCCAAAAGATACTGCAGACTGTCTTCCTGAAAGCTCTAGCAAGCCTTATTCTGGCTGCCTTTGTTTTTCGGTTTTTACTTAATGCCAGGAAAAGATAAACGATCACCATTTTAAATGCTGAAAGAATTTCTCCAAACATTCTTCTTAAAATCTCTAGAAGAAGCTACTTGCAGTTAAAAATTGGATTTGCCAAAAAGAGCTGTCAATTCAAAGTTGCTGACGGATCCAGGCATTTAAAAGTCCCCACTAGTTCACTGGTGTGGCTTTCGAAACCTCATCAGCACACATATATTTCCCTAATTGGCTCACTATTTATCTGGGAATATATTCTGGCTGGAATTATGGAGATACAATTTCCAAATGTTCATTTTATTGTCAAATCTTCTTATATGACTAAAGACTGACCTAGGATCCAATTATTGAGATAACTAGCAAGAAAATTAGCTGGAGACACAGCATAGTCAGAGGTGGCTTATTTATAAAATTCTTCATAAAATGTCACACAATGATATCATTACCTTGTGTATGTGGACTACCTTCATAACTATAATTCAATACATGTCTGGTATTTTTCTCCTAATAGTTTTATGTATAGTTTTTAAACATAAGGCAAAATGATCACATGGTTCTGAATAAATCAACTAAAATTATCTTCTTTTATAATTCAACCAGTAATCATTTAAAATTAAATTTAAATTCCAAATCCCTCATGTATGATACAGATTTCTGCTCTCTGACGTTATCCCACACAGACTAACACTTTAGGATCTAAAATGTAGTTTGCTTATCCATTCATTCATCCATTCATTCATCTAACATTATGAGCCAGAGACTTTGTTCAGCCCCGGAGACACAAAACTGAGAAATGAATACTGTCCCAACTCTCAAGGAGGCCGTAGTGGATGGGAGTGTGTGTGTGTGTGTGTGTGCGCGACTGGCAGGACACTTAGTGCAATGTGATGCAGGTTACAATAGATGCATGTTCAAGTCATGTGTGTCATGTGTGGTGAGTGCAGTTGAGAAACTGTAGAAGAGGCGAAAGTTCAAGCAGCTTAAATGCATCAGCAAACAAAGAAAGCAAGGGAATTGCATGCAGAATCAGTAGGCAGGGCAAACAAAGCCTTGAAGGAGTTACCACTGACAAGGGGGCCAGCATGGTGTGGCAGGGTGCGCAGGATAGGGGGCCCTTAGAGGAAGGGGCAAAGACCTGCAATGCAGAATGAAGAATTCCTAATGCACCTCTGGGTGCCAGCTACTCCAGACAGAAATTTCAGCCAGTAAGTATGATGTTCCAACTTGGGGGAAGATTTCTGTGCTGGTAGGAAGGTGGATAGCTGCCCAGGCAAAATGTGGGGAATGAAACAGCGCAGCGCACTTTTGACATGTCAGCGAGGAGGCGCTGGCAAGCCTGTTTTCCAGGAGCAGTGGGGGTGGGTGGGAGTCTGGGTGGCAGTAAATGGAGACTGAATAGGAAATAAAATAGGAAGTGGAGGCAACAAAAATAGCCCAGCTTTCAAGACATTTGGAGGTGAAGGGAAGGAGAGAGAGAGATCAGGGACTGAAAACGGTACCTGTTTGAAGCTATATGGGGATTTTTTTTTTTTTAAGTTGGGAGACATTTATGTGCAGGAGCAAAGAGAATGTATTTTCTCTTTCATCTTTCTTTCTAACAAGTATCTAAACTCATATCACATCCATTTTATAAAGTTGTTTTCCAGAGAGGGGACATCCTGGTGAAGAAACTTCCTGAATTTTAAAAAAGCATGCTAATCTAAAATGTCTGTTTTTATTTCTTCTTGTATTACAAAAAAAAAAAAAAACCCTAACAGATAAAAACATAAGTATTTCAAGAAATGACTCCAATCTCCTAGCATGTTCTTGTGTGTCTTAAATGTAGGGAGAACCACAGAAATGACATCCAAGCTGGTAAAAGACAAACATGGCCAGTTCTTGGTCAGTCCAGACTACTAGAGAAATACACAGTTCCTAGTCAAGAACTCACTAGTTTACTGTATTATCATATTTAATTGATATACTTGCCTTTTATGGCAGCTATTTATCTTGCCACCTGCCTGTGCATCTGGTGGGAAGACGGAGACCTGTAAGTGGCTCTCAGTCCTCCAGAAGGCTGGAGCAAGAGCAGGAAGGGGAGACAAATCCCCAGGACAGACCTTCAAGGCCTTGCCCCGCATCTAAAGGGGAAGAGCTTTAGCATTATCCTGCTGTAGTTACTAAAATGTCCTATATTTTGTTACCTTTGTATCCATGCCAATTTCACAGCATATTCTTCATACCCTATAATTAAATGAAAATACATGGACAGAACCAGAAGGAATGGAAGCTGGTTGGATCACATCAATGTGCCTCCAGGGATGATGTTCTGGAGCTGCCTCTACTAGATTACAGAGAATGGAAACTTCTAGACCAATAAGAGACCCTGAAAATACATCTTCTCTAAACACAACCTGATCTACAAAATCTACTGAGCCAACAGAACAAAGAGCCAGATAATTAGGAAATGGTTATTTGCACTTCAAAGGAATTCACCACAGGATGCTTTTATGTAAAGAATGACCCTAGCACATTTAAAATATGCATTTATTTACCAAAAATATGTATTCTTGCCAACTTCTCAACAATATTTTGAGAATTTTCATTTGGTTTCTTGCATAACTCCACACTGTAGGTGAGGTGAGTCATTATAGCAGAGTGTCCAAGACTTCTAGCCAAACAGATTTGGGGTGGGATCCAGGATCTGCCACTAAACTGCTGTCTCCTCCAGGGCAAAGTAATTGTTGTGGCCCAGACTCAGGTCCATGAAAGTGGAAGCAGAGACTCGGGCACCAGAATCTTTCATGATAGAAAATGACCAGTCTGCTTTGCTTGCTTCTATTCCTTTAAGTGACAGCTCATTCAACAAACTTCCAGGCCATTGTTCCACATGCCTGGAATGCCTTCCAACCCTAGATAGACGCTTTCTGCCTGATCATCCGGCAGGTTTGTCAGTATAAAAGAGTCCTATATCTAACCCAACGTTCATGTCCCTTGCACATGGACCTTCCTGACCCCTTGCAGAGCTAGCCTAATACCCACTGTGCTCCTGAAGCAGCTCCAACCTAGCGCACATGCATCAGCACTCACCATTACACTGATCGTTAGCATTTATGGGGGACTTCCTTTGTGTCAGACACTGTCAGGAGTACTGTATATACACATCAGTCAACTAATTTCCTCAACCTTTTGAGGTGGAGTTGCTCTCCCAAGGTCATACAGCTGGGCTAGTGGATTGTATACCCAGGCGGTCTGAGTGTGGAGCCACTACTCACCACCATGCATGCCAACCTCCCTCCCACACATAGCACTTTGTTACAGTAGGGGTTCCCATCCCTGTTTCTCCCAGAATCTTATGAGCTGCTGGGTTTATCTGTCCATTTCCTCAACAAATAGGTATTGCATACTCTAAACTGCCAGAAACCTCTCCTCAGGAGGAAAGACCTAGGACGTGCTTCATGGACAGGAGCCCCAACTGTTCCCCTGGCTACAAAGCTGCTCCTGAGGCTGCTCTCAGGGCTGACCTGGGGTCCTGGAGCGCACAACAGTTGTCCTCAGCCTCAACTGCACACTGGAGTCACCTGGGAACCTTTATAAAAAAACACATCCAGAAGTCATGATTTAATCAGCCCTGGGTGTGGGACGCCTGGGTGGCTCAGTTGGTTAAGTGTCCGACTTCGGCTCAGGTCACGATCTCACAGTCTGTGAGTTTGAGCCCCGCATCGGGCTCTGTGCTGATGGCTCAGAGCCTGGAGCCTGTTTCGGATTCTATGTCTCCCTCTCTCTCTGCCCCTCCCCTGCTCATGCTCTGTCTCTCTCTGTCTCAAAAATAAATAAAAACATTAAAAAAAATAATCAGCCCTGGGTGTGTCTTGGACACTAGGTTTTTTTTTAAATCTCCTGAGAGTTGAAACCTGTACTCTAGCATAACCAATCTGGAAAATACTTCACAGGATGAAACATCATTTACACTCACTTAAAATATTTCCTGAGGAAGATTAGTTCCCTATTTTTAAAAATGTCACCCCTTAAAAAGAAAGATAGTCATTCTGTTAATATCCAGGAGTGCTGTGGCTGAAAGCAAGTACAGAATCTGCTGATGCTCAGGAAGAGCCCAGAGGCAGCCTTCATCTGCATGCAGCCCAGTCCCCAGCTCTTGCCAGGCGTAAGAAAGAGTAAGAAACATGTTGGCCGCATGGCTCACTTGGGATCTCCAAGAACATCAAAGTTTGATTTACAGGGAAAACTGGTGAAAAACTAAAGCATACGACCCTCCCTTAACCCCCTGGGCTCCCTCAGAATACCCATACTGTAGCTGCCAACCTGTCTGGGTGACCCGGAATGTCTGGCTCCCTTGGTTGGGCTCCTTTAGCCCTAGGCAGAAAATGAGTTGTGAATTATTTGAGAATATGCTGAGAATGTCCTATCTGGGTGACAGAAGTCTCATAAATCATTCCTTCTCTGTACTTAATCTCTCTTTCAAGGGAACTAATGTCAACTCACTGGGGAGCCTGTGCCCTAGAATCAACGCAAAGGCATGGTGTGGGGGAGCAGAGCTGCAAGGGAAAATGAAAGGCTGAATTTGGAAGAGGAGAAAGGGGTAAACGAGTAGATAACCTAAGACAATAACAACAGCAATAATAATACTATGACTGCTAACTGTGTTTCTCACTAGTGTTTTTCATCAGCTGACAATGTAAGATTTATTTGTTTTTTGACCTCTCTACCCACTCTGGCATAGCCTCCATTTTAAAAGGGCATGGCTGGTTCTTGCTATAACCCCAGTGCCTAGAACAGTATCAGGCACAGTGTAGATGCTAATACATATTTGCTGAATAATTAAAATAAAATACTACTCGCATGCCATGTGCTTACCCCACATTAACTCACTTAATCCTCATAATAACCCTGAAAGGTAGACATAACTAATGTTATTTAGGGCCAAGGAAGCAGGCTATGAATTACATAAATTCCCCCCCCCCCCCAAATATCCAGGGCCTATATAACAGAGTAAAGATTCTAATTCTGGGTACCTGGGGGCTCAGTTGGTGAAGCACATGATTCTTCTCTGCTCAGGTCATAATCTCATGGTTTGTGAGCTCGAGCCCCATGTAGGGCTCTGCACTGACAATGCAGAGCCTGCTTAGGATTCTCTCTCCCTGTCCTCTCCATCTCTCATGTGCATGTGCATACTTTCTCTCTCTTTCTCTCTCTCTCTCTCTCTCAATAAATAAATAAATAAACTTTAAAAAAAGAATACTTAAAAAAATCCAATTCCATTTTCTCAGCCACCAAGACTGTGTTACTCCTATTATCTCAATGCTGTGATCAATGAAATAACAAAAAAAGGAAGAAAATGGTAAAAGAGGTGGAGGAGGATGAGGGGCAAGGAGAAAGGAGATAAAAAAGAAGCAGAATAACAATGAACAGGTTCAATATGAAGGAACTGCTGATGAGAGAATTGAGGGTGGCCACTCTTCTCAGATGGTTGGTGACAGAGACATGGCGAGTCTCAGGGAAATATGAACAAAGGTCAGGGAGCTTTCTGCATTCTTGAACTCCTGGTCACTTCACATTGCACCTAACAAATTTTATAAACATCTTTATATAACTCAAGTGAAGACAACCACACTGTGTGCATACCTAGGCACGACTTTGCAGATTCTTCATGTCTTCACATTTGACAAATCTAAAAATAGCAATAGTGCATTCTACTGTCATATCTCCTTACATCTTGGAGCTGTGATAAGTCAAAAAGGAACATTCCCATTTTACAGATTATGCACACATATGCATACACACACTCATACCCACCCTCCTCAAAGTCTGACAAATGTTACATGGTTTAACCAAGGTTGAACCAAGGTCAGGATCAGAGTGCCAAAAGATTTGAATTGTTATTCCTACATATTCTGGGTCTCCCTGACAGATATGTTATCTCCGTTATTCTCCTAAATTTTATTAGTCACAGATTAATCATGGTTTCCCATTGGAGAAATACTTTAAAGCCATTACATAGAATCAGTGAAAAGGGGTCCAGCATGAGAAAGGAATCAGGCTGGTTCTTAATGCTTCTAGAAATTAGTCCATATGGTTTGCCTTCTGAGTAACAGTCATGGGGTTTGTCAGAAAGCATAAGATTGCCTTTGTTGGTTGATGAGTATGGGCAGTGGTCAGAATTCAAGTAAAGGAAGAACCCAACTCCTGATATACTATAGAGGGGTTGAAAAAAATGTGGATACTCCCCTACAGAAGGCAAGTAGACCTTCTCTCTTATGTTGCTAAATGGATGCTTTCCCAAGACAGTCTAACCTGAATCATCACCATTAAGACAAACAAACTGTGAATTCTTGAAGAAGAGTGTACATTTTGTATTTGCCATCATGACTTTTATGCAGCCTATTTGGGCATATAGCAGTTGATTGATTAACTCAATGAATGCTAATAAACAACACAAATGCACCCATATAGGAGACATAGTTTAGGACTATGTTCTGATGGTAATTACCTCAACAGTAGTAGAGACAACAACAAAACCAAAACAAATAATGTCTTCTTAATAAAATGGCACATATGGGTTAAAATGCTCTAAAAGCAAACGGAGTATAGCAGCTATGGGAAAATGACTTTGATTCTCCCTTGATAGATATTATGCCAATTACTTTCTTCTCTGTGAAATGTAATTTTGATAGTATAAAAATGTGGTGATGGTACTCAGGAAAATCATTCCCTGGAGAAGCACCTGAGTGATGAATTGTCAAAGAGAATCTGTGGAAGAGAGTTGATCTGATAAACTGGACCAAGGGAAGGTGGAATGTTTACGGGATCAAGAGTGAATGTTTTTTCCACTTCAAAAATAAATTGGAAATTACAGTGTCCCTCAGTACAAACTCTAAGACAGGCACTATGTGTGAACAGAAAGTGTCTGAAAATCTGTTTGAGCAACAAAGGAGAGTTTCAGGAACTAGACACTAAGACTCCATTCAGCCCAGTTCTGGGAAGATAAAAACCTAAAGCTGCCTTACAGCATCACATAGAGCCCACATATGCAATAAGAGAGGATCAGCTGGTGAATATGAGTTGGGAAAACTCAACATGTCAAGAAAGAATTTGGAGGATGTGTTTAGGGCAATTGAAATATAGGGAAGGAACTTTTGGTGGAAGATAAAGTTATGGTTGTTTTGTTTCATTTCATTTGCTTGGCTGTTGTTTACATCTACAGGTGTGCTGTCCACTAGTACTGTCTGTGATAATGAAATGCTCTATAATCTGTACTGTCCAATAAGGAAACTACCATGTGCTGGTGGTTACCTGAAATGTGGATGGTGTGTCTAAAGAAATGAATTTTAAATTTGAATTGACTTAATTTAAATAGTCACCCATATCTAGTGACTACCGCATGAGCATAAATCAAGAGGCTCAAGAACCAAAACAATATCCAAATAATTCAGGACAACTAGAGGTTAAAGATGAGCATGTACCGAAAGCAAATAGACAAAAGCAATTACTAGAAGAACCTAACAGTCCTAATAAATCTGACAGTGATGCCAACCCCAGTCCATCTCACTCTAAAGAGCAAAAAGGCTTGACTCTCTTAGATAAGACCAAGGCAGAGAAGTGAACTACAATGCATTGCCCTATATCCTACATAACACAAGTCCATCCATGATTGACAGCTGAGCTACCTTTATATTGTGAACTCATTCGCTAAAATCGGCACATGTATTTGATAGATCTACTCTGTATAAGGCACAGGATGAGGCCATTATAAGGTTATGTGTCTTTGTGTTTGAAGTAATCAGAATGTGCAGTAGTAGTACACTAAAGGGTTTCTAACAGTGATAAGGGATGAAGGAAACATTTGTCAGAAAGTGTGACCCTTGAGTTGATTCTTGAAGATGAGTAGGCAGCTAAGGAGGTTGGGGATACAACAGCGGACCTTCTAAGGAGAGAAAACAATTTAGCAATGGCAAAAAGGAGTAAAATGGCCAAACACATGCAGGAATTGACAAGCAACTACGTGTATCAGGATGCTTAAGTAGGGGTATAGGTGGTGGGATCAGAAGGAGAAGTGGAAGGTAAGGAAAGAAAAATCACCATGCATACTAAGTGCACCATACATCCTAAGAAAATGAACTTTAATTTGCTGCAGCATGGAAAGCTATGTGTGGTGTTATAATTATTATTTTAAATGGATCACACTCTTTGTACACAGAAAATGATAGAATCTTTATTTGTGGGGAAAATGGGGATGTATGGTGGAATAAGGCATGGGGTGATGAGAGAATGTTTATAGGCAGATATACTAGTTCAGATATATATATATATATATATATATATATATATATATATATTTTTTTTTTTTTTTTTTTTTAAGTTCAGATTAGAGATGATAGTGTCTGGTAGGGAACTTAGAGATGAGGTGAATGATTCAAACAACATATAAGAACACAAGTCTGTCTTCAATGACTACATAGATGTGGGGGACAAATGAAAGGAAGAATCATGGAAAAATCCCAGGTTTCCGGCAGAAGTGATGGAGTAGTATTTTGGTGTCATTAGGAGAGATAGGGGTTATAAGTGCAGCAGCAAACAGGGAGGCACTTCATGAGTTTGTTTTGAACATAATGAGTTTGATGTTCCTGTCTCAGATATTTCCATACACACATCTCAGGACAGAGATACAGGGGTCATCAGCACAAACTTGCCATTAACACCATACCAATAGATATGAATTCTGAGGTAGACTGAGTGGGAACAATAAGGAGGCAAAAGTGAACCCTGGGGAGCCCCAGTGTGTGTGGGGAAGTTCTAGAAATTGCATCTCTGAAAAAGACACAGAAGAAATAAATGTCCTAAGTGGACAGAAAACCATGAGAGACTGTTGATTTGTAAGAAAGAAGGAGACAGGGAAAAACTAAACTGCATGAAATAAAGCAAATGAGTCTTGAATGATAAGGACTAAAATGTGTCCATTGGATTCAGTATTTGGAAGGCAGTGATGATCTCTGCAGGGGCAGCATCAGGGAAATTTACATGAGGAACAGGAACCAAACAACATGGGGTTTAGGAGGCACAGAAAGTACAAGAAATAAAATTATGGCATGTAGCATGGCTAGACGGAGAAACAGTAAATTATAAAAGGTAGTTTCTCCGGTAGATGAGACGGGCTAGTAGGAAGGCGGGGAATAGAAGCCTTTCACATTGTATAAATTTTCACTCCTTTCCACATTATCTGAACCATATGTTTGATTTTATAATTAAAAATGCAAATAAAGATAAGCACAAATGAAGATAAAAATCACCACACAGATAAAATGATTCTCTGAGCACATACATAATGCAGATGGATGACTCTGAAAGAAAATTGAGGCCTCTGGTAGAACCTGTTTTAGAGAGTTTTAAAGTCACAGGAGGCATAGGACTGAGGGAAAGGAGAAAACAGAGAGTGAAAGGTGAAGATAGATAAAAGACAGAGGAGATAATTAATGGAGCAATGACCTATAGTCGATGAGCAGGGAGAAGATTAAAAAGACACGTGGGAGTGCTATCTTGCATAGTAAGATGAACATCATTTTTAGAGACCAGAGGAAAGATTTTGGGTACAGATAAACTTCTTGGCATGTGTATGTGGTTGACTTGGGAGATCAGTCCACTTGTGAAGATTAGAGCTTCAAGGAGAGAGGTGAAGGTTTGGAATGGTAATCTGAAGAATGAAAAAGAGGTCTGGCCAAGGACAAGAGAAAGAATTGTTCAGGCCTGGAGACCCAGCTAAGTATGGAGGCAACAAATTTATAGTGGCATAAATCCAGTGTTAGGAGATTTTCTTCAGCTGCGATCAGTAACCTGAATATAGAACCAAGAATTTGACTGTCATATTGAACCTCTATGGAAAGTGTGGTAGGAGGACAAGGCTACAAAGGGAGGGAGCCATGTTGAGAAATAGCTGAGGTAATCAATCATTGGATAAGAGCTATGTGAGGAATGAAATGAGTCCAGGAAATGCTGATAGATCGGGGGAGAAAGAAGGGCCTAGAATCTCTAAGATTGAAAACCATGTACTGGGAAACAGTTAAAAGTAAAGGAGATTGTGGCTGGGGAGAAAAACAAGTATCAAATCAAGTTAAAATCTCAGGATTTTGAACTAGGTACAATTGAAACTGAATTCCAGTTTTTCCATTACTAGACATATGACCCAGAGAAAATTATTTAAAATCTCTGTGCCTCAGTCTTATTATCTGTAAGATAACATTTATCTCAGTGTTTTCTGTGAAAAGAAGACACAGTAATACATTTAAAGCACTTATGGCAATTCTTGATACATGGTAAATATGCAGTAAATGGCAGGAAACACACATACACACACATAGTGGAGTGTCAGATTTTGAGGCAAAGAATCTTCCTTAATGCCAACTTCCAAAATGCCCTCAATAATCCTCACATCCTTAGGCCTAACCCATCCACACTAAATCATGGCTGCCGTATGTGTCCAGTGGAATATGTCCAAAATGATGGCATCTGACTTGCAAGGGTAGGCCATAAAAGACACCACGGTTTCCATCTTGGACTCTTTTGGTTCACTCACTCTGGAGGAAGCCAACAGCCATGTCATGAGATCATTCAAGCAGCACAAGAAGTCCACATGGTGAGGACCTGGGGGGTCCCACACACAGCCAGCACCCACTTCCCAGCCATATGAGTGAACCATCTCTGAAGTAAATCCTGCAGTCAAGGTCATGCCTTCAGATACAGACATCATGACTACAACTACATTAGAAACTCAAGTCTGCACTCAGCTAAGTCACTTTTGAACTTCTGATCCAAGGAAACTATGTGAGATCATAAATGTTTATTATTATTTTTATCCCCTAAGTGTTTGTAGTAATTTGCTGCATAGCAACAAATAATTAATGCATAATTTGGTACCTAGACAAGGGGTGTTATCAATAATAAAAACAGAAAAATGCAGGTAATGCAAAAACTGTAAGGATATTGAGATGGGTGTGAGTGAGAGCCTGAGGAGCACAAGCCATGACCCCTGAGAAAGTCATCATGAGACTTTAAAGAAATGTTGAGGAAAATGTTATTGTAAATGGAAAGAGATGGAATTTTTTTTATGTAAGGAAAAAAGTTTTGCAACACTGTTTGCCAAAAAAAGGAAAGTAGAAAATGTACCTTATAACCTAGATGATCTAGTTAAGACTTCAAGGAAGGCTGTTGAAGCTGCCATTTGATTTTCATGTCTATAGTAAAATGAGAGAGAACAGAGATACCCCAAAGCAAGGACTGTGAAAGGTAAAGGAGCCAAGCCTCACTGGTGAAAATTCCTAGAATCTCCAGATGTCAGGTGATGTTAAAATTTAAAAATAGCTACTGGGTGTGGTGCCTGGGTGGCTCAGGGGATTAAGTGTCCAACTTCAGCTCAGGTCACGACCTCAAGGTTGGTAGGTTTGAGTCCTCCATCAGGATCTATGCTGTCAGCTCAAGGCCTGGAATCAGCTTCAGACTGGTGTCTCCCTCTCTTTCTGCCCCTGCTCTGCTCTCTCTCTCTCTCTCTCTCTCTCTCTCTCTCTCCTCTGTCTCTGTCTCAAAAAGAAATAAAAACAAGGGTGCCTGTTAAGCATCCAACTTCGGCTCAGGTCAGAGTTTGTGAGTTCAGGCCCCACAACAGACTCTGTGATGACAGCTCAGGGCCTGGAGCCTGCTTCGGATTCTGTGTCTCCCTCTCTCTCTCTGCCCCTCCCCTGCGCTCTCTCTCTCTCTCAAAAATAAATGAACATTAAACATAAATACATACATACATAAAAAAAATTTAAAAGTTAGCTTCTGGGAATAAAAAAGCCTGGGAAATTGTCAGAAAAAGTTGGTATTAATGAAACCGAAGGTGTGTCTACAAAATCCTTTGTTAAGTTCCAAGATACATCTAGGTTGGTGCCTCAGAGAACCATTCAGTGAAACAATAAGGTTTCTAAGAAGCTTAAAGGTTTTGTTCCTCAGCAAAAGCCCAAGGAAGACAAAGACTCACCTAGAAGATATTTTCGAATATTGCTTTTGCCTAATATAATGAACCAAATAATGTTAACAAAGGGAACCTAAGTTTTTAAAAGAATCATATTGGCAAGAATTCTGACAGGTTGGATCAAAAAGAGACAGTGCAAAATAAAAGGGGTCTTTGGATCCCTAAACTTCTGCATACTAGAAATAGGCAGAAAAAAAAAAAAAAAAAAAACTCAGACGCAACCATAAGCCACCTTTAATGGAAAAAGGTTAGGATTACTCATAAGGTAAAACGAAGAGCTTAGTGGGAAAAACCAAGAACCATGGAGAATTATTCCCAGGCCATGAATCCAAACCAAGGAAACGTCAGCAGTCCTCTGCTGGATTTCAGAATTGTTATGAACCAGTAAGTCCTACATACATCCTGTTTTCCCTTTTTTGAACGGAGCATTCTATACCAATAACACTATGCCTATCCCACCACTGCATGTTAACTGCACTTGAGAGGATGTGTGTGTGTTGTGGTGGTGGGGCTCTTTAGTTATCTCTTTAGACAGAGAACTGTCTCTTTAGTTCACAGGCCTTTGGATTGAGATAAATTGTACTCAAGGAGATATAGTCTAGGAAACACACCAGAGGAGCATCATCCTCACCTACATCCTGCCTGATGTAGATGATGAAAGTTTGAACTTCAAGCTAATGCTATAATTGGGTGACACTTCAGTGCTTTGAGAGGGGGTGAGTGTATATTAAACTTGAAAGGATGTAAAGCATTAAGGGCCAGAGGTGAACTATGGTAGCCAGTCTCTGAAAGGCCCCCAACCATCCTTGCCTCCTTATAATTAGATAGAACTCTCCTAAACTGAATTATGGCTGTCTGTTGTGTTCAATGGAACACAGCAGAAGCAAGAGTCTGTGACTCCTAGAGCTAGGTCATAAAACACATTGCAATTTCTCCCATGATCTCTCTCTTGGATTACTGCCATGTTGTAAGGACAATGAAACAGTCTTGTGAAGAGGTCGACATGGTAAGGCAATGAGTACTCCTGCCAACAGTCAACACCAACTTGCCAGGATGCTAACGAGAAAATCCTGCAGCCCTAGTTGAGCCTTTATGGCTTCTGTTCCAGCCACTATCTTATTATTATTATTATTATTATTATTATTATTATTTTGTTTCAATGTTTATTTATTTTTGAGAGAGACACAGAGCATGAGTGGGGGAGGGAAAGAGAGAGAGGGAGACAAAGAATCCAAAGCAGGCTTCAGGCTCTGAGCTGCCAGCACGGAGCCTGACACAAGGCTTGAACTCACAAACTGTGAGATCATGACCAGAGCCAAAGTCAGACACTTAAACAAATGAGCTACCCAGGCACCCCGACAGCCACTATCTTCACTGCAACTGCTTGAGAGACTCTGAGTGAGAACCAGCCAGGTAAGCCAGGCTGGGGTGCCTGAGTCACTGAATTTGACTGAGATTATCAATGTTTATCGTTATTTTAGGAAGTTAATTTTAATGGTAATTTTTATCTAATAATAGATCATTATTACAATTCCCAAGTGATAAAATATTCAGCTTATGGATGTGGAGTATGAATGCTGAAAGTAAGATGGATTTTGTTCCTTGGATTTGAAGGTAATGTCTCAAAGTTAGAGTGTTGAATTGTTTCCACGTGGACACTGATGCTTCTTGGGTAGTATGACCTGGAACAGAATACACTTGCCTAGGTTCCAAATTCCTCAATGAGTATGGGTTGGTGGGTTGCAAGGAAGTCAAGGATTATAAAAATGATGATAGAAAGCATAGTGAAGTGAAATTCAAAAATGATGGATATCTCCCTATTTTATTTCACAAGGGTGAATAATTAATTCCTAGGATTCAATTTAGTGCCCCATAATACTCATTCCCCTGAATTTTTGTTGTTTCACAAATATAATAGAAATCATAAAGACAAGAAGTGTGAAAACTCATACAATCCTACCTTTTTTACATGTTTCAGACTCTTTTACATATGTTTATATTTTTGATTATGTGAAAAATTATGTAGTTACTGTATAAGTAAAATTAATATTTTCCTTTTAACTGATTACTCCACTATAATAACTTACAGACACTATATTTTCTTCATAATTTCAATTTAAAAGAATTCCTTCAATGAATATAGAATGGTTTGTGTAGCCCTTCTCATATTGCTGACTTTTACTTTTACATTTTCCCCCAATTAAAAATTATGCTGTGTAGAGACCTTCCTCTTACTTTTGAGTTATTTCTTCATGTAAATTTTTTTTCTTGGCTGAAATTACTTGGTGAAAGGCCCTTGGCCATATAAAATAGTAACAAAACAAGTTTTTGTTTTTTTTTTTTCCTTCTAGTCTAGACTTAGAATAAACTCCAAGATGCTATGGGGATTAACTAAAATGGAAAAGGAGAAAAAGAGAGCTGGGCAGCAGAAAATTACTACCTACTTAACGACCATCCCACAGATCACAGGGAGAAATTGTGTGATGTTTGTCAGACTAAAGCCTTTAGCATCTCTATGCCCAGAATGCAGCTGGGAAGCTTTCCTACATTTCACCTCTATAAAATGTCCCCACCCTTCCACCACACCCATTATGTGATTGGTCAGTTTTAACCAGACACTTAGCCTACAGCCTGGAAGATACTAGATAGCTCTACTGGACAAAATTAAGAAGAGAGCACTTAGTATCTGGCAGGCATTGTGCTAGAATGATACATGTAATTATTCTCACTTTAGAAAAGAGGCACAGGCTGGGAAGTGGAGCAGATTGCCTCTGTCTGAGTAATGAAGAACTAGTGAACCTAAAAACCTCGACACGCACGTCCATTCTTTTCACAGCACATCAAGTCAGCAGGGGTTTAATGTTTTATAATCAAAACTAATCCACACATCACTTGTTGATTCCTTTCCAAACTAAGAAAGAAAAAAAGTTTTATGTCAAAGTTCTTTTGCAAATCAGATCTTTAAATGTTGGATTGATTTTCCCATCTTTCTAGTGAATGTGATTGTAAGTCTATGGTGGCATCTCCTACCTCATACTTAAGGACCAGAAGACTCTCATGTGTCAGAGAATTACAGGCTTACCTGATGAAGTATAGAGCTTAGTCCTTGGCCTAAGAAATTTAAACTCTCTCTCCCCTGGCACACAAGTGCACCCCTCTTGCACTAGGGTAATCTTCCTATGCTGTTCTTCAGATTTCAGATGCCCAAAGAGTACTTTGAATGGTTATTTCTGCAAAGGGTGCTCTTTAACTTCAGAAGTGTGCAGCTTTAAGTGTGACCCATGGTAAGAAACATAAAACCTGTCCCCCACCAGCCTCAGGATCCTTCAACTTGTGCTATGCTTCCGGCTACAGACAATGTAAGAAAGCAGCCCACTTTGATTTCTACAGATTACCAACTAGTTTGTCATACTGTAGTTATGCATTGCTTCCAGTGTGTTCAAAATACCAGATGTGTCTTTTATTGAAAGTAGCCTGTTCTTAAGCCCTTTAATTATTTTGTATTTGGATCAACTATTTTACATTAATTAAAAAAAAAAGCAACTTTAGCAGCATGTGGTGCATTCAACATTATACTGTAAACTCTCAGGAAGGTGAAAATGTGAGAAGGGTTACTGGTATTCTGGAATCAGCTTCACAAACAGCTGCGATGGTCTGGAAAAGAACTTCCCAGAGGCACCAATCCAGCAGCTATACAGCCAAGGAAAGAGCTTCTGTGGATACAGAAAATGCCATGGATGAGACATAATATCAACCTAACAGCTGTCTCCTGGAAAAACCCACCAACTTGTAGCCAGATGACAAAGATGCTGTGCATTTGTTTACACTGGGAGCAGGGCAAATTGTTGTGTGGTAACAAGATTAAAAAAGAAAGATGAGGGTAAAAATTTGTGCTCATGATTCACTTTCTGAATTCTTTTTTTTAATTTTTTTTACATTTATTTATTGTTGAGAGACAGAGAGAGACATAGCATGAGCAGGGGAGGGGCAGAAAGAGAGGGAGACACAGAATCTGAAGCAGACTCCAAGCTCTGAGTTGTCAGCACAGAGTCGCATACGGGGCTCGAACCTACGAACCATGAGATTATGACCTGAGCTGAAGTCATATGCTGAAACAGACTGAGCCACCCAGGTGCCCCTCATCTTCTGATTCTTAAATGATGTTATCTCTCAAGTGTACCAGAGTCCAAAGCTAGCTTCTCACCACCACCATCAATGGTATCCACAAGTCTCTATAAGCTGCATGATACAATCCATATCAAAGCTTCTCTCTACCCCATCCATTTTGATACTGACTTATGGTATAACCCAGTCACTTGGTCTCTGTCTTGTGTCTTCCACTTGTTTTTACAAATACTGATTCAGCTTCTACTATAGGAATACAATTATTAATCAGACACGATATCTGGGGCCCCTGGGTAGCTCAGTCGGTTGAGTGTCCAACTTCAGCTCAGGTCATGATCTCAGAGCTCGTGAGCTTGAGCCCCGTGTTGGGCTCTGTGCTGACAGCTCAGAGCCTGTAGCCTGCTTCAGATTCTATGTCTCCCTCTATCTCAGACCCTAACCCACTCTCATTCTGTCTCTGTCTCTCTCAAAAATAAATAAACATTACAAAAATTAAATAAAAAATAAATCAGACGAGATACCTTATTTCTTTTCATTTACTACCCCCTCAGAAAAACAAAATTAAAGCCAAACTCAACATTTGAATATTACCTACCCTTTACTTCCACATTTTAATAGGGCTTAGAAGAGTCAGATGTTTTAGAAAAAAAAAAAGAAAGTGTGTGTCAAAGGACAATTAAGGGAAAATGCTAAGAGTCGAACAGATTTATTTGCAGTACCTGCTTTTTAACTGAAGAAGTAAAATGAGTAGTAACATCTATTATGTATCTATTTATGTGTTCACTTGATTAACATCCATTACTCCCCTGCCCCTTGACCATAGACTCTGTGGAAGAAGGAGGAACAGACTAGTTTGGTTCACCATTACCTTCCCAAACCCTTGCCCCTTGTCTGGCACATCATAAGCATACACATTCCATCAGCATACATTTGTTGAATGTGTGAATTTGATATTAAATAAAATAACTTGAATATAGGTGGAAAAAGCGGCACAAGGTGTTAAGTTTTTCTGCCCTGAGACATTATTCAATGTTTCTTCAGACTATTTCTGTACCATCTGCACTCGTAGGAAAGAAAGGCCTAGGGAGCCCTCTCAGTATAATTTATTATATTTATGTAGCACCTATCACCTTGGTACTGTATCTAGGTCAGCGATTTCCCAAAGTTTGTTTCATAATATTCCAGAGTATCTCTGTGGGGCCATAATGTCTTTAAATAGTCTGAAAATAAAATTAATTTTCATTCAACTTAATTTTTAAAAATATACATGGTCCATGAAGGGAATACATTACAAAGCCAAGAACGCAATTCTAAACCACAGTATTTCCAGGGCAGTTGGCAACCAGGGATCTACATTCATTCCAAAACAATTACTGATTCACTTATTTGTTTTTTTCAACAAATAATTATTATGTGTTTACTTTGTGTCACACATCATGCCAAACACTTGAGATACAATAACGTGGAGCACCTAGTATTTGTTCTAAAGGAGCATATGTAAGGGATCGTGTGATGAGGCTACAATATGATATAAGATCCAAAGTTTCAAATCCAACACCCATTACATATCAACCCAGATTCTTTAGAGTGTATTATCCTACATTTCTTACTTTTTCCTGGTGTCTATATATTTGATAATTAATGCTACTTAAGGAAGCCTCTGATATAAGCAGCCTAGTATATTCTGAGTCTTATAGAACTTACCCTGACTTATGCATTCACTTCTGTGGCAGAGGCTGAAATTGAGATGACCAGACCTAGTCAACCTTCAGTTTGCTATCTCTAGCTTCTGACATTCTGCATGCCCCACACTCAGGCACCTCAGAGCCAGTGAAACATCTTCATCAATAAACCCACTTCCTTACCTAAATGCTTGCTTTCTTCCAAGCATACCTAGGTCAAAAATCTGGAAACATGTTTGATGCTTTAGGATATTAGAAAGAACATAATCCTTGGAGTCATAAAGATACGGGTTCAAATCCCAACTCTGTTGCTGGAGCATAGTGAGCAACAGGACCAGATTTCTCCTACAAAAAATAAATAAATAAATAATAAAAAAATTAATTCTAACATCTTAGAACTGTTAAAAAAAATTATATGAGGACACATGAAAATCCTCTTCAAACAGTGCCAAAGACTGAAGTTATTCAATAAATGTTCTTTGCTCCATTCATATAATAATGTAAGCCATTAATAATATAATACCATGATTTTGACTCTAATCACTAAATGTATGCAAACAATGGCATTGTTCTAAATGTATTTTAAGATGATCATCCATTTAAAAATCATGCCATTATAGTAATTAAAAATGACTTGCTTTATTGAATGGTGCAAGATAGTGGTGTGATTCTCTGGGCTGTGAATGTCTGATCAGCGATAGCACCAATGTGCTGCCCACAGGTACAGATCCTAACAGATCACCACAGAAGCATGATGGTGATCGCATTGGTAGTGCAATTGCCAGTCACATGTTCACATGAGATACATATATATATATGTGTGTGTGTGTGTGTATGTATATATATGTGTATATATATGTATATATATGTGCGTGTATATATGTGTATATGTATATACATGTGTGTGTATATATGTATATATATGTGTATATATATGTATATATATGTGTGTGTGTGTATATATATACACACACACACAATAGGAACTCTTTCAAAACATTGAAGTAAAGTACTTTAATGCAAGAATATTATATATTCAGATGCCTATTTTCATCAAAAATCCAAAACAAGTTAGGTCTCAACTTCAGGGAAATTCTGAAGTGACATGCCACAGTAAGAATTTTCTCTAAATTTGCCCTCTGCCCACTTACCCTTACACTTCTTTCTCAACTCTTTATGAACTCCCAAGACAAATGGAGTCATCAATGTGATTGATCATATTACAAAACACTGATGGGGCCATATTCCTAATAGACAGTGTTCTGGATCATTAAAATGTTATACACTTGGATGGGACTTTCTTCCACTTTATGTTCAGGAATTGGTAAGCTGAGCCAAGACCTTTTTCTTGGGCTCCCTTTCTCTCTGCTTGATAATGCTGGTTATTACTTCCAGTTGCTGAACCATATGGCAAATGGCAAATACTTAAGATTTAGGTTCAAAAAGAGGTAGGAGGCCCCATTAAGGACATGCTCACCCCAGCTTAATTCTACCAGATATCTGCTTAGAATTCGTTAGGAATTGGAACATCCAAAAATAAAGTGATACATCCTACCTCATCTCCCGCTATGAGTCCTTTCACATCTCCCTTAGAAGCCCTCCATGAAGAGATTACATGAAGGTCAGAATTGGGCATATCTAGGTTCATCACATCTTAGCCTGTGATAAATTATGACATCACTTTTCATCTGAAATGTTGTTTTGACCTTTCAAATAGCAAAACTAGAACAAAGCTGAGCTTCTAATAAGAAGCCAGATCCGGAGCGCCTGGGTGCCTCAGTTGGTTGAGCATCTGACTTCGGCTCAGGTCATGATCTCGCAGTGTGCGACTTCGAGCCCCAAGTCGGGCTCTGTGCTGACAGCTTAGAGCCTGGAGCCTGCTTCAGATTCTGTGTCTTCCTCTCTCTCTGCTCCTCCCCTGCTCATGCTCAGTCTCTCTCTGTCTCTCAATAATAAATAAACATTAAGAAAAAAAATTATTAAAAAAAAAGAAGCCAGAGCCTATGAACATAGCACTTATTACACTAAATATGGAAGAGACTGATCATTACTCAGTTTGCAATTTAAGATCATAGCTGGGTCTTTCTACCAGCAAATATTTTTAGCAATCACACAAAAATAATTAGTGAGATCATGGAATTTTCTTTCCTGAAAACTTATTTCAAAAAGGAAATTATCCCTTATATTCATTTGAATTGGAACAGAATATGCTACCCCAAAATATGCATCTTTGACATAAGGATTATTTATGGCTGACTAAGAAAAAAAGAGAATAACTCAACATAATGTAGGCCACATATGAAAAGCCCATAGCTAACATCATCTTGAATAGGGAAAAAATGACAGCTTTTCCCCTAAAATTAGGAACAAAACATGGATGTCCACTCTCACCATTGTTATTTAACACCGTACTGAAAGTCCTAGTCATAGCAATCAGACAACAAAAATAAATAAAAGGCATCCAAATAGGTAGGGAAGAAGTAAAACTTTAACTTATTTGCAGATACCATGATATTATTTTAGAAAACTCTAAAGACTACACCAAAAAACTGCTAGAACTGATAAATTAATTCAGTAAAGTTTCAGGATACAAAATCCATGTGCAAATCTGTTGTATTTCTGTACACCAATAATGAAGCAGCAGAAAGAGAAATTAAGAAAACAATCCCATTTAAAGCTGCATCAAAAATAAGATACCCTGGAATAAACCTAACCGAACAGTTTAAAGACTTGGACTCTGAAAGCTGTAAAACACTGAGGAAAGAAACTGAAGATGATACAGAGAAATGGAAAGACATTCCATGCTCATGGGTTGGAGGAACAATTATTGTTAAAATGTCTATACTACCCAAAGCAATCTACACATTTAATGCAATCCATATTGAAATGCCAACAGCATTTTTCACATAACTAGAACAATTATAAAATCTATATGAAACCACAAAATACCCTGAATAGCCAAAGCAATCCTAAAAAAGAAAAGCAAAGCTGGAGAGGCTACACAATTACAGATTTCAAGTTATATTACAAAGTTGTAGTAACCAGAACAGTATGGTATTAGCCCAAAAATAGACATTTGGATCAATATAAAACAGAATAGAAAACCCAGAAATAAACCTACAACTATATGGTCAATTAATCTTTGACAAAACAGGAAAGAATATCCAATGGGAAAAAGATGGTCTCTTCAACAAAAGGTATTGGGATAACTGGACAGTTACATGAAAAAGAATTAAACTGGATCACTTTCTTATATCATAAATAAAACTGAATTCAAAGTGGTTTAAATAACTGAATGTGGTACCTGAAATCATAAAAATCCTAGAAGACAACACAGGCAGTAACCTCTTTGACATCTGCAATAACAAGTTTTTTTCTAGATAGGCTTCTGAGGCAAAGGAAACAAAAGCAAAAATAAACTATTGGGACTAAATCAAAATAAAAAAGCTTCTATTCTCTGAAAGAATTACAAAACTAAAAGGCAGTCTACTGAATGGGAAAAGACATATTCAAATGACATATCTGATAAAGAGCTAGTATCCAAAATATATATATACTTATATAAAAATCAACAACAAACAACAACAACAACAACAACAACAACAACAAAAACCCAATCCAATTAAAAATGAAAAGACATGAACAGATATTTCTCCAGAGAAAACATACAAATGGCCAACAGGCATGAAAAGATGTTCAACCTCACTGATCATCAGGGAAATGCAAAACTACAATGAGATATCACTTCACACCTCTCAGAATGGCTAAAATCAGCAACAAAAGAAACAACAGGCATTGGTAAGGATATGAAGAAAAAAGAGCACTCCTGCACTGTTGGTGGGAATACAAACCAGTACACCCACAGTGAAAAATAATACAGAGGTTCTTCAAAAAGTTAAAAATAAAATTACCCTAGGATTCAGCAATTGCACCACTGGGTATTTTCCCAAAGAATACGAAAATACAAATTCAAGGGATACATGCACTCATATATTTATAACAGCATTAATTACAATAGCCAATATATGGAAACAGCCCAAATGTCCACCAATGGATAAAGATGTGGCATACATACAATGGAATATTACTCAGCCATAAAAAAGAATGAAATCTTGCCATATGCAACAACATGGGTGGATAAAAATAATATAAGTGAAATTAGTCAGAGAAAGACAAATATGATTTCACTCATATGTGGAATTTAATAAACAAAAAAAATGAGCAAAAGGGAGAAAAGAGAGAGAATCAAACAAAGAAACATACTCTTAATTCTAGAGAACAAACTGAAAGTTACAGAGGGGAGATGGGTGGTTAAATGGGCTAAATAGGTTACGGGGATTAAGGAGGGCACTTGTGATAATCACTGGATGTTGTATGGAAGTGTTGAATCACTATACTGTACACCTAAAACTAATATAGCACTGAATGTTAACTAACTGGAATTAAAATAAAAACTTAAAAAAAGAGCTCGTGTAGGAGAATGTCTGAAAACAGAATAAATTGCCTTTTTGTGAGGGAAATTTACATTCATAAGGGAAATCTCCATTTATAAGGGTGTCTTCCTCTCCGTACCAGAAACAGAAAGATATGCTTCCTTTGGCAGCACATATGCCAGGGACAGAAAGATGACAAAATCTGATCTTTCTTATCAATGGAGAAAGTCCAAACTTAAATCTGTATAAAAATCTTGCCTTTGTTTGCTGTACTTTGCCTGACAACCTCTTTTAACTGGCCTCCCCAACACCCCAAATATTTCTTTTGTCTTTAGCTAAAGGTGCTATTTAACTTGATAGTTTGAGCTGTTTTGGGAGTTACTCAGTTTTCTTGGGTATCTCCAATGTACACAAGAGGTATACATGTTATTAAGCTTCTGTTTGGTTAAGGAAGAAGGAGGAGGAGGAGGAGAAGAAGAAGAAGAAGAAGAAGAAGAAGAAGAAGAAGAAGAAAAGGAGGGTGATGAGGAGGAGGGGGAGAAGGAGGAGGAGGAGAAGGGGGGAGAAAAAGGAGTAGGGAGGAAGATGAAGAAGAAGAGGAAGGAGAAGAAGGAAGAGGAGGAAGGAGAAGAAGGAAGAGAAGGGCAAGGAAGCAAAAGAAGAAGCAGAAGTATCAGAAGAAGAAAGGAATGGAAAGGGGGAGGGGGAGAAGAGGGAGAGGAGAAGAAATAATTACCCTTCCCTTCTCCTTGGTGAGGTCGGAATGAAATAAGTTTTTCTTCTGGAATCAAAAGGAAAACTCAAATTTCTCTTTTGGATGACAGGATACAACATGAATGGACCAAGCATGCTGGTTTAACATTTCATTCCACTTTCCTCACAATAGGGGTTTGCCCTCTTAAGGTTAGATCATAACTGCTTTTCGCCGAGATGTCCCTCCATGCTCATATTAAAAGCAACCTTAAATATTTCCCATTATACCACAGCAGCACCTACACAACACATAGGGACAAAAGAGTTTGTACAGTAGTTCCCCCTTATCTGTGGTTTTGTTTTCTACAGTCTTAGTTACCCATGGTCGACCATGGTCTGGAAGCAAATGACCTCCCTCTGACATAGTGTCAGAAGGTCAATAGTAGCCCAATGCCATGTCAGGGCCTCAGCTATTCACCCTCACTTCATATCAGCACATGGGCATTTTACCATCTTACATCATCACAAGAAGGGTGAGTACAGTATAATAAAGTAACTTGAGAGAGATCACATTCACATAGTCTTTTTTATTACAGTATGTTGTTCTATTATTAGTTGCTGTTAATCTCTTACTGTGCCCACTTTATAAATTAAACTTTATCATGTTTATCATAGATACATTTGTAGAGGAAAAAACATAGTATATAAAGGGTTCAGTATGATCTTTGGTTTCAGGCATCCGCTAGGGTCCCGGAAGGGATCCCCCAAGGATAAGAGGGGGACTATGTCATTTTTACCTTGCCACAAACTCAGCTCATATTCTAAGAAACTAGATGAGAAAATGGTTTTCTTAGGCAGAAGGTCCTTGCAATAATGTGTACCTGTGTGTAATGTTTTGTGTTATGTACACCCATCCTAACCACTTGATGCTAAACGATCTCTGTGGTTTAACATCTACTGTGGTCTGGGTACCAAAGCCCCATTTGACTATTCAGTCCATGGTTAATATCAACTAGATTTGAAAATATATTATGGCTTTCATAAAAGTAGTAAAGCATAAGCAAATAATTTAATAACAGAAAATGCGTACCTGTGTTGCATTTTCTCTCCTGATTTTGGACCAGCCAACTTAACCTCTCTGTTCTGGTCTAAAGTGTTCCTGGTCCATCTCTTATGCACTTCCTTGTCCATAAAGACAATCCATGAATTATAGCTGGACATTTCCACCAGTGGCTAAGTATGCCTCACATTACTTTGGTTTTAATGCTTTTGGCTCCCTGCTTTGAACTCTTAGAATATCATTTCATTGTCCATCGCCAGAGTCTTCAACTTGTTCTTCCTAATACTTGGATTTAGCCTTCTCCTAAGAATTTGGTCTGTGTTTCCCTTCTAACCACGACTGATGCCAGCCAGGCCTCCATGAGTGCCGGCACAATGGCATTGTAGATAGCTCCAGTGCCAACTGGTTAAGCAGAGTTTCTTGCCTGCAACTGAGGAAGCAATGAGTACCAGAGGTGCACAGATGCCATATAGTGAACATCCCATGTCTGTTGCTCACTGACTCAGACTTAAGCTGTGTTAGGCACTGCTGGGAAGAACCACACAAGACTCAACTGGGAAACATACAGAGGCTTAAGAACCCAAGACAATAAATAACCATGTACAAATTAATATAGTACAAATTGAGCAAATAAATGCTTAGGGGACAGAGAAAATATAAAGTGGGACAATACTCTAGAGAGCAAGTGTTATAAATACTCACTGGAGGTCACAATGGCGAAACTCAGTGTGAACTAAAATTCACGAGCATGCTCACTGAAGTGAACAGGCTCTCATAAATATTCAGTACATGGAGGAGCAGGCGGGTCCCTGAGCAATCACCCCGCAGGATAAATGTTCTCTAGCAGACCAGTGGGAACACACACATATTGTCTATTTCTACCAGTCATTTCCATGATCACATTCATATGACCATACATAAGGCTAACCAATTAATAGAGGCTTCCTGGCAGTTTGCTTTATTTTAGGGATTGCCCACTTGCTCAGGGAGAAGGGATGGAGATTTGGAGCCAAACTCTCTTAAGTCAAAGCCTGTGGACTCATGGTCCAACATGCCAGACACTTCATTCCAAGTACCCCCTAACAGTTGACTCATAAGGCCATGCTCCATACAATCCATCAGCACAGGTCTTTGATGGAGATGAATTAGAGTTTACAAACGATCAAGATATTGTTAATGATGATATCAAGGAACTTGAGGCTCTGAAGGGGAATTTTGAAAATGAGTTGTTACTAGAACCTCCAGAGTCTTAAGAACTTGTTAGTTCATGTTTTTAAAAAGTGCATTAGTTTTATCCAGTATCCATATAACCTTTCTCCTCTCCCTTGCTCTGTTTCCCTGGCAACCATTTAAAAGTGCTGCAAAAGGCACTGCTGTCTTGAAAAGAAAAAAAAAGAAAGGACAATAGTCTTAAGCTTTCTTTCTTTCTTTAGGGTTTTTCTCCATCTTCCCAGCCACTTTTGTGGCTCTGGGAGGTTTTGCAGTCTTCAGTGCCGGCTCCCCTTGAATGAGCAACTGTGGGGTAATTTAGGAGGTGGGTGCCAGGCCAGGTGGAAGCTACTTCTTTGAGATGATGGTTAGGCGTTCAAGGTCAGCTAAAAGGCCCTGAGACTGGGGGAGAGCGGTACTCAAAGCAGAAATATAACAACAGAAGATTTCAGTAAGGCTCCTGTCCTGCCTTCGAACCTCTTATCTGTGGAAGAGACTTGTGTAAAAGGCAGTGATGCTGGCTGTCAGCTGCCACTCCAAGGGAGCTCAGAGAGATGAAGGATGAGAATGTTCTGCCTGGGGGAGAGTTGCGTAGACTGAACAAGAGTGGCTATTTTGAGGAACTGTGGAAGTCCAGCACCTTCATGTTTGCCCTGCCTTCCCAGGCTTTTGGTAAAGTGTTTTCTACTAACAGAAGATAGCCCTATCTCACCTACCCTAAGATTCCTGGCCTCAGGAAGCACATAAAGAAGAGATAGGATGTTTTACAGGACTCTCTGTCATATTAGGAACAAAACTGTAGCTAACAAAGGTCACGACTTGAGGCGTTGATTTACCATTCTTGAACTGTTTGTTAAAGACCCAGTTTCATGAAAGAAAGGGCAAATTATGGGCACCAACAGTATGTCAGGAACCATGCTAAAGGATTTTCACATGTGCCCTCAAGTCCCATGGAATCACACAGCTCTGTGGGTAGATACCATTTTTATTTGCATTTGCCTTTAATCCTAACCACCCACCCCCTGACTCTCAGAGGTGAAGATTTTTGCCCAAGGTCCAACGGTATCTCAGAGCTGGCTTTCAAACACAGGTTGGTCTAACTCCAAAAAGGTCATGTTGTTTCCATCAGGCCTTGCTGCCTCTGTGGCATCACCTACCAAAGGCAAAGAGACAAGGACAACCAGTGATTGGGACTAGATTTTTTATGACAAATAGATTTGGATAAGCCTTTTGTAACCCACCCATCTCAGTGACATTGACCTGAAAAGAAGAATCCTACAGAATCTCCTTCTTACTGATATTATTTCAATAATTTAGTGTCACAGAAGTAAGTTTTCAAATTCTTTGATTTAGGAGTAGGTACTGAGGACTTCTCATATGCTTGACACTCCAAAAAATAAGAAGGAAGCATGAGATAGAGTACTGTCCTTCAAATTCAAGTGTGGTTCACGCCCTGTGGTAAGAACAAGAACCTTGGGAATCTACAGAGCCAGGAATGCTTATCTGCTCTGGCATTTGCTGGCTGTGTGACCTTGGATAAGTTCTCTGAGCTTTAGTTTGTTGTTGTCGTTGTTGTTGCTGTTTTGTTTTGTTTTGTTTTGTAAAGTGGAAATAACATTAAAGCCTTCCTCAAATTACTGTGAGGACTAAATGAAATAATGTAAGCAGAGTATACATTAGGTATTAATGGTAGCTGTTACTATTTTGATTTCATTTTATTGTATTTTTAATGATAATAATGAACCAGAACGGCAAGATATAATAGGATTAAGTTCGAAAACAAGAGGGTCGTTTTGCAGAACTATCAATGAAAGAGAGATGAATGTGAGTTGGTGTTCTGGACAAATTCATCAAGGAACTGAGTTTGAGGTGGGGTTTTTAGATGCAAGCAAGCAAACAAACAATCCACCAAGAGGTATTTCAGGCAGCTATGGAACTCATGGGCAAAAGTGTGAAGTTGGGAATAAGTAGGTTTAAGAAGGCCTGTTGTGTGACAGAACAGTAGTTTGTAGGACAGTGAAAGAGAAAAACTTTTCTTGAGATGATGGTTCTGGTTACAGAAGGTCCTAAAGCTATCACTCATTACCTGAATCAGATCCAATCACTGTAGGTTTTGTTTTTGTTTTTGTTTTTTTGTCAACTAGATCCCAATAGAGAGGATCCTCTAGTAACCTGAGGGACAAACTTCCTGTCATAGTAAACCATGGGACCAAAGTGGACCCACTGGGAGATGATGTAAGCATTTGTAATCGATAGAGAACATATTTTTCAGTCCTCAAGCCTTCTATGTTTGCTGATATCTTTTACTGAATGCCACAGGTAAAAGACCAGCAGAACCTCAGAAGACAGAACTCTAGAAGGGAGGGGAAATTATAAAGTGACAGAAAGATAACTAGATCAACTTGGATAATAAAGAAGTATTAGCTCTGTCAAGAAGAATTCATTTTCTGAAGTAGATTTCAGACAGGTTAATAGAGGATACAATATGCTGTCTTCATGACTTAGTGATATTTTAATGGGATTAGCAAGCAAGTGCTCAAAAGAGTTTGTGTCATCCTACACCAACCTCTTACCTTACTCCAATAGGTTCTATTTTTGCCATCTTATTATTCTTTTCTCCCTTCAACTTGCTTGCCTTTTTTGAAAGAAAAAAAAAAAAAAGGAAGAGGTTGAAGGCAAAAGTGAACCTGAGATTGTTCAACACCCATTCTTCCAAAAGTGTTATCATAATAGATTGGTTTCAGGATGCATATGATTCATTAGAGGATTGCCGAAACACTAACACAAGATTTTGGAATTCTGTTCATTCTGAAATAAATAGTTAGCCATATCAATTCTGCTTCTAGCTGACTTTATGGAATCCTATTTGTTTCACCACATCTTCCTCTCTTTCTATGCCCTCAATCATTCACAAATATTTTTAAGTGCCTGCTACCTGCGATGTGCTGTTCTAGGGGCTAGAGAGCCAATAATGAGTTCAACAGAGCTTTGTGGAGCTTTTCTTCTAGTGGGGACTTAGTTTAAAAACATAAAATAAAAATATGTTCATAGGGCTATGAAGAAAAATAAAATAGAAAGTGATGCAAAGTGCCTGGGTTTGTACTGTGCTTGGGTAAAAGCAGAGACCAGTGTGACTGAAGGAGAGTGAACATCAGAGAAAGTGATAGAAGATGAACCTGCGAGGTAGGAGGGATGAATTCTGCAGGGGTAGCTGCCCATTGCTAAGACTTTGGCCTTTATTCTGAGGGATATGGAAAGTCACTGGAGGGTCTTGCACAAAAAGGAGGAACATGTGGTACTCTATATTTTGACAGGATTTCCCTCCTACTCTGCTGGGAAGATATACACTGAGCAGAAGCTGGAGGACCAGGTGGAAGATTGTCATATACTCTGAGATAGGGACTACAGGGTTTTGGACCAGGGAAGCTGGGATGAAGGAGCTAAGAAGTGTAAACTTTCTAGATATATTTTGGAAGTAGAGATAAAAGAGTAGTCAAAGATAGAACTAGGCTTTTGGGCCTGAGGAATCAGAATAATAGTGTTGATGTCCAAGGACACAGGGAAGACCAAAGGTGAAGCAGGTTGACAGGGTGTTCGAGTGGGTGGTGGAGGTGTAACAATCTAGACACCCAAGAGGTTAGTTTTTGACAAGTTAGGTTTGGAAAACCTGTTAGACATTCAAACAGAGAAGTCATGTAGTCAGTTGAATACAAGTTTGGATTTCAGGAGGTCATTCAGGGCTAAAAATACAAATGTGGATGTCCTCAGCATACAGATGGTTTTTAAAACCATGAACCTGGATGAAGCCACCAAGGCAGCTAGCAGAGACAAAGGAATGGAGGGACTGGGAAATGAGAACTCAGTAAAGAAAAGCCAGTAGGAGGAATAGCAGGGGCTTGTGGCTGGTGTCCCAGAGACCACAGAAAGAAATAGTTTTAAAAAACGAGTAATGGAAGTTGTGTAAAACTGAACCATAGAATTTGGTAAGAAGTTATTAGTGTCACTGTCAAGTGAAGTTTTGCTAAAATGAGAGGTATGTATTATGAACTGACTGTGTCCCCCCAACATTCATATGTTGAAACCCAGCACTCAATGTGATAATATTTTAGAATGAGGATCTTTAGGAGTTACTTGGGAAAGGAGATCATGAGGGTGGGGCCTCAGGATGAGATTACTGCTCTTATCCCATCCCAGAAGGAACATGCTGTCTCTCTATGCCATGTGAGAGTGCCGTGAGAGGGGGCTGTCTACCAGCCAGGGAGAGGGCTCTCTCCAGGAAGTTAATCAGCCATCACCTGCATGTGAGTCTTCCCAAGAAGGCAGTTTTGAGGTCAGGAAAGGTTTCAAAGATGGAAAACATTAGCACATATGCATCTGCTGATGGGAACCATCCCATGGAGAAGGGACATTCGCGATGCAGGAAGGGACAAAGGAAGGAGACAGGGCATAAGGGGCTTAGCCTGTGATTAAAACAAAACAAACAAAACAAAACAAAACAAAACATAAAACTTGGTGGTCATCCATTCCCAAAGAAAGGCGGGCAAAGTACTGGGTTAATAGATTTGGTAGCAAGGGTATGTGCACACTCTTATGACAGCAGCCATGTTCTTAGCGCAAAAGCAACAAGCCATGAATGGGGAGGCGCAAGAAAGAGTCGAGATCTGAGGATCATCTTATTGAATTTCACTTATGCACACATGCCTATTGGTCTAGTAATGAATCTGAATATTCTGTACCAATCCATGCATGACATTTTATTGATAAAAGGAAAACAAGAGATATTAACCTGTGGAAACAATAATCCTCACCTATAAATGATGCCGACCTTGGCAATAAAGAACATTCTATGCATGGAAAAGTCTTACTCTGCCCTCCCACCAAAGTCATTCCAGGCCTGCCTCAGGGCTGTTTACAAAGCATACATCCTATGTTTCTGATGGATATTCACATCCATTTAGGAGGCAAATAATCGTCCAACAGGCTTTAGTGACTCACCAGTTGCTTAGAGGATGGAACACATATGTTCTCAAATGCTATCTCTTCAATGGGTCATAAGGCAAGGGCAAAACCCGAGCATGCCTATGTGTCTAGTTTGGGCCAAAATTCCACTTCTGTTTGTGCTTTCCTTTACCAAACACAACTTGTGGACCTCATATCATTCTGTGTCTCCTTATTTTATTCTATAAGGCCTCTGGTTCTGTTTTGAATTCCCTTTCTGGGAATGTACCTGGGTACCCACTCATGTAGCAGCAATATGCACTCTGTTTCCGAGCTGCTGGAGTATGTTTTGCAAAGCACTTTGACACAAAACCCCAGAAATCCATCTGCAAAACGGGGTGCAGTGTAGATGAGAGTCGGAATTCTTGGTTGTGCGGGCTCAAAAATGATTGGATATAAGAAAATCCACAAACCTTGAGGAGAGGTCAAATACTAGCTTCATTGTCTTAGTATCAGTGAGCCAGAGGCTGGGAATCTGCTAATAATAATAGCCTCCATTTACTGGGTATATATTTTTTTTCTTTGTGTCCAGGAAAGCACTTTAAATCCAGGATCTCATTTAACTTTCACTCCAAATTCAAGAAATAGAAATTATTAACCCCATTTTCAAAATGACAAAATAAACCTGGAGAGGCTACATGACTTGGTCAAGGTCAGGCAGCTATTAAGTGCAGGGCTGGAATTAAACCAAATTCTATCCATATTCGAAACCCAATTCTCTTAATCACAGATTATTTTCTGAGTCTGTGTGCCTTCCACTGAATTGTTGTTTATTCAAGCTATGTGTGTGAAAGAAAAGTGCCAGTCAATACTTGCATTGCTTGAGGTGGAGGGTCCATTTCTGTTTCTGGGCATATCTGCTTACACCTATTAATGAGGAGAAACCCGTCTTCACAAAAGCAAAGCCCAGTAATAGTATCTTTGCATTTCAGTGGGTAGATTGGGAATTGGGCACAGGGTCTAATCAACCCACATGCATGCACACTATTTAAAAGGCACAAGATGTTATAGAACAATACTCCTCAAGAGACAGGATGTTGGCAATGAGTAAGAGGCTAAACAACTAAACCAAAGGTCCCACAGACTCAAAAGCAGCCTTGGTGTGATCAGACGTAATGTGTGCATGGGGGAGGAGTGTTTTTTATGCAGTTTGGGCAATAGATGGGTTGTGTTAATTAATTGTGTGTTTTGAAGTTTGTTACCACTTCACACCAAGCATCTCCTTAAAATAAAAAGACAGAGAAAGAGAGAAAGAAAGAGAAGCAAAACAAAAAAACCTAATCTAATATTCAAAAAACATTCTGCACCCAAACAGCACATCTTTGTCTGAAACCTTAGTTCCAAGAACCACTTACAGGCTTTCATCAACACATTATAATATTAATCAAGACTCATAATGCAGAGTGATTTGCATGCCAACAAATATATTTACACTGTAAATTGTTTGTTGAGGAGCCTTGGAGAGAAATGTGATTCACTGCCATAGAACTGAATAGTAGGAAAAATCCCCCACTAAAATCCGGAGAAAATAAAGAATCTGTAGAACTTGATCCTCTAGAGCCTTGAGTAAGAGATTTATTAGCATTCTATCTAATTTCTTACAAAGAATTTAGCTCCCAACTTACTGAACGCATTAAAAAAAAATAATCAGTTTCAGTGTAAGTTTGGATGGACTTTGCTCCTCTTATTGGCATATATTAACAAATTTGTGCCATAACTGAAGCTTTCACAGGGACAAAGATGAGAGATGATAGATGATAGATAGATAGATAGATAGATAGATAGATAGATAGATAGATAATGTACTTCTTGAGAAGTTCCTGAGAATTTTGTTTAGGTCTCTCGGTGTGCTTTGTTGACTTGACCTTCTAACATATACCCAGTTTGTCTGCTTGTCTTTTTCTCATCACCACCTCTGTAATCATAGCTACTAATCATCTCCTTCAGGGACTATTGTAATAGCTGCCTTACTGTCTCTGGCTCCCTGCATCCACTATTGACTTGTGGATACAGGGTAGTAATTTACAGCACCTAAATTCCATTTATATGATCTGAGACCAGTTTGTATGATAACTTGCATGGTCACCTTCCTCAAAAGTCTCCACATCCTGTGACTCACCACTCCCCCTTACTCTCAGGTCTTTTTACAGCTGACATGAAGGCCATCCTCTTTCCTTGGCTGCCAGTCTATTGCAGGGACTGGATTGATACACTCTGCCAGCACTCGGTACTTCTATTTCTGAGCACTTATCAGAGTGCACAATTAAATAATTATTTTTAATTCATTTAATTTAAAGTCTATCTCCTTCATTCCCATTCATTTCCATAATGTATTCCTGAATATTATGAAAGATGCAGAATAATATACTGGAGAGTGCTATTGAAAATATAATTGTCTTCATGCATTTTCTTATTTGGCCAATATAAATGTAGTATCCATTGTATACAATTTGTGTGCAGCTATATATACACACATTTAATAAAGCTGTCTGGTATTTAATCCTGCCTCTATCACTTTCTAACTGAATAATAATTTGGGGCCAATTACTAAAGTCTTGTTTTCCCTTTTAATATTCTCATGTACAATATATTCTCATGTAACTAACAATAGTATCTGATGCATGGGAGATATGAAGACTGAATGAAGTAATATACATAAAACATTAACAAAGGTACCTGGTACACAGAAATGCCATATAATGCTGTTGGTAACTTTATTATTATTATTCTAGAGGAAAACACTGCTAGGTACCATGAGGAATACAATTTAGTAAATTATCATTTCTGCCCTCAAGGGGCTTGCAGTCTGGTAAGTAAAATAAAATGTAGATACAAATGCTTACCATAATTGTAAATTGAGTACTTGGCATACACACATCACTAGGAAAATAAAGTCATTGTAGGTGGTGTGATCGGTAAAAACTCTCAAGGAGGCAGTAGAACTTGAAGAATGATTCAAAGAATCTTTTATTTAACTATCAAGCCACCAAGGTTACCTTCACAAGATCAAGAAAAGCCTCTAATTCCCAGGTGCCTTTGATTACACATTTACCTCTCTGTCCTCCTGGGCTTTGTCCACATTGTGACCATTGATTTTAACTTTATTTCCTATCAGGAAGAAAGAGCCATGTTAAGTGACGAGTGGCCAGAAGACCTACTGGAGTCAGAACCCAACATGTGCACATTCATTCAACAAGCTGGCATCTATCAGGGTCTGATCCTGTGCCTGTTGCTAAACTCATCAGCTCTACTGAGGGAAGGCCAGCAGGATGTTGTGCAGCTGCAGGGCACACAACAGGTGGAAAGACAACCCTCTGGTTTTAGCCTCCTGAATGTGGACAGTAAGTGACCTTTCCTGAAGACACAAAGACTAGTAAGGGGTTAAGCTCGCCTTTGAGAAACTTAGTCTACTGGGGAAAAGCTTTGAAAAACATCCCTGCAATGATGCATAATGAGCACCGAGAGATTCTATTGCAGTGGAGGCCAAGGAGAAAGAAACTATGGGAGAGATGAGATCAGAAACTCAAAATTAGTGTGACTCGTGAGCTGAGTTAGGGATGTAAGTAGCTTTCAGAATGGTAAGTGGAAGTATGATGTTCCAGGCAAAGGGAACACTTTAGGCAAAGGCACAGGAAAAGACTGAGCTTGCTTAGGAAAATCAAGCGTTTCAAAATAAGGAGGTTTGACCAAAGCTTCCTCCACAGTGGGCTCACAGTCTCCATGTTGGAGACCAGGCCACTAGCTGTCTTTTCTACCATAATAACTAGCATATCTGGAATTCTACTTACAGACACATAGGAACTTTTAATTGTTGTTTTAACAACAACAAATTCAAATACACATAAACTTAGAGACCAGTAAAAGGTTGGACCATATTAAATTGTCATTTTGGGGTCAAAATGGCCTAATACAGGTAATTTCATAGGCTTCACTTTAAATATAGTGAACAGTCCTATACTCATCATGTAGGTTTAACAATTGCTAACATTTTACCATATTTGTTCCATTATTTTCCCCTAAATATTTTAAAATAAATTCCAGCTTTATGGCATTTTTCCCATAAGTATGCAGTACACATCTCTAAAATATAGGTATATTTCTACATAAACACAATGTAGTTGTACTTAACACAATAAACAAATGTCCATATCAAGTAACAATCAGTCCAGATATTCAAATATCTCCAGTTGCCTAAAACATATATTTCACTCTTGATTTAATCAAACTTGGGTCCTCTCAAGAACTATAGATTGCACTCAGTTATTATATTCTTTAAGCAAAAGGAGTTTATAAACTGTTGATTTTGGATACTATATTTTATTTATAAAATAAGGATCTTGATATAGTCTAAATGACAGAATAATTTGTATCACTAAGGAATTCATTCGTAAAATAAGAATTAAACATAGTCTAAATCTACCCATTCTTTCAATTAGGTAAACTGAACTAATGGTCATTAATGTGTCACTATCTTATAAATCCTTTGCACAGTTAAAATAAAACTACAACCACCAACAACAAAACAACCATGTATATATGAGGTACTATCAAATTAGGGTTATTCTTATTCATAGGTATTTCTGGTAAGGAATGTACCACTCTTCAACTAGAGTGAGTTGGCTGTGATAGAGCTGTGCTACAGTGGGTAGCAGATAGCATACAGAAGGAAGTCTTTCAGGCTGCCAAGCAAATATAAGGGAATATCTTATTCCCAGGCTAACTAGTCAGTTGGGAAAGCAACCCTCCTTTGGGATCCTATAAATGGGCTGTTACGAGCCTTTGTTGGGATGTTCGGTTTCAGTCAGATGCTGTGGTGCAAATACAAGTCACCATGTTTTCCCCATGACTAGAGTGGAGAGGGCCCTATGGCTCAAGAATCAATTGCAGAAATCAAGTAAATGAGTGTAGTGCCCTAATAGTACTAATTGCATGTATGTGATTGGGTGGAGGTGTGCCTTCCCATCTAGTTCTTGGAAAAGAAAAGAACAGATATCAAAGATGCTCCCAATAATAAAACCCTCTGAACAGAATCATTATAATAAGGACAGAGAAGGAGCAGAAAATATTAAAAGGTGAGAAATAACTGAGGAATCTGGAATGAAAGAGTTCATGTTTTTCAATGCTGCATTAGCCTGGGTTTCTTGGCAGCCTGGACAAAAAGACACACAATGAGCACATACTTCTGCAGGCTTGCACTTCCTTCTATAATAAATTGTTGACAGTACCATGACCATCATCATCATCATCACCATCACCATCCTCATCACTGTCATCACCACCAGATGCAAGCTTGTTTAAAATTTCATGCTAAAGAGAATACCTACAAGATTAGCTCATTCACTTTAAACACCTGTGCCCATTGTGTATCATGCATGTGGCATTGTGCTTTGCAGCATGAGAAATAAAGTGATGAATGTTTTTAAGGCTCTTATGAAGATCAAAACCACACCCCTGAAATGGGACAAGTGAGATATTAGAATTGCATAAATAATTTCTATGGTAATTAAAATAATTTACAGAGTATGCTACTAAGAAACAGCCCCTATTCAAGGTCTTCACATCCATTACCCTATTTAATCTACCCAATAACACTGAAAAGAAAGTGTTATTCTCATTTTATGGAGGAGGACTTTGACATCCAGAGCAGTTAGGATAATTCCTGTAATCTCACAGCTCAATAAATGACAGAATTGGGATTATGCCCATATCTGCTTAACTTGCAAAGTGGTGCTATTTCCACCATGCTCTGTAGCTCCTTATGAAGAAAATATTCTTTTCAGTAACATATCCAGAAGGAGTTATATGGAGGAGGGGGTATCCCTAGGAAGATAGTTCTAGTGTCACATATAATGACCACATCTGATGTCATGAGTTGTAAATGTCTGATTAATACAGCAAATGAAAGGGAAGAAAAGCAGACAGAAACCATGCTGCTTAAATGTTCCAGGTGTCTGTGCGGTAAAGCCCTGGAGAGTGTCACTGGGTCATGTTATTAGCAGTGCTTAGCTCAGTAGATGGGTTGTCATCCCTAGGAACATGGCGACCATAAACTGGTGTCTCCCTGGCTCCTGCGGAGTCATCCTTTGTTCTCTCCCAGCTCTCATACTACAACAAAGAGAATTCATTTTACTCACAAACACAGAAATCCAATGTTAAAGAAACCAGTCTGTGAATATCAAGCCAACAATCTCCCAGTCTCAGAAGGTTTGCTTTGGCTGGAGACTACCAAGGCCCAAATCTCTAGGACTCAAAGGGATGATGACAGTCGCTATTATAAGGAAATTAAAATGAGTATTTTGAGATGTTCTTTAAGCTGCTGGATAACTGATTAGCAGGAGGCATTGATTTCCCAGCACAGAGATGTTCTAAAGAGGGAGGGGAAAATTATAAGGAAATGAAAGAAATACCTCTTATCATCTTCACTTTGGTAGTAAGCTCTGAATGAAGAGTAGTTACTAGTGTGCAGGTGACTCAGAGCCAGCCAGAAGGGGGTGAAATTCTGTGCCTAATGCTTCTTATCTTGAGGCATTCTTAGCTCCCCCTGCCCCACTGGCTTTATTCTCCAACCCAACACATACATGCTCAGCTTATGATCCTTTCCTCACTGGTTTGCCTCATCCTACCTACTGGAAAAGTAATCTTCCCTAAAATTGGTAACATCAGGAGCAAAACACATGACTTTGAAGGCAGAAGACCTGGGTCTGACATTTTCCATGTATGAGCCATGCATGGGATATGGCTAAACCCCTGGGGCTCAGTTTTTCTGTCTATAAAATGGATATATTAATTTATAGGATTATACTTTATTATTCTCTTGAGAATTAAAGCAAGTAATGTATGAAAAGCTCTTATAGAATTGGACACGTAGTAAGAATTTAGGGGAAATACTTATTCTCTAATTCTACCCCTCTTGTGTTTCCATAGACCTCTATTCCATTTAGCAGAAGAAAGTAGGATTGGACAAACACATCTGTTAGCTTTTTCAAACCTCTCATTCATTCCTCTCTAATGAAGGAGGAGTGACTTCACTGATTGGTAAGAGTTTGGCATTCCTCGGTCCACATTTAAGGGCAATTAAGCTCAAATGTAGCCCGGTATTGTCCCCTTGCTCTACCAAGTCCACATTCTAGCTAGGCAGACCTTCCCCAAGCCCCTTCACTGGGGCTTCTGCACAAACAGCGCCACTAGGACAGGGGCAAAGGCCTACCTTCTACGTGGTTCTAAAGCCCCCTTTGCTTTCATTCTCTTTTTCTCCCCTGCATTTGAGCAGGATATTAAGGTTATTAAGCAGGATACAACTCTCCACTCAGAGATAGGAGTGAGGCTGTTTAATCATTGGTTCACTGGCCCAGCTTCTCCCTGAGAAGGTCACAGATCTCAATATGGTGTCACAAGGCCTCAGATGCATCTTCCAAGATGGTAGGCCAGGAGTCCTGGGTTCCAGATATATAGCTGGGACTGTACTTTGATCCACACCCACAGTCTTGTTTCTGTCTTCATTGTCACAGGACTTCAAGAGGAGGGCTGATACGAGTAATAAGTCAAATTAAATGTAATCACTGAATAAAACCTGTAATGCCATCGTAATTAGGAATATCTGATAATAATGTTTTTATTATCCAAAATATCACCTAAGGGAGGAGTCGTCCTAGGAAATTTTGAACATCAATGTGGAATCTCTAAACTTGGGATACTAGATAGACTACACGTATGAGAATTGATTATGGTTTTAATGCTATCTGTCAAGACTCCCTGCTTAGTTCCTCTTAATCCCTGACATGGGCACCCCCTTATGCTGCATGCTCCTGAGTTTAGTCCTGGGAAGTTTTTATTTCTTAGTTATCAGAAGAACCAGAATAGTGATGTGGATATCTTTCTAGGATACATAGGAGAAGAGTCCAAATTTACAACAATCTTTCTTATCAAGGAGGCATATCAGTGCAAAGGCAATGCTTTCAAAGAAGAAAAAAATCCCAGAGAAATATTATTAGAAATTACTTGTATTTCCCTTTTCCTCATTTCTGGAAACAATGATGCCCTGGTAGCATCAAGCACATCTGGAACCTGATCTTGGTTTCTAAATACCACAACCCACTCAACAGAACTTAGAGACATGCCTGGCTTCAGGACTGGCGAAGGGAAAGCAGAAGATGAGCCTAAAATATTGTGTTGTGCCAGAAAAAAAGGAAGTGTGCAAAAAACAGTAAGGACACATAAAAAGGGCTGAGGAGCCAGCCTGATGGAACACAAAGTGGCCAAATCGAGGCCAATTTAAACATGAAAAAAAATAATACACTGGTTATAATCCACTGAATAAAATAAAATGAAATTTCATGACTCCATAATAATAATAAACAAGAAACCAACTAAAGAAATGGGGAAGAGAAAGTTCTTCCTTACAGTAGAATATTAACTAATAAATGCATAAGGAATCATGGAATAAAAAAAAAAGTCAACACTTTGCAATCATATAGTAACAATTCAATTAAGTGGGAATTATCAATGGATGTGAAAATCAGTAGGTAAACATTTGATGCAGGCAAATTATTTAGATAGCTTCAAAATATGTTGCCAGAAATAACTTACCAATTTCAATGAGAAAAATATTAGAGTGGAAAATCCTGGGAGAAAAATTTAAGAAAGTGATTACTATTATCACCAATAATGAGGCACACCAACATCACGTGCCTCCTAACATGAGAAGGACAATCACATAGATGATATTCCTATCAAATGTTACATAACCTGAATCTGGGCATGAGGATCTGTCATGCAAGCTCTAATTGAGAGACATTCTCCAAAAATGTCAGTGCCTTGAAAGAGAAAGATAGGCTAATAAGACTAAAGAGATATGGTAATGAAATGCATTGTGTGATTCTGTACTGGATCCCAGATTGGGAAAAAAAAAATGTTATAAGGGACATTACTGGGAACTTTGGAAAGTTTTTAATAATAATAATTCAAGGTTATTATCCTAAGTTTAAATATCCTAATTATGTAAGTATATGAGTCTATTTTCTTCTTAGAAAATACACACTGATGTGCTGGGGCAAAGGGGCATGGTGTCTGTAATCTGCACTAAAATGGTCAGAGAAAGGTTAATATATACAAATGTGTACTCTTCCTGTCCATCCATCCATCCATCTGTCCGTTCATACAGAAGATGATAAAACAAATGTGACAAAATGTTAACAGTAGGCAAATTGTTTAGAGGTTAGTGTTTTTGTACTATTCCTGTGATTTTTCTCTACTTTGAAATTATTTCAAAGTAAAAAAAAAGCTAAAAAGAAGTTTAAATTTGTAGAGCATTTACAGTTACCAGAACAACCATAAATATTCATTTATTTGATCTTCTCAAAAGGGCCCTTGGTGTTATTATTTATATTCAAATAAAATCATAATTTAAAAAAAGCCCTCAGTAGTGGTGGTGGTGGTGGTGGTGTGTATGTGGGTACACATTCACACAGTTTAGTTAGCAATATCCTCATTATATGCATAAATAAGCTGAAGCTCAGAGAGGTTATGTAATTTGTCTGAGGTCAATAACTAATATTAGCACATGAATTAAGAAACCTGGAATCCAAGTTAACCAGGCACTAAAAGCTCTCTTAACCAATTTCTGCTTAACTTCCACTTAACTGGAATGCTGAGTTCACTGGCATTCTCTGTCCTCCCTGCAAGTCATTCTGACTGACGTCCACAGCACACTGAATTTCCCTGCTATGCTGGTCCTTCCCTCTGGATTACCCAAGCACTAACACATTCACTTGTTGAGCTATATGCTTACCAAGAGTCGGCTGTGTCTTTTCCCAAATCTGTTCTTACCAGATGTACTTTTTTCATATAATTACATCCTTTACCTAAATTCTTCACAAACTGATCAATATGAGTATGAAGAGAGAATTACTGTTTCTATGAAAACTAAATAGAATACTTTGGAAAGATTCAGTAACAGCAAGTGGAAAAGACCTATAGTTTCATTACATGGCAGAACAAATTGTAATAGATTAGAAGAAAACCATAAAAGTCTACAAGTGTTTTGTACTCACATTGCTCCACCACTACAACCATCACCCTCACGCCTGACTTTAAATAAGCCAAACTAGAAATCATAGTCGTTGACTTCTGAATATTGTCTGTGCAAGAAGACACCAATTTCCAGTCAACTAAATCATTTTCAGAGAAAAGGCTTTGACTCTGTTGGAAGTCAAATGAAGGTGCATTTACATGCTTTGTTAATTTACAGTGTTCCTATATCATTGTTTATGAATCACTACTGTACATAGTTTTTTTCCCAATAGCAAAGCACCTGTTCTTCCTATCTGAAATATAAAAAGGACTAGACCATCCCAGTTCTCTGCCCAGAAGGCTTGGATTATATGAAGGCCGTCTATGATTCAGAACTGGGGAGGACTTGCCTCTGATTCTCTCTGTCTACATATGATGCTATTGACTAATATATAAGTAGGATTTGTTGTGATCCATTAACTCCTCTTCTTGCCTTCAGACCACTGGCCTATCCATTCCCCAAAATGTGAGTCCAATTAAGTCAAAATGGGGAGCATCAGGAATCTCTACAATTGGAGTATCTGTTAATTAAAATAATATAACCACATGGATCTACATTAAGTCCTTTACTTCTTCAACACAGGAAACAACCAATGTGTGTTGCTTCCATTCGTTAAGCATTTGGGGGCTCTGAATGCTTATAATAAATTGACTCTAAGTGTTGGTCTGACCTGGCAACATAGAAAATACCACATAAAGGCTGATGCATTTCAAAGTGGCAAAAGCATCATTATCTCTCTTCTCTCTCACTAATTGCTACCTAAGTAAAAGGAGGGAAAAGGATGCTCACCGTCTGCTCCACATGCCAGCCTGGCCCTCCTTAGAGCCACAAGCTTCATGGGTGATGAATCCCACTGTTTCCCTTGCTGTCCTATGCAAAGCCCACAGGTGGGTGGGAGTGGTGAGAAGTAGGAGGAAGCCCAGAGGAGAAAGCTGGGTGCCAAGGAAAGGAGCACTTTCTTTGATAAAATTGTAAAAAGAAGCTTGTTCTGTAGAGAAAGAATCTCCAAGTAATAAACGTCAGGTTTATGAACAATTGAGCCTCTCTATTCCTGACTGGAATTGCTCTTTAAGGTCAGCTCCATAAGTGCTCCCTCGGGGGACAAGGCTGTTCTGCTGAGTGGGTTTGTGGTGGCTGCTGTGTTACTGGGAATAGGAATGGGTGTGGGGGAAGCGGGTCTGCCCACTGTGGTACTCGGGGATGAATATGCAAAGGGGTTTCTATAAAGGAAAACATCCAGACATCTACACAAACCAGAGTCTGTGAGTGGAGTGGCAAGGAGTGGCAATTTAATGCTAGAACCCTCTCAATAAGAGAAAACACCCTCCTCAGCATCAGGCTGTTGTGCCCTCCCCTAGCACTAGTCCATTGTCCATCACGAGACAGAATTCCTATTTTGTTGTGTGCCCTCTTCCCTCAAACAGATGTTGCCTGTGGATGCTAAAGTTAAGTAGCATGGCCAAGCAATAAAAATCATCAACATAGGGGCCCCTTGGTGGCTCAGTCAGTTGAGTGTCCAACTCCTGATTTCAGCTCAGATCATGATCTCATGGTTCATGGGTTCAAATCCCACATTTGGCTCTGTGCTGATAGCATGGAACCTGCTTGGGATCCTCTAAATAAATAAATAAATAAATAAATAAATAAATCTTAAAAAAATTCTCAACATATAAAAGGGAGGAGGGGAGGAAAACAGAATGAAGCATGCGTACATGTGAAATTGAGCGTAGATAATCCATAGCTGATTTTGATAACTAAAGGTCCGAGTGCTGGCTCCTCTCTTATCTTGTCCCTAAGCCAGGGGCAAACACAACTTTAATCCATTTCCCCACCATCTTTACAGAAATAAAATAAGTGGAATATGGGTTATGGAAACTTAACCTTTCCAAGCTGTTGAAACCCTGCCCACGTGAATGCAGCATTGGATGTGGTTCTGACGAATTTTGGGGAAACAGGGAAAAGATAGAATGAATGCCTCGACCCTGGGCAGGTGTGCTGTTCAGATACTGGGGAGGGACACTGGGAAAGGTAAGGAACTGACAGCAGTTTTAAATGATTTTGAAGCAAGATCTTTCAGACTTGATTTTTGAAGAGTATTAGAGAAAGAAAAAGGTTCAGTTTTTATTATCAGAGGTCAACAGATACTTATTGAACATTTACTGTGTTCCCAGAACTATTTTAGATGCTGGAGATAGTGCAGTACAAAACAGATACAAATTCCTGCCTTCATGGAACTTGCATTTTAGTTGCATGCATATAGCCTCATCATGGTCTTGTTGAAAAGGAAGCAAATATTTAAAGTCACTTAGCTTTGTGCTGAAATAACTGCTTTCAGAGTAAGGAAAAAAGGAAAAGCAATACAAACTCAAATACATCTCTACTCTCTCAAGGGACCTGTCCTCAACTTGCCATTGTAGGGTCCAAGTACCCAGAAATGGTAAGCCTTTCATTGGGGAACTATTTCACACACGATTTTCTTGCAGGGTAGCTGAGACCTGGAGTCCATATCACCTGCTGTAATGTTAGGCTAAATAAAATGTCTCACTCTTGCATCTGCAACCTAGGAGCCCCCTCTGCTTCATTATACTGTTAGACCATGTGGCCCTCCTGGATCAAGTTCCTGAGGAGTCTGTTAGAATCTGTGGCAGCTGGAATAAAACAAGCTACTGCAGAAAGAAGCCTGTGGAAAGAGTTAGCAGAAGAAGGGTTTAGGGAAGGGGGCACTCAGAAGATACAGTGACGGACGCAATACGAAACAGAGATGATGAGCAGTTCTGCAAGTTGATTTGTATTTCCTGGGGTTACTGCAGCAGGACCTTGATAGACCATATGGTCTGGACTTGACCCTTACATCTCGGCATGCCCTCAAAGCAGCAGCCCTTGCTGCGGCTGGCTTCCACTTCTTGTTATTCTTGGCACTAGGAGTTCTGATCACAGGGTGGTTCAATATCATAATCCAAAGCATTAGATAGAAACCATCTGGAAGAGCAACCAACTTTAACCTTGAGGGCTACTTGAAAATAATCTCCATTCACTGAGCCCTGTGTTCACATAGAAAAATAGGTTATTTAGAACATATTTCAAAAAGCACCAGGGTCTTGGGAGCCATCTACCTCCAAAGAGATCAACATTTAACCACTCAGCTTTGATATCTATAGAATGCATTTTTCCCCATCTGCTTAGTGCCAAGTTTCTGGTTACTTTCACAATGGGGATGCAATAAACAGGGCCGAGAAGGTAACAAACTTCACTGCAGGATGCTAAGGAACAGAGAACAGAAAGGCCATGCCTGTAATAAATCAATTAGCCGATTATTCAGCAGAAGAAATACAGTTAAATACACCAGTTGTTCCTACTATGGACTCTGAAGGCAGAAAAAGGAATAAGTGAGAAATGGAAGATGAGCAATGTGACCTCATTATTATTATTATTATTATTATTATTATCATTATTATTATTTTATGTTGAGACTCCCAAGACCGCCAACGAAAATTCCCAGTGACCACATCAATATCTCTATGTGGCATCTTTCATAAACAAAGCACCTCCCATATCTGTGGTATTCCCAAGTTTCTGAGACTTCACCAATTAACAATAACAAGGAGGAACTGCAATTTTCCCAAAAGCCACAGAATAAGTCAATGAAAGCACTCAGACTATAAACTCAGAGTTCTGTTTTATGGCCCTTGGACTTAACTATACAGACAGTGATTCTTCACAAAAAACTGTATCTCCTGAAGGTGACTTTTCGGGAAGGAGTTTTGTGCTGTTAGAAAAGAAGGGTTACATCCCGCATCTATTTAAAACCACATGAGATAGGCGCTAACACTGCCTCTTGTAAATGGAGCATAGCTGTGCTCAGTTAGGCAGGATGTTGAAGCAGCTCATGCGTGAGCCAGCAACTGTCCCCCCTCTGTTCTCTGGATTTGAGCCACGCAACCCAAAGCCCAGAATTCTACCTGGGGCATAGCCATTGTAGGGTAAATGCCATTTTCCAAAATACTGACTCTTACATCAAAAATGCATCCACTATTTGCATTGATGAGGGATGGAATTCTGGGCAAGATAAGATACTGAGATAAACTCACCTTCTCTTCTGTCTGATACAGTAAGAAGAGGAATAGTTAATATCTAGCAACTACTAATTTTGCCAGAGTCCTTATCTGGAATAGGAAGAATGTAGCTACCAAGATATAAGATTTAAAATTGTACCCTTGTACCTGTCTGGAAACCCATGTAAGATACTCAACAAAATGGCGCCTGCCATGGTGACTAATAGATATATACCAGGAGAGAGAGCAGCTCCTTTGTAAAAATCTAATGTGACCCTACCTTAGAACATGAGACAGAGAGAGTCCTCATGCAAGTAATAATATGCATTTTAAAGATCAGGCACAGCTTCTGCCAGCTCATAGGGGGTAACTTTGTGGGAATGTAAGCAAGGAAACTCTTCTTCTGGGATGTTACAGTCAGAGGCCCAGGAGCAGGGCTTGCTGATAATACCATCTGCATAGTGGTATGGATGTGATGGCTCTGAGGGTTCTGGGTGATGGAGTGGCTCACTGGGCTGATTCCAGGCTCCCCCAAACACCCTCTCACCCCTTTATAGTCAGAACACATCCACTTCTGCTTTATACATCGATGTTATAAATGGTATTTTATTTAAAAAAAAAAAAATTACTCCTCTGCTTAAATAAAAGCATTGAAGTCTGCTATGAGAGATGGGTTTTTTCTGCATTTCAAAATGACACCCCCCCCCCCCCAGGGATATCTCTCAGAGCATTAGCTAATTTCCAAACGACATCTGCATAACCTGGCCCCAGTCTCTGGGCTCCAAGATGGAGTGTGATCAAAGGCCAGCTTACTTCTCCCTTAGTCACTTTAATGCCTGCCCTGAACTTGTGACCTGACAGGCTCTGGAGGATAGAAGAAAGCCACCTTTTGGGGCTCTGTCATCAGAGACTGTAGTTGTCTTGCTCTGATAGGAGATAATAATCCAAGGCACAGAAACAAATCACAGAGAAGCAGAAGGAAGGTAGAATGGATTGGCAGGGAGGGGCAGAGATCTAGCATGGCAGAGCGACAGACAGACAGCGACAGAGGCACACTGAGAAGTGACATATGATGACACATCCTCTTTTCTCAGCCTGCAGCTCCCTTCCAGGAAGGAGGCCAACATAAATTCTCCCACTCAGCAGTGCCTAGATAGACCCGAAAGAAAACAAAAAGGGGATTAATCTCGGCATTGCAGGTGCCCCTCAGCCACTCCGCTAATACCCGCCCTCCACCGAGGGTTTGATTTGAGGAGGGCTTTGCCAGTAGCTGAAATACCAACCACAGGCTCCCTCCCTCCTCCCACCACATTTCATTTTATTTCTATCAAGCAGTGCTTCTGATTGCCTCAGTCTGGAGGGTTGGCAGCGCTACATTAACCTGCCGGATCTCAGTGAGCAACGTGGGCTGCCAACGTGGCTATCAAAGGACCTCTTCTGTGTTTGCAGGTTCCTGGAGATACTTACAAAAAGCAGCAATAGAAAAGCCTCAGCCTCGTGGTGGCATTTTCTCGCCTCACAATTAACCTTCACGTTGGTAAACATGCAGTGAGCTTTGCATCAAAAACTGTTTCTTACCCTGCTACTAGAAGTTTCTTTACTTTTGAAAATGGCTGGAGTGCACAATTCAGAGGACCCATCTCCTTCCTTTCTAATTGTTGTAGGTCATCTTTTCTGTACTCCATTTCTTCTGAATGTAATCTGCCTCCTCTGGCTTTTTAATTTGTATTGCCTTCCTTTCTTTCTCCTCTGTGCTGGCCCCACAATGGGTTAAGAGATAGATTCCACTGAGCCTAAACACACTTGGAAATCACTCTATCAATCACCACGGGAGCTCTGAATGGGAGATTATTGCTCATGCACATTTTAATTGAGCTTTGTAAAGAGAAAGAGAGAAAAGGCTCTGTTCTCAGCACCCACTAGTCAGTAGTCATGGTAGAATAGTAAAGATTTGACTTTCAAAGATTTCTGGTCCGAAATCATGTCCTACAACACAGCCTGTCTGGATAAATCTTGTGTCATGCCATCCAATTTACCTATAGTGTGGGTCATTTTGAACAGACTGCACTCTACAAGTTAAGCTTCACTAGGGCCCATTTACAAAGAAGCACCTTCTAGAAGGTTACCTGGCACATACAAATGCAGTGCTGATAGGTTCCAAATATGCAGCCTGGTCTATTCTTCCCTGCTGTTCTGGTCCACACATTGAAATAATTGCCCACTCTTGTTAACTATTAATTTATTACTAATGCACTAAATGACATTCTAATGGTTTTAAAGTACTAAATTATCTACCCAAGTACTTTTCATCAACCTACAGGGTGGCTTATTCATCTTACAGGCTCTGACCAATAAGAATGAACAACATAACAATTGTGGAATGTCTGTGGGAAATTGGAAACCTAGTTCCCTCTGCAACTCCTTTTTTACTGTGGGTATCCACGCATAGGCCTTTGGTGATTCTCATACTCTGCTTGCAAAACAGAGTTAAGTTTGACGACCTACAACTCCAAGGGGTAACAAGATTATCAACGGAAATTTGTCACACATGCATGTTGCACAAAATTCCTGATGCATTTGCAGGATTCAGGATTAATTGGCTTCCCTTTTCCTAGACTTCACCTAATGTTCCCTTCCTCATAGCCTCACCATGTTCTCCGCTGTTCTATTTCTCCAGTAGATTACCAGTTCCTTCAGGACACAGATTGTTTTCTGTCCCTCTGGAACTGTGCAAATTGTCAGAGATTGACACACAGTAGGTGTTTAACAAACTGACATTGATCAGTATATATAGATCACATTTACCACACTGTATTTTTATTTGTTTTGGGCATGCCATTTATCCCAATTCACTGTAGAGGGAAAGAACCACATTTTGTATTTATTTTGTTTCTTCTAATCCAAACCCACTAAGGTGGTTTCTGGCACAGGTGAACACCCAGGAAAGATTATTGTCAGAATGAATATTAGAACAGTTCCCTTTATACATACAAGTGGATTTTTTTTTTCCTTCTAACTCACAGCTGATCTTAGAGTATTACTAAACAGTTAATTTAATCAGTCAACTTGCTATGCAAAGATAAATTGTTAACTGGAGCATCATCTCTGTGGATGCTAAATTATCCAGCTTGGCTTGGAAAGCACATCAATGAGTGCTTTCCTGGAGCAGAAGGGGTAAAGAGCTGATTTAAGGCTATCAGAGCTACTTGTAGTTGGAGTTTTGCTTGATGACATTGAAGGTTTGCTTGCTTATTGGGTTTGATTATTTGCATTGCGTGATTATAAGGTATATCGCTCCCAGAATTGATTTGATGTGTTGTGATTGCAACAGCTTTTTGTTATGTGACCTGATAACTGATTGGTTCAAGTGAACTTCTCTGTAGAATTATCTATTCGTCTGCCTTCAATAACCACCAAACACACACATACAAACTCACTGAAAAGAACAATGACAAACTACACACATAACATCAGTCACCCGAGCATCCCAGGCACTCTGAGATAGCATTTCCACTCTCTGGAACAGGCTACTAGTCAAATGCCATTGAAGAATCTCCTCCAGCATGTGTAGGGGCATCCTACCACCAAGATTTCTGTCATTGTTCATGTTTCTGCTACTCAGTCAGCCTTTACTAACATGTCTCATGATGCTGGGCCCTGTGTGCCCTACAGAGGCTCATGGAATATAGTAGAGCTGCCGGGCTTTTTCAAAGAGGGCCAGTGCCAGTATACGTTTCCACAGAGAGATATAATATGAGACGCCAGCAGTACCACATGGCAGAAATGGTGCCAGCCACATAATTAACCACACAATGCCACTCCATAAGTATACAAGTTCACACAGGCCAAGTTGAAGAGAAGTGTAAAGCAGCAAAATCTTAAACAGTTGAGGCTGTCAGGTGACCTCAATGCAACCCATTTCTTTCAGAAACATCTCTCACAGTGATTTAACAATGTATGGCATAGCTATTAACATCACAGTTAAGCACTATATATATATATATATATATATATATATATATATATATATATCACCTACATAATAAACCCTGTGGCATTGTCATTTCATCTCACAAACAACATTGTCATTCCATCTCACAAACAAGTAACTGGGGCTCCAGATTTTGCCCAAGTGACCTGCCAGCCCTGGGTCCCAGACATGTGGCAGCAATGTCATTGCTCCTTGCTGCCTTTTCTGAGTCCCGCAGAATTGAACTCTGTAAAGCCCCAACCACCAGAGAGGAACTGCAGGTCCTGGCGGGAAAAGTATCTTCTGCCAGATAGAACACTAATTAGTGGCAAAGTTGGGAGGACATCTCCCATTACCCTTGTCTGTGTTCCTTGCTGAACTGAAGCCTTGCTTCCCAGACTGAATTAAAGGCTCCCTAAGGACTGGAACCCATTTTACTTTGCTGTACTCTCTGTCTAGTGGAACAGTATATGCAAAAAAATCCTTCCAAATCAATCACAGATTATTTATATTCCATGAAAAGGACTTCTGGACTGAGAATTCAGTCCGGAAAGTGTCCACCATTATAGTTCAGTTGGTTCTGCTCAATACTATGTGCCCCATTTATGACATCTGCATCAGGGCTGTATGGTTCAGGGGGTCAAATCCCAGAGAGATTCAGCTAGAATGCAGCCAAGGAGGGCTCCATGAACATTACTCGTTGATACCCACAAAGGTGACATGCTGAGCTGTAAGGAGCGGAAAAAGCCAGTGAGCCTTTTACCTGAGAGGGGCTGGGACATGAGGCTCTGGGAGCTTACTGTCCCCCTGGGGCACCTGCCAGACCCCTAGTTGAGCTCCTAACTTTGCAATTGCTGGCCTACACTGCCTGCTGATTTTTATACTATGTTGCATAATTAATCTGTCAACATTCAGTGACAGGGTATAAATATTAATCATATGATCACACAGTTAGCTGTTACCTTTAAAATTCACTGAGGAGATAAGTCAGCCACTTAATCGTGCTGGATTCAGGAAAGGGGAGGAAAGAGTGGGAATGGTGGAGACAGGAAGGAGAGGGAAAGGGAGAGGTTGCAAGCTAATTGGGGAAAGGGGCTTTCTTACTCCATCTGGTCCCACACTTGTGGTTTCTGATGGGTGTTTAAAGGCATACCACTTTGAAGCTAGCTTAGTTCTTTTATCCCCAAGTAATGAGATAAACCTTTTCTCTCCTTTTTCTTTTTACTCAAGGGACAGAAAGCTCTCATCTTTCCATCTGGCATTCCTCTCCTCTGGATAGGAATGAGCCTTAGTAACTTCCAGGAGACACCTAAGCCAAGCATTCTCTTTGTTTCCTGAAAGAAGAGTGAGGTTTGTATTCTCCTGGAAAACTGAGCGACAATAATTTACGAGATTCACAGGACAGCAGCAGCATTGAAATGCAGATGTGATTGGATAAACCAGGAAGAGAATGCTTGTTGTGTCATTATAGCTTTACATAAAATGTCCTTTTCCATTGGGCTTGCCAAATGCTCCCTGTTTGCATTAATCAAACAGCTCCAAAAAACTTACAGTTTCCAAGAACTCTGCTGAGTTGGCCTTCCACCAGTCACTGTGCTGGCCCCCAGCTGCCTGCACTGCCACAGGGTTCTCTCAAACCTTTTCCCACCTCTCAATCTACACAACCATTTGCTCATCTACAAATATTTCTTGAGCATCTTCTTGGCAATAAGTAGGTACCATACTAAGGGATATAGGTGATTAAAATATTTTTTTTTAAAAAGGAATCAAATGCAAATCATGAACTTAAGGAACGAAGTAGCATCAACTATTATATAGATGGGAAAATTATTCCTACAGCAAGAAAAATTCAGATGCATTTTACCTCTTTTTCTGAGGATTTTTACTGTCTCATTCTGGTAATTATGTTTTTTGTTGTTTCTTTTATTTATTTGCCCTTTTTACTGTCACTGTAATTCTCTCAGCAAATAAGGTAGAATCAAAAACTGAAGTGGGCCTCTGAGGTCACTCAGTTGCACCAAGTCATTTGCAGAGAAGAAAAACAAGACCCTGAGAAATTAAGTCAGTTGTCCATAATCCTAGCCTGTTATTGGAAGAAGTAGAATTAGATATGGGTTTCCCTACCCCCACACTTAATGGTTTTGGTATCCATGGACCTTTTGGAAAAAACAGAAATGAATTTTAATTGAATCTTTTTTTTCATCTAATTCTGATATTCAGTTAATAACACTGTGACTTGAATTTAAGTTGTGTATTTCTATAAGTTGAAATGTGCCACAATGTAAGTCCCATTGAAAGGATTTGAAGATAGATTCTCTATAATATTAGTATGGATATTGAGATAATATCCTCTTACCCTTAACCTCAAAGTCAATGGATGGGCTTCAGGGGATCTCTGAAATTGTGTTCAAAATTTGAATGTAGAGCCTTAGATACTTTTTTTTTTGGAGGAGGAGCTCCTCAGAGATTGTATCATATTCTCCAAGTCATGGGAGATGATGGATAGATAGATAGATAGATAGCATAAGAGGAACAAACCACTTGGTGGTTTATATCAAGGTAAGAGACCTCAGGGCCCCCCAGACTTTTTAGTCCAGATTTCAGCCTGAATGTGTGGTCTTTGACTGCGGTGGAATGTTAATGAAGCCAGAACTCCAGCCTGTGTAATACAAATAAGGAGCAATGGCAGATTCTGCCATCAACTCTCCATCACTTTGTTTTACAGGGTACAGAAATGAAAGAGATACTTTAGATTAAAAGATTTGTTTAATGGTCTGATTAATTCATTCCAAACAGACCGAAACTGTTCTACAATTCTCCTTTTGCTCTTAACCTTTCCAGCTTGTTTTCATGCATACCGACTTTCCTTTCTTCTTCTCCCCCTCCTTTTTTTTTTTTTTTTTGTAGTTTAATTTAATATTCAGTAACTGCTGCTCTGATTCTGGTGTAGATCATGTGGTATGTGAGAAAAATAGAATGTGTGTTTGTGTGTGTGCGTGTTTCCCAAGAGAAGTCCAAATGCTTCTAAAATCCAAATCTGTCATCACGACACCCATCAAAAAGCATGACCAGGCCTTAAACACCGTGCAGCTTGGTAAACAAAGGGGGGCATGTGCTTCTCCTGACCTTCTGTACTGTGGACATGAGCCCATTTGCTGGCTGGCGATTGCCACATTAATTAGTGGTGAAGATCTCTGCCCCACATTGTGTGTAAGATTCTGAGAAGCATTTTCTGGCTCTAATGAATGCAGGGGGTTTTAAGTAGGATAAGCAGGTGCCAGAAGTAGGAAGTCCAAGTACAGAAGCTTTTTGATGGGACATTCAAGGGCTTTCACCCTAGTGTACTAATAGTGGGTTGTTTTCTCTCAGAGTTTTTTTTTTTTTCTTTTTTCTGTTCTTTTTTTTTTCCTAAATGCCCCTTTCACACCCTTTTCCAAGCTTGATCTCTGAAAAAAATACGATAACCAGTGCTTGATGCTGTGGGATTTTAAAAAAGTAGATGACAGGAAAAATATGGATTAAAAATCACTGGTCTCTCTCTCACATATTCATTAGGTTCCAGATTCAAATGGACTCAGGATGGGTCTGAGAGATAGCAGATTGTAAGTAAGGATTTTTATGGAAATCGGTAAGCAGCCCACATCCCCATAGCAGAGGGGTGTTGGGAATGTGTGTATATGTGTTTGGCCCCATTTTGGTTTTTACCACATGCTGACAAGTGTAGGAGAGGATGGACTGTTTTATTTATCTAATTTTGGAAACCCTTCATAATTTAGCTAATTGCACATGACACTCTCTCAGCTAGTAAACAAGGAAGGATAAACCTAGTGTACATGCTCTAAATTCCTGACTAGGGGGCTTGCAAATACTCACTGAGAAACTTACATACACTAGCTATTAAAAAGAAAATGTTGTAAAGGATTAAATTTTACCAATTTATATGTTTTTACATTCATTCATTTATTTATGTTACATCCCTTCCCATAAATGAATTAAGACAGTTTATCAAGAATTATCACCTAGCTGGGGCTATTTTAGATGTTAACATCTCAATGGTGCACAAGAAGAACAGAGAAAATAACCAGGGGATCTTCACACTCAGGTCTTGGCAAGAGCAGTGGTTATTTCTTCAGAACATAATATATAGAAAGGCTTTACAGAAGAGAGGGCATTTTGGAAACTTTTTTGAAACCAGCATGAAAATAATCTTTAGGTTAAATAAACTTTTAGACCAGACCTCAGTACAAATTTAACACACCCAGGAGACCAGAGACCTAAAGTGGTCAACGTTTTCTTCTATCAGTGACTTCAGTGACAGAAATAGTCAAGATAGCTTGCTGTTTCTGCTATATATATATATATATATATATATATATATATATATATATATATATATATAATTTTTTTTTTCAGAGAAAGAACAGCCAGAATAATTAAGTCATTCAATCCAGAGAGGGCTGCCACATCCTTAGTTTTATCTACAGCAGCCCTGTACTACTCGAAACCTCTGCAAATTTTTGAAATGAAAGTTTTATTTTTTCAGTAGATCAAAACCTTGGGCTGCTGTCTGAGAGAGTCGGTGGTGACAAATCAGCTCATTTAATGAAAAGATGTGAATGAAGGGAGAGGGAGGAAGTAAATTCGCTGAGACTTAAGAGCTGCAGGTGTGTCTCCTTGCGAAGGCATCTTTCACTCTTGCCAACTGGGTTTCCATAGAGACGGCTGGGTAGGCTGGTGCCCAGGCCAGTCCTTCAGCCCCACTCATGGCATCTTCCTGCTCACCACTGGAGATGGATTATGTGAACGAGGGCCCGCTTTTCTGCAGTTCTCACAGGTTCAAGCTTTCCTCTCTCTGTTGCAGGATGGATGTTTGTTGCAGGCTCAGCAATGAGAAACCTTGGCCACAGAAATGGTAATTCTGGAAAGGCATTTAATTATACTAAGAAGGACATCACTTATACAGGAGATGATGGTGGTTCTGGCTCCTCCACTGTCATCTTTTTGTTGTTTTGGTTTTGTTACTTGTTAGTTTCAGGAGCTATAAAGATCAAATGGCTTGTCAACCACCACCCTGACTTCTCAGAAGAATAAAAGCACTTTCTCCTGAAGATTCTTTCACATAAAAATGGGGGGAAATGCTTCTCTCCTTTTCTTTATAACAAGAGGCAGGGTGGAGCGAAGAGTCAAGGGGATAATTTTATTGTTTAATGTGTGTGTGTGTGTACACAGACTACATGAAGTTTATTCAGCTTCAACTAGAGTTTTGGAAGAGTTTTCTCTACAATATTTCATTTCTAAATGTGTCAAAGTCCCTCATCTTCTTACATGAGGCAAGTTAGATTAAAAGAGTCAGACTAGGGGATCCCGGGACTAGTAGATATAATATGAAAACAGCTTTCTAAGCCTTGTTTGTCTTCATGATGAACAAAGAGTCATAAAGTTTCCATGAACCTATATCTTCACCCCTTTAGTGTATCAAACTTTCTGCCTTACCAGAGTGAAGTCATATTCATCACAGGCTAATACCCAAAGGCAATGAAATATAACACAAGAGGTCAAATTTAAAGATCATATCATAGCAATTTCACAATGGATCCTCATATTAAAACAATTGACTGTTGATTTCCCTGGGTGGCTTGCTCCTTGTCAATATTCACTCCTAAACTAGTTAATCACTATCAACTAACACATTTTAGAGTTATCTTCCAAACTGAGTTCCCCAGAAATATAATTCAATCATGAAATTATCCTAAGCAAAAATGTAAATACATACTAAGCAAAAACTCCAGGTGAAAACTCACTAACAGTATAATACTCCTCAAAAGTATTAGTAATTTATTTCCTAGAAATATATCCTTTTGATGATCTAACTTACTATCCTTCCTCCACTCTAGGATCATAGAATTGTTAGCTAAATTTATTAAAAATCTAAGTGAATCTAAGAAATACTTTAAGCCCAGTGGGAGAAAGGCCATCATGCATTAAAATAAGCTCTGAAATCAATTCGATCCAAAATACTTATTCATCTAGCAACTGCTATGGGAATATTTCTAAAAAAATCAATACAACTTTATTACTTTTAAGTAGATATTTTTAACTTACAGAATTTCTAAATAGAAGTTTTAGCCACTCTGATTTAATGATCAGATAGGCCTGAGAAGCAAAATTATTTGCATTCAAACAATGAATAGAGTGGGAGACCAAATGTCCAGAACATATACCAAACTAGACTTCTGACCCACAGCCTACAGAAACTTGCCCAAGAAACCAGCCTAGTATCTATAGTAACCAGCCTAGGGATCCAGCATTCTAGACATCAGATTTGCAGGAAGACAGCTGGTTATCTCTCCCAGCAACCCAGGAAGCGAAACAATGGCCCCTCTAACAATTGGCCCTAAATAGCCATGAAAACATTGATAAGTGACAGCTTCCCTAATTTTTGTTCCTGCTTCCAACTTTGGACAAAGCAGAAAAAACCAAGGATGCACCCCCTAATCAGTCATATGGGACACCCTGCTTCTAGTTTGCCTGCTTACCACTTGCCAATAGCCTCCCATCAGGGCACCCCTGACACCTTCCCTTTTATCTTCTATAAAGCTTTCCCACTCCTCTTCTGCTTTGAGTTTCCACAAAATACAAGTGATAGTGGCTGACTCCCTTACCACAGAAAGCTCCGAATAAACAGTCTTTGTTCTCATTTGTTTGGTCTTTGTTTCCACAATGATAATTTCTTTTAAAAGTTTATTTTCTGGGACACCTGGGTGGCTCAGTCAGTTGAACGTCTGACTTCAGTTCAAGTCATGATCTCATGGTTCTTGGGTTCAAGTCCCATGCTAGGCTTTGTGCTGACAGTGGGAAACCTGCTTTGGATTCTCTGTCTCACTTGCTCTCCCCCCGCTCCTCTAAAAAATAAACATTTTTAAAAAGTTTATTTTCTTTTAAGTGGGTTACACCTAATTGTTTTGTTTAGAAAATAGCTTCTCCTTATATTGTGCCAAAAAAAAAAAACAACCCTGAAGTTGAGTCCACAGAGCATTTTCAAAATAATGATAATACTGATGCCAAAGTCATAATGGTGACCACCACACAGCAACTCGTGATCCACTCTTTTTTTTTTTTTTTTTTCTTCAATATATGAAGTTTATTGTCAAACTGGTTTCCATACAACACCCAGCGCTCATCCCAAAAGGTGCCCTCCTCAATACCCATCACCCACCCTCCCCTCCCTCCCACCCCCCATCAACCCTCAGTTTGTTCTCAGTTTTTAAGAGTCTCTTATGCTTTGGCTCTCTTCCACTCTAACCTCTTTTTTTTTCCCTTCCCCTCCCCCATGGGTTTCTGTTAAGTTTCTCAGGATCCACATAAGAGTGAAACCATATGGTATCTGTCTTTCTCTGTATGGCTTATTTCACTTAGCATCACACTCTCCAGTTCCATCCATGTTGCTACAAAGGGCCATATTTCATTCTTTCTCATTGCCACATAGTACTCCATTGTGTATATAAACCACAATTTCTTTATCCATTCATCAGTTGATGGACATTTAGGCTCTTTCCATAATTTGGCTATTGTTGAAAGTGCTGCTATAAACATTGGGGTACAAGTGCCCCTATGCATCAGTGGGTAAAATTCCTAGCAGAAGCACATGAATTTCTATAAGACAGAATATTATTTTTTAAATGTGTAATCATAAAAGCACAATGGTCATGAGGGTTGTTAGGCTGAGAAAGGAAACGTACCCATTTTGGAGTCAGGAAATACTTTGTAGCAGAGGTAGTATCTGAGATGTGTTACAAAGCATTTATTTCCAGGAAATGTGTGTTTTAATTCATGTACAAATTTTGTACTTTCATGGTAATTTGCTTTAGTACTGTAGTGTAAGCCTGACAAAGGTAGTTATAAAAATGTTTCCCCATTCTCTGCACTCTGTTCATATATGCAGACTAGAAAGTGTGGCATAAGAACTCGTGATCCACTCTTATCCACTGTGTGCCAAGAACTGATTAGAGCACTTTACACATATGAATTAATTCACTTCTCAGAGCAGCCCTATGAGACAGGGGCTATTTTATTTACCACAGGAGGAACCTGAGAGGTCAAGCACATGCTAAGTGCCAGCAGCTAGCAAGTGGCAGACCCAGGCTTCCCAGAGCAAACTCCCTCTGCATCCCTGCTTCTTACCCCTGTGGACATGGTCCAAATCCATAGAGTGTGTGTCCTGGTTTGAAATAAGAAAAGAAGCCTATAGGACAAGGAATTTTGCATTAATGTTTCCATAAAAGCAACAGATTTACATTTTTTCCATCTAAAGAGAGACAATAACAACAAAAAACAGATGCAATGCAATATCCCCTATTAAATATATAACAAGCAACCGAAATTATCTACAGAACACAAGATATTTTTAAGGGATAAAAATAAAAGTTTATTTACCATTCTATATAACCAACTCTGAGCAGCACAACCACACCACTGCTTTGGAAGCACATGCCTGGGTGTTGCCCCAGATCCCCAGGATTTAGACTCCGTTTGTGGAGCAGGAGGCAGGCAGGTGCACCTTGTAGAGAATTTCCACAGAGGAGTCTGACATGCGCCTTAGATCTAAACCTTCCAAATCACCAGTTGTTTCTAGCCATATAAGCAAATCATAAAGTGGGTTAATAGAAACTTAAAATATTCCATCCAAGGAGTTTAGAGTTGTACGAATACAGGCCTTCATGCTCAGATTTCCAAGTCTGTGGAGCTCTGGGTTTCGGATGGCAATCACTGCTTACACAGACAGTGGAAGAAAAGCAAGCTCTGTAAGCAATATTCAACACAATTAAATACCCCATCCCCCCACAATATCACAAGGTGGCCCATTTCAGCTCCATCTGCTCTCCTCAGAGACAGGGGGCCTGTAGAATTTTCCCTTTATTGGATTTTTCCTCTAGCTTTGAAAGCTTTCACTATGTGGTGATCGTGGAAGGGAAGAGTAATGAAAATTGTCATTAATGAAAGTAAATACTGTTCATTAACTTCAGCTGTAACTCATCTAAAAGCTCAAATGACTTCATAATTAAAGTGCTAACCAAAATTAGGCATTAGAGTGTAATAATTAATTTAAAATTGCACACAATAGTACAAATCGAAGGTAATCACTAAAATGAAAAGAAATGGGAAAATGATATTAAGGCCATAGATATCTTTTGGAGAACTCAAATAAAATAAGTGATTCTGCTGTCACTTCCAAAGAAAATGAATAGCTCCGATTCTGACATCTGGCATTTCCCAGTGTGATTCCCTTCACCTTTTCTTACCCACCTGGAAGGGAAAGATAATAACATTTACCTTTTGTGCCTCTCAGGAATATTAATATTTTAGAGGGACTTTGAGATCATTGTGAGAAAGCTACATCAGGGAGCAGACAATTATTACAACACTGATTTAGGTTGCTATAATTTGTGGACTTCATTGTGAGATGTAGGAGTTTCTTTATCCAGTCACCAGACATGCATAGAGTAGGTCTCATGCAGTGTCTGCTGAACTAAATATATTTCACTTCTGACATATAAACACTGCTTGTTTATCATTCTTCAAAAATGGCTCCTAGCACGTGGAATTGCACAGATAAACTTGAAAGCCTTGCAATCCTGTGTTCTTCACAGAGTGAGTGAGTAATGGTCAGGGAGGAAGGTTGATGAGTGAGTCTGTCAAGGGAGAAAACAGCATGGAACAGCCAGACTGGAAGTTCATCTAGTCTAGACTAGCCTAACTTGCAATGTGGGCATTAGCATCACCTAGAAGCTTCCCTAAACACAGGTCTTTGGGCCTCAACCCAGAGCTTCTATTCAGTACATCTGGTGCTAAGCCTAGGAATCAGCATCTCCAACTTATCAGGTGAGGCTGCTGCTGGTCTGATGACCAGACTTTAAAATGGTGGGGGGGGGGGGGGTGCCGGGGTGACTCAGTCGATTAAGCATCTAACTTCGTTATCTCTCAGTTTGTGAATTCAAGCCCCACTTCGTGCTCTGTGCTGACAGCTCAGAGCCTGGAGCCTGCTTCAGATTATGTGTCTCCCTCTCTCTCTGCCCCTCCCCTCCTCGTTCTCTCTCTCTCTTTCTCTCTCTCTCTCTCTCTCTCTCTCTCAAAAATAAATAAACATTAAAAAGAATGAGCTATCTAGATTAAATGAAATCTCCAACATTCTCTGGTAAGTAGGGGTACTTATTCTAGCGTGCATTGTGACATAAATAGCATCCAAATTCAACATGAGCATTAGGTATAAAAATTCATTTTTTAAGTTTTCATTTAAATTCTAATTAGTTACCATACAGGACAATATTATTTTCAGGTGTACAATTTAGTGATTCAACACTTACACACAACATCTAGTGCTCATCACAAATGCCCCCCTTAATCCCTATCACCTATTTCACCCATCTCCCCATACACCTCCTCTCTGATAACCATCACTTTGTGCTGTATAGTTAAGAGTCTGTTTCTTGGTTTGCCTCTCTCTTTTTTCCCCTATGATCATTTGTTTTGTTTGTTAAATTCCACATATGAGTGAAATCCTATGGTATTTGTCTTTCTCTGACATTTCGCCTAGCTTAAAGTAGCTCTATTCAGGTTGTTGCAAATGGCAGGATTTCATTCTTTTTGATGACTGAGTAATATTTCATTGCGTGTAAAATATAGCACATTTTCCTTATCTTTTATCAGTTCATAAGCACTTGGACTATCTACATAATTTGGCTACCGTTGATAATGCTGCCATAAACATTGGGGTGCATGTATCCCTTTGAATTAGTATTTTTGTATCCTTTAGGTAAACACCTAGTGGTGTGATTGCTGGATAGTAGGGTAGTTCTATTTTTAACCTTCTGAGGAACCTCCAGACTGTTTTCCAGAGTTAGTCATAAATATTTAATTTTATTGACTGTATGAGTGTAAGCAACTTCCCTGAACCTATGTTTCTTTTCCTGACACAAAAATATGCACCTCATTAATGTAAAGACATACAAAATTTATTTTATAATTCCTTTTGCTGTAAACAAAAAGTACATTATGAATACTTTCTACACATAATTCAAAGTCTTTACTGAGATCAAACCACACACTCTGATTTAGTTTTCGCATCTGTAAAATGGGGAGAATAATGTTGACTGATCTAACCAACAGGTCCACAGTGAGATTCTGATCAGCTGATGTTAAGAGTGATTTGAACACCAAAAGTAGTGTGCAAGCTTTAAATAGTTCCTGATAATATTTTATTATGTGCCTATTTACAGTTGACCAAAGAAGATCCCTGTCTTTTGCACTCTTGTGCTTAACTCTGAAATGCTAAAGTTATTTAGAACTAGCCCTGGGCCCTCTTCTCTTCTGATTATTCTTTTATCCTAAGTGAACTTAGCCAATCCAATCTCTTTTCTAAGAATCAAAATGTGTTTCTCCAACCCAGATCTCTGTGTGCTTCTGATTATACATCCAACAAGCTCCTTCACATCCCCACTTACAGATTTCAAAGGCATCTCTAACTTACCAGCTCCAAAACCCAACTCTTGCTTGTTTTTCTCTGAAATCTACTCTTCCTCTAGGAAATGGCACTTCTGTACACCCAGTTTATGTTGCCAGAAGCTTGGGAATCATCTGACACCTTCCTTAATCTCAACTCCACATCCAATCCATCATCTTCTGATTCTGTCTCCCAAATATATTTCTAATCCATGCACTTCTCTTCATCCCATTACTGTCACCTTGATGTAGGATAACATCATCTGTCTCCTGCACTAGTAAAAGCACTTCCCCTTAGTCCATTTACTTCCCTTCTTCCCCTGACCAACCTGTCATTATAACCTTACCTCCAGACAACAAACACTAGAATATCTTTGAAAGTTCATTGTCATACCCATCATCATTGTCACTGTCATCATTGCCATTTAACATTCATATAATACTTTCTAGGGCAGACATTTTAGAAAGAACATTTTATCTATTAACTTAAAGAACTACAACCTTTGAAGTATTATCATCATGCTTTTTAGAGATAAAGAAATGAAAGCAAAGAGAAGTTAAGTAACTTGCCCAAAGTTAAGTAACTTGCCCAAAGTACTTTTAAGGGGCAGAGCTGTGATTGAAGCCCAGACAGTCTGACAAAATCCAGACCATATTATACTTCTTCTACCATGCTCCTGGATATGTCACTCCTTCCATAAAACTCTACAATGGCTTCCCACTGACTCTGAATCAAACTTGCCATCTTCACCAAGAATTTTAGGGCTTCATACAACCTGGCCTTGGTATCATTCTCTACCTTCACGTGTTCTCCCCTCCATGTGTGGAGAGTCAGCACATGTCAAGTGCTCTTCTGCTTCAGAGTCTTTGAAAATGCTGTCCCTTCCACTGGATCTCATTGCTTTTGAGGAGCTTTCTCTACACATCTACACATCTAAATTAGTCTCCACTTGTTGTGTTTATTATACCCTGTCTTTTCTTTGATAGCACTCAACATAATGTCTAAGTATGTGTTTGTGCAATGGCTTATTGTGTATCTGGCTTCAGGGGGGCAGGGCCAAGATTGTCCTGTTCACTGCTGTGTCGGCAGCATCTGACAAGCCCAGTGTAATATGAGCATAAATATCCTAACAGAAAACAATAAATAGGGAAATGGAAAATGGGTTGCCAATAGACTGGAAGTAGAGAGTCAGGAGAGGCAATGGATGCTTAGAAAAAGAGCTGGAAGTGAGGAGAGGTTGAATTGACAAGGGAAGCCATTGAGCTGGTTTAGACAAAAGATGATGAGGATAGAATTTAATACTGGCCTCATCTAGGAACCTACGAAAGGGGACTAATGTGAGCTAGTTCTGGACAAATGGACCAAGAGGAATGCAGTGGTGACACAGAGAACTCTAGGCCTAAACCTAGAGGGTGTACTTACAAAACCAAGCAGGGAAAAAAAAAAATTTCATGGGGAATACTAAGAAATAGAGCTCAAAAAAAAAAGCAGGAAGGGTGTGCCTGGGTGGCTCAGTCAGTTAAGCATCTGATTCTTGATTTCAGCTCAGGTCATAATCTCACAGTTCATGAGATTTAGCCCTGAGTAAATCTCTGCACTGACAGCATGGAGCCTGCTTGGGATATTCTCTCTCTCTCTCTCTCTCTCTCTCTCTCTCCACCCATCCCCTGTTCATGTTCATTCTCTCTGTCTCTCTCTCTCAATAAATAAGTAAACATTTTTTTTTCAAATAGCAGGAAGAAGAGAGTTTGAAATATTATACATAGAAGAAACTCAAAACGCATTTTATATACTGTTATAAGCAAGGCTGCCTGCTGCAGCCAATGTGTAACTAGCCGACATCGGCATCAGCCCTCCTGATCTGGCTGGAGACTTTTGTGGCTGCAGGCACATAATTCCCAAAAGGCCCATCTGAACCCTGCTTCAGGCAGCTGCATTAGACCACAGCGCCCTTATCCTGGAGTATTATCTCTGATACCCCAGTAAGACACCTCAGAGGACTTGCAAGGAATCAAGACCACAGAGTTCAAAATTGTTCATCAATGTGGAGAATAGGAAGGAAGGCAGTCAATCCAAACATCACAGAACAATAGGGGATGTGTTCCCTTTTGCTAGTGTTCTTATTGGTTCCCTTAGCAATTCCAGGATCCTCTCTGTGATCCAGCAGGGTTGTGGCAACACTAAGAGCTTGTCTCTGCCATGCAGGATGCCACATGTGGCTTTCATTGAAATGAATTTTCATCAATTAGCAGGAACCTCAGTGGAAGAGATCTGCCATAAGCAGCAGATGCTAGGAAAGCTTTGTTTCTACCTCTTCAATCCAAGGCTGACATACACATCTACATGCCTTTCAGGCAAAGACCAACTTGCATTGCTGACTTGACTGGATCAACTCTCTCCCAATATTTTGGTTACACTAGAGGAGTGAGAACAGTGTCATCTACCATAGAAATCACACTGAAAACAGGGCCAGGGAGAAGTGAGATTTAGATTCCTGGCTCCACCGTGAGGACATCATGAAAAAGCCATGGTGGTAGCTCTAGAAGAGTAATTAGTATATAAATAGTAGCAGCAGTGGCAGTAATAATATTGGTAATATCTCCTTATGTATACTTGTCATATTACAGTTTTTTTAAACCCATCCTCTCCTGGGATGGGCTGTGAGGTATTGTAAAGCTCCAGCCTATATAAAAGGATTGTCATTCTCAGGGGACCTTGTGCCTTTGGCAGAGCTGGGCAAAACGATGACATTTTAAAGACAAGAAGAGTGGGGCTCAGCTTGGGATGACTTCTCCAGGATCACACAAGCGCAGCCAGAAAAGTTGCTACTGCTTTGGGCAACTCACCTGAGCATGGCATTTCTTCTCCTATGTTACCTACAGCCTGTGTTGGAATATTTCCCCAGATGCCCTCTCTCCTGCTGGGGTCTAAGCTCTCCCAGGGCAAATGATGGGCGAGGTTCATGCTCTGGCCCTGTGTGTAGTACAACTCTCTCAGACTTAACAAATAGCACCCATTTTTCCTCAATAAAGCAATGGATGAGTGAATGAGTCATGAATAAAAGCCAAACCTTTGGTTTCAAGTCTAAATGTCTCTTGGTAAGAGAACCCTGCCTCTGTTTGAACCATTTCACTTGGTTATAAAAACTAGTGGGAAGCATCTTCATTTTCTTTGTTTGTGTGTATGTGTGTGTCTTCTTTAAAATAGGACTTTGTGATTTTTGCTTATTCTACCTTTACAATATAAAAATAAAGGGAGTTGTTTTTGTGGAGAGGTAATTATTGCTATTTTTGTAATTATTGCTGTTTTCTGTGCTATAACTACTTACTCCGCCACCTGGGTCTTCCCTGTCAAATAAAGGGGGAGGGGGTAGTGAAAAGAATTAAAATAAACTTTGATCTATATACTGTAAACACTTCATTATACTGAGAACTTGAACCACCTCATTCAAAGCCAACTCAATTATAAGAAAAAGTGATGAATTTGAAGTTTGAAGTAATTAAGGCCTTTAGTAATCCCCACCCTGGCTTTTCTCAGAGGAGAGAGATGGTTGATCCCTTCAAGCCCCACCCACATCCATGTGAAAGGGTTTGGGGCATTTGTACAAGTTTTCCTTTCTGCTGTTATATTTCCACAGGTGCCTTTAAAATGACACCTTTGGTGAGCAGAGGAAGTTTGAAAGAAAAGAGAAGCAGGCCAGAAAGGAGGGTTGGAAAGGGTGTGGAGGCAGGGATTACAGCCCCCCAGGGGGGCGCCCAGCCCACAGCCCTGGTGAATGAAGTGGAAAGCCTTCTAGAAGCTCAGTGTGTCACATTAAACTGAGTGAAAGGGTGTCTCCAGCAGCCCCTGCCTGTCAATTGTGTTTGTCTCCAGCCCATGGAATTTTCATTATTCATTACTTGCCGGGCATGGACAGCACAGTAGCACCAGCCTCTGTCTAATCCCCACCTGATAATGTATTTCTGATAAGCATGACAGAGCCCAGTGCTCCTGACAGGATTCACATTTCCAGCCGGATAAAGCGCCATTTACATGACGCAGGCACTGTGAATTTAGATCAGGGAGATACAGGCGGGCAGCCGACTCAGGGCTGAGCTTCTCAGGAGACTATTGATTGTAGTCTTGGGCACCCTCAGCTGCACTGTACCCCCACCACCCAGAAAGAATGGCCACCAGCCACTCCCAGTGCTGGCACCAGGGGCACTGATGGGTGTCGGCACTGTTTGCCCTGATCTAGCATCTCTTACCTGACAGCCTGGTAGGTGAAGCAACCACACAGGCCCCAAGGACCAGAACAGTCCTAAATCAGGGGGAAATAGGGACACACCACTGTCTTTCCCAAGGTCAGGATCCATCCAAAGTCTTGTGCATGCACTTATTATATTGTACAGGAAAATATTGATGTGGCTTCGTCACCAAATATTAAAAGGTGGTCCAGGGCAGAAACTTCTTTGGGCCTCTGATTCTGTTCCCCTGTTTTTAAAGTCAATGAGAAATACATCTGATGCATCTGTAAATTTTTCAACATCATTTGTGAAAGAGGCAGGATTAGTACCAGGCAAGGGGATCAAATCAATTCTGATTAGTTGAGGGTGTTTATTGCTCTTTGGGGTTGATGCCAATTCTGTTTTTCTAACCTCAGTGTAGCCTGAAAAGTGATTACCTCCGAGGACACATGCACTTGTCAGCCTGATGGAAGCACATCCTCACTATGACGATGTCATCTCCTAAATATTTCTCAACTCTGTCCCCATTTTTCAATAGGACTAAGACCCCTGCTGAGTTCCCACCTAACAACTTCCTAAAGAAGTCTCCTGGCGTTAGATCTTGTCAGCCAAAGACTGCTTCTGCAACCCCAATAGCATTCACATGACTGGCTGCATCTCTAGCAGCTTCCAGACCTGCTGTGGTGGCTCCCTACACCCATAGAGAGTCAGCTACTGGAGTAAGCCGTCCAAAGCCCCTCCAGGGTAACCAATTCCTACTCTAGCCTCACCTTCTTGCTAGATAATTCCAGATATTCATTCCTTCACTCATTTTGCCTTAACAATGCAGCTCCTCTTGAAACCCACCTCCCACTCTGTCTTGCTATTTCCATCCTCATGCTGTTGTTTGTTCATCTCAAATATCTGCAGCCCCAAACCCCTTGTGTCTCCAGGCAAACTCCTTCCTCACATGGAAGCTACAGCTGAATTAGTGCTCTTCCCTATATCCCCATGATACACTAAGCATCTCCATGTGGCACTTAACACATTTTATCCTAATGCTCTCTTTAAGAATCTGTTTCTGATACTAGAGCTGAATGTTGTATACTCCTAACATCTGCAGGGCCCAGGGCAAGAGTTCAAATGGAGGCCCACATGCCAAGCCTATACATTTTAAAGTTATAAATCAAGCCATCACATTATAATTAAAATATATTCTATGTCCCTACCTTGGTAAGTACTCCTTTATAATGGCCTACAAGGCCAGGTCTAGATTTGGAACCTCTGGACTCCCCAAGGCCAGGAATATGGTATGAGATTAACTGTCCTGGATCCTGACCCTCTCTTAATCCTCCTCTTCCCCTGGATCCACCTCACTCTGAGAAGGATCTATGTATACCTGTGGGGACACCTCAGGCCACACCTCCAGGCTCTGCCCACCACCCTTTGCAAATGACCCCTGGGTATCTGTTCAGGAAAGATAGCCTTGGGGGAGGGGCTAGGAATCATTTTGGTGAGGGATTTGTGATCTCAGTACGCAGAACACTTTATAAAGGGAGATCACAGGTGGCCACGTCCTTCAGATCTGTATATCCCTCCTTCCAGGGAAGAGGCACAAGCAAAGGGAGGAAGGTGGGGCCATCCAGTGCCCATGTCACTCTTGCCTAGGCAAGGGCAATCCTGTCCCTAACCCTATCCACTGTTAGCATCTAAGAGGAGTTCAATAATTATTGGGTAGATAAATAAATAAAAGAATAAATAAATCATTTTTACAAGCATGCATGACATTTTACTTTGCTGGATAACAATGGGTAATACATAGCCTAATTGTACCATTTAAGGACAATAAGATGGAGCTCTGAGTTTGGAAAATATAGTGTATTTCAACATTATCACAAATGTTACCTGTTAAGTTTAGTTAGAGAATTAAATATTTTATTTAGTGAGTTCATTTGTGCATTAAGGGCATATAGAATTGACATAATGTAAAGAACATAAACTCTAAATCAGGCTTAATCTTTATGAGCCTTAGTTTCCCTACCTATTTGGTGGGAATAGTAATAACACTATACACTAAAATTATAAGTAAAACATTTAGCACTGACTCTGGCACTGATCTTTCTTAACTCATGCTTCCATACCTTTGAGGACAATTTTGTGAGTTGCAGACTATAGGGCTAGCTGAGTAGGCACTTCAGTGTTTGTTGAACTTCAATAAACCCAAGCAGAAAATGCAAGCAATGGGAGACATAGGGTTCAGTAACATGGCAAACTCAGGTAATTAAAGACTTATGTCTTTTTTCTGCAAACACATAGAAATGTCAGATATAATATGACAAAAAGAATTAAATATACACCTGATCTCAAAGTATAAAATAATTCCCTAGTGGCAGGAAAACAAAACAAGACGTGATTTAAAACCAGAATGGGGCGCCTGGGTGGCGCAGTCGGTTAAGCGTCCGACTTCAGCCAGGTCACGATCTCGCGGTCCGTGAGTTCGAGCCCCGCGTCAGGCTCTGGGCTGATGGCTCGGAGCCTGGAGCCTGTTTCCGATTCTGTGTCTCCCTCTCTCTCTGCCCCTCCCCCGTTCATGCTCTGTCTCTCTCTGTCCCAAAAATAAATAAATAAATAAAAAAAAAAAAAAAAAAAAAAAAAACCAGAACACTCCAGTGAGCTGATACTGTGGGAGGTTTTTTAAACTTTGATATGGACCTTGGACCTGGAAGATAAGGTTTAAAAAATCCATACAGAAACAGATGTGGCCAAGGGTCCTTACTCAATTGGAAGCTGGAACTTAGAGCCTTGCATGAAGACACTACTCTCTAAGGTTTGTCTGTGTCATAGGAAACAAACTAAAAGAACCCAGAAATTCTACCTATCAACCCAGAGAAGCAGAGAATCTGCCTGAGCTGTACTCTGAGTAAAAGTGACTAAAAAATTTGTTAAAACTTAGTCACACATAGATGTAGTGTCTGAAATCACATGGTACTAAAATTTCACATAAACTGCAAATTCTGAAACACCGGAGGTTCCAGTAAAACATATGCAAAATATGCCCTTAGGGAATAGACCGAACCCACAAGTAATAAGTGGAACTCCTACAGGGAACAGAAAAAACAAGTAAACAAGCAGAGCCCAGAAAACTGCAACCACTGAGGAAAAGAACCATAGTGCCATGAGTCAGTGAAGAAACAAAAGGTCTACTAGCACACCCAACTCAGAGGTGAAAGACAACACAGTTATTATGTTTAAAGCAATTAAAACAACAAAAGAAGAAATACAAATAATGGGAGATTGTTTTAAGAAAATGCAGAAAACCTTGTTTAAAACAAACAAACAAACAAGCAAAGCAGAGGTTTTACTAAATGCTAGACACTGGCAAGAATTTTATATGTATTACCTCACCCGATCTTTTTAATCTTAACAACAGTCCTTTGAGGTAGATACTATATTTACTTCATTTTTAGAGATGAGGAAACTTGGACACACAGATATTAAATATAGCTCAAGATCTTCCACCTCTTGAGGACTAAGGTCAGAATTTAAACCCAGACTATCTTGGAGAGTTTTCTCTTTATCACTACAGGCAACTATGGAATTTCAGGAAATGAAAAGGATACTCATTAAAATCAAACTCAGTGGCCAGCAGAAGATTAGATACATTTGAGGAAAACAATAAGGAAATTTAAAATATATATATAAGGAATTCCTACAGACCACCTCATGGAGAAAAGATGTAGAAAATATAAATAAATGTGGAGGATATGAACGTCATAAAGATTAAAATCCAATGGTCCAGATGCCCCTGAGTCGCTCAGTTGGTTCAGCATCCGACTCTTGATTTCAGCTCAGGTCATGATCTCATGGTTCATGGGTTCAAGTCTTGCATCGGTCACTACACTGACAGTGCAGAGACTGCTTGGAATTCTCTCTCTCTCTCCCTCTCTCTCTGCCCCTTCCCTGTTCATACTCTCTCTAAATAAATAAATAAGTAAATAAATGCAAGGGTCTAACCTATTACTAATAGGAATTTTAGAAGCAAGGCATGGGGATTTAGATTTACAAAGTATACTTCATCTTAAGCAAGAAAAAACCGAAAAACAAATGTAAACATGAATATATCATAATTAACCTCTATTACACCAAAGACAAAGAATTTCCCTAAAGATTAACGAGAGAGAAAAAAAATATATAGATTACCTGAGAACAAAAATTAGACTGATAACAGCAGACTTTTTATCAGCAAAAGCATAAAGCAGAAAACCATCAAATAACTAAATCAGAATGATAATTTAAAAACAAAGCAAAACTTTCAATCCAGAATTTGACACTCAAGTAATCTGTACATGAGAAAAGCCTGAATAAAACCTCTATCACCCAGGCAAATAATGAAGTTGTGAAATTGGCAAACTTATTCTAAAATTCATATGGAATTGCAAATGACATAGACAAAACTGAAAAAGAACAAAATAGGAGAATTCATGCTTCCTGATTTCAAACCTTACCATAAAACAACAATAATCAAGAAACTATAATACTGGCCCAAATAGAAATGTAGAGATAAATGAAACAGAATTCAGAGTACAGAAATAAATCCATGTATCTATGATCAACTGATCTTTAACTAAGGTGCCAAGACCACTGCATGAGGAAAGAACAGTCTTTTCAACAAATTGTGCTGAGAAAACTGGATAGCCACATGCTAAGGAATGTGAACCCCCATCTCATACCATATGCAAACATTAGCTCAAATTGGATCATAGAATTAAATGTTAAAGCTAAAGCTACAAAATTCTAAGAAGAAAAAACAGGGGTAAATTTCCATAACCTTGAATTGGGAAAAATAGTATTAGATATAAAACAAAGAGTATGAACAAAAAAAGAAAAAAAATAACTAAATTGGACTTTATCAAATTTAAAATGCTTTGTGCTTCAAAATACACTATCTAGAAAGTGAAAAAGAAAAAACCAAAGAATGGGAGAAAATATTTACAAATCACATATCTGATAATAGACATATCTGGAATATATAAAGAACACTTTCAACTCAATATAAAAAGACAACCCAATTAATAAATGGGCACAGGATTGTAATAGACATTTCTCCAGCAAAGAAGAATAAATAAAGGAGTTGTAAAACTGACCAGCAGCATATGAACAAATGCTAAATATCTTTCTTCATGAGGGAGGGAAACAGAAGTCAAAAGGACAATGACATGCCACTTCACAATCACTAGGATAGCTATAGTAAAAGGGATAATAACATATGTTGCTGAGTATGTGGAGAAGTTAAAGCACATATATGCTGCTAATGGGAATGTAAACTGGTTCAGCTGCTTTGGGAAACATTCTAATAATTCCTTAAAAAGTCAAAACATACAGTTACTGTATGAACCAGAAATTCTACTTCTAGGTATATATCCAAGGGAAATCAAAACATATGTCCACACAAAAAATGTTTACATGAATTTTCATAGCAACATTATTCATAAAAGCCCAAAGGTAGAAACAACCCAATGCTTATCAACTGATGAAGGGAGAAACAAAATTTTTAAATTCATACAATGGTGTATTATTTAGCTACAAAAAGGAATATAGTACTGATATATGCTCCAAGAAGCGAGTCACAAAAGAACAAAATACTAATATATATATATATATATATATATATATATATATATATATGTGTGTGTGTGTGTGTGTGTGTGTGTGTGTGTGTGTGTGTTTATACATAAATACTAATATATGTGTGTGTGTGTATATATGTATATAAATACTAATATATATATGTGTGTGTGTGTGTGTGTGTTTATATATAAATACTAATATATATGTGTGTGTGTGTGTGTGTATGTATATAAATACTAACATATATACAACATAGAATCATATGATCCTATTCATATGAAAGTCTAAAATAAAGAAATCTATGGAGACAGAATATAAATTAATAGTTGCTTATGGACAGTGGGTGGGGGTGATGGTGGTAGTGGTGGTGGTGGTTGGATATTCCAAAATTGACTGCGGTGATGATTGCACATATCTGTGCATTGGCTAAGAGAAACAATTGAAATGCACATTTTAAGTGAATGAATTATAGTTTAGTTTCAGACCATTATTAAAGACTATATTTCAAAAAAAAAAAAAGAAAAGAGAAAGAAAGAAAGAAAGAAAGAAAGAAAGAAAGAGGAAAGAAAGAAAGAAATTGAGCCCAGAATGAAAAACAGAATGTTTTGAAACACTGGTCAAAAAAATTCATAAATACATTGATATCTAGTAATTACAGCTACATATAGAAAAAGAATGATAAGAATCAAAATATTCTGTGGACCTAATATTGTTTAGGGGAAAAATTAAGACATCAGCTAACTTTAAAATTTAAATCAGAGTCATATTATTTAAATTATTAAAAATAAAGTATTATATAATATAATACTATATATCTATATTTATATATATTACCTTATAGGCTAGAATGTGGTTAGTTTTTTTTTTTTACATGTGTTAGATATGCTTGAAAATAATATGTATCCTCTACATTTGGGGTAAAATATCTTAAATGTGTTCATTGGAAAAATGAACATCACCCATCAATGTGCTATTCACAAAATGTACATGGAATAGAGATCTTAAAGTTTAGAGAAAAAAAATATGGGAAGAGTCAATAATTTGAAAGGGTCATTGGTATAGCAAAAATAATACAATTAAAATAAATAAAACAGCTAAAAAATTAATATTTTTAATTTTAATTTTTATTTTAATTCCAGTGTAGTTAACATGCAGTGTTATATTAGTTTCAGATGTCCAATGTGGTGATTCAACAATTCTATACATTATTAAGTGCTCATCATGATAAATGTACTCTTAATCCCCTTCATTTATTTCCCCTGCCCCCACTCACCTCCCCACTGGTAACCATCAGTTTGTTCTCTACAGTTAACAGTCTATTTCCAGTGGCGGGGTGGGGGGTGTCTCTTTTTTTTCTTTCTTCATTTGTTTTGTTTCTGAAACTCCACATATGAGTGAAATTATGTGGTATTTATCTTTCTCTGGCTGACTTATTTCATTTAGCATTATAATCTTTTGATCCATCCATGTTGTTGCAAATGGCAAGATTTCATTCTTTTTATGGATACGTAGTATTCTACTGCTTGTATATGCCACATCTTTTTTTTTTTAATCCATTCATCAATTGATGGACTCGGGCTGTTTCCATATTTTGGCTATTGTAAATAATGTGGCTATAAAAATACAAGTGCATGTATCTCTTTGAATTAGTGTTTTTGTATTCTTATGAGAACTATACCTTGGTGAGATTGCTGGATCCTTGAGTAGTTCTATTTTTAACTTTTTGAGGAAGTTCCATACTGTTCTCCACAGTGGCTGCACCATTTTGCATCCCTGCCAACAGTGTGCGAGGGTTTCTTTTTCTCCACATCCTCCCCAACATCTACTGTTTCTTTTGTTGTTGATTGTAGCCATTCTGACAGGTGTGAGGTGATATCTCATAGTTTTGAATAGCATTTCCCAGATGATCAGTGATGTTGTGCATTTTTCATGTACCTGTTGGCCATGTACCATGGCCATTTAGTTTTGTTGATTATCTCCTTTGCTGTGTAGAAGCTGTTATTTGACTTAGACCCAATAGTTTATTTTTGCTTTTATTTCCCTTGCCTTAGGAGACATATCTAGAAAAATGTTGCTATAGCCAACATCAGAGAAATTACTGCCTGTGTTCTCTTCTGGGATTTCTATGGTTTCAGGTCTCACATTTATGTCTTTAATTTATTTTGAGTTTATTTTTATGTATAGTGTAAGAAAGTGGTCCAGTTTCATTTTTTGCATGTAGCTATCCAGTTTTCCCAACACCAAGAACTTGGTGAGTTCTCAAGAACTCTTCCCATTGCCTATCATTGCCTTATTTGTTGAAGATTAATTGGGCATATAATCTTGGGTTTATTTCTGGGCTCCCTATTCTGTTCTATTGATCTATGAGTCTATTTTTGTGTTTTTATTACAACAGCATTGTAGTATGTCTTGAAATCTGGGTTTGTGATACCTTAAGTTTTGTTCCTTTTTTTCAAGATTGTTTTGGCAATTTGGGGTCTTTTGTGACTCCATTCAAGTCTTGGGGTTATGTGTTCTAGATCTGTGAAAAATGCTGTAGGTATTTTGATAGGGATTACGTTAAATATGTAGATTACTTAAGGTGCTATGAACATTTTGACAATGTTCTTCTAACCCATGGGCATGGAATATCTTTCCATTTTTTTGTGTGTCATCTTTAATTTCTTTCACCAATATTTTATAGTTTTCAGAGTGCAGGTCTCTCACCTCCTTGGTAGAGTTTGTTCTTCAGCATTTTACCTTTTGGTGCACTTGTAAATGGGATTGTTTTCTTGATTTTTCTTTCTGCTACTTCATTATTAGTGTCTAGAAACACAATGGATTTCTGTGTATTGATTTTGTATCCTGTGACTTTTTTGAATTAATTTATCAGTTCTACTTTGTTTTTTGTTTTTGGTTTGTTTTGTTTTGTCTTTTTGTGTGTAGAGTCTTTAGGATAATATTTTGTCATCTGCAAATAGTGAAGGTTTTATTTCTTCCTTACCAATTTGGATGTCATTTATTTCTTTTTGTTGTCTGATTGCTGTGGCTGAAACTTTCAGTACTATGGTGATTGAAAGTGGTAAGACATGACACCTTCATCTTGTTCCTGATCTGGGGGGAAAGCTCTTAGTTTATCACAATTGAAAATGATGTTAGCTCCGGGTTTTTTTATATATGACCTTTATTATGTTGACGTATGTGCCCTATAAACCTATTTTGTTGAGGGTTTTTATCATTAATGGATGTTGTACTTTGTCAAATGCTTTTTCTGCATCTATTGAAATGATCATGTTTTTTATCCTTTCTCTTACTGATGTATTGTATCATGTTGATTGACTTGCAAGTATTGAACCATCCTTGCATCCCAGGAATAAATCCCACTTGATTGTGATGAATGATTTTTTAATATATTGTTAGAATCATTTTGTCAATATGTTGTTGGGGATTTTTGATCTATGCTCATCAGAGATATTGGCCTATAGTTTTCTTTTTTATAGTGTCTTTATCTGGTTTTGGTATCAGAGTAATGCTGGCTTTATAGAATGAATTTGCAAGTCTTGCTGCCTCTTCTATTTTTTGGAATAGTTTGAAAACAATAGGTATTAATTATTCTTTACATGTCAGTCAAATTCATCTGTGAAGTCATCTGGTCCTGGACTTTTGTTTGTTGAGAATTTGTTGATCACTGATTCAGTTTCATTGCTGGTAACCAGTCTGTTCAAATTTTCTACTTCTTCCTGAATCAGTTTTGAGAGGTTATGTCCCTGGGAATTTATCCATTTCTTCTATCCATTTCATCCAATTTGTTGGCATATAATTTTCCATAATATTCTCTTACAATCCTTTGTATTTCTATGGTATTGGTTATTATTTCTCATATTGTACTTCTAATTTTGTTTGAGTCCTCTCTCTCCTTTTTTAAAGCACATGCAGATTGAAAGTGAAGGGCTGGGAAAAGCATTTATCATGCACATAGAAGTGAAAAGAAAGCCATGGTATCTTTACTAATACTGTACAAAGTCGACTTTAAAACAAAGACTCTACCAAGGGACAAAGAATTAAACTACATAGTCATAAAGGGAAAAATCCAACAAGAAAATATAACAATTGCATATATTTATGCATGCCATAGAAAGCACCCAAGTCCATAAAAGCAGCTAATAACAAACATAAAGGAGTACTTGACAGTAATACAATAATAGTAGGAGACTTTAACACTCCACTTACATCAATGAATAGATCACCCAAACAAAAAACCAACAAGGATACTGTGGCTTTGAATGACACATTGGACCAGATGGATCTAACAAATATATGCAGAACATTCCATCCTAAAATATCAGAATACACATTCTTTTCAAGTGCACGTGTCACATTCTCTAGATTGGAACACACATTAGGCCATGAAACAAGTCTCAACAAATTCAAAATGACTGAAGTCATACCATGCATCTTTTTCTACCACAACACTATGAAACTAGAAATCAACCACAGGAAAAAATATGGAAAGAACAAAATACAAGGAAGATAAATACTATGCTATTAAACAATGAATGGGTTAACCAAAAAATCAAAGAGGAAATAAAAAAATAGATGGAGAGAAATGAAAATGAAAACACAACAGTCCAAAACCTTTGGGATGCAACAAAAGCTGTTCTATGAGGGAAGTTTATAGCAATACAGGTCTACCTCAAAAATTTAAAAAAAAATTCTCAAAAAAAAGTCTCAAATAAATAACTTTACACCTAAAGGAGCTACAAAAAGAGCAACAAATAAAACCCCAAAACAGTAGTGGGAAGGAAATAATAATGATTAGAACAGAAATAAATGAAATACAAACTAAAACAAAACAAAACAAAACAAAACAAAACAATCAATAGAACAGATCAATGCAACCAGAAGCAGGTTCTTTGAAAAGATCAACAAAATTGATAAACCTGTAGCAAAACTCATCACAACTGACATTTTTGAGTCATGGCTATGTTTCAAGCATCACACTAAGCCCTGTAATTAACTCATTAATTCAAGGCAATATTATGAGGTATATCCTACCAGAATTATAGGGTGTAACTGAAAAAGTCCAAAATTGTAGCATTAGTTTTTAGTACATATCTTCCAGAAACCATGACATCAACTAAGCTAAATATAACAAGCAAATCTGACCAAATAAACATCTAAAACTCTGAACTACAAAATTTAAAGACTGAATGTTCTTTTTAAATATTTAAAAATACTGATCACATTCTAAGACATAAGCTTAATCTGGAAAAATACCATAGAAGCACCATCACAGAGAACATATAGCATTAAAAAGTGAAATACAAATGCTAGTCAATCATTAGAAGTTGGTATGAAATATTAAGCATGGGCTAATGACCCAGGGATCAAAAATATTATAATAAAAATTATAAAATAGGTAGACACAAATGACAAAATGGTACATATAAAACTGAGTACTACATAAAAGGAAATGTATACCCTTCATTGTATACATTAAGCAAGAATAAAGAAAATTAATCATATAAATGTTCAATTGAAAATATTAGAAAATAACAGTATAAAAAAGTAAAGAAATGAAATAAAGTTAAGAATGTTATCTATTTATATGTTATTTATATTATGAAAATATATTACATTTATTATAAATTTACTTGTACTTATATAATATAATGTAATTTATGTATAGGTGTTGAATGTGATTTTATTTATATAATAAATAATAATGAAATAGAGGATCAATAAAACTATTTCTTTGAAAAGAATAATTAAAAAGATACATTTTTCCAATATTGATCAAGAATAAAGGTAAAATGAAGGTAAGAAAATTAGTAATGAAAGACTGTATATGCCAGAAATTCAACATCAATTGCTTAAAACATAAGAAAATGCCATGATTCTCAGTCGGTTAACCATCTGATTCTTGGTTTGGGCTCAGGTCATGTTCTAGCATTTCGTGGGCTCGAGCCCTGCGTTCAGGCTCTGAGCTGACAGTGTGGAGACTGCTTGAGATTCTTTCCCTTCTTCTCTCTCTCTACCCTTCTCCCACTAATTTTCTCTGTCTCTCTAGAAATGAATAAACTTAAAAAAAATTAAAAAAAGAAAATTCCATGATTAACTTAATACCTATGATACAAAACGTATGTGAAATAAGTAAATTTTATTTAAATGTTAAATGATTAATATTGACTCAAAGAAAACTTAAAAAAAAAACTTGAGTAGATTTATCAGCAGCAAAATGTTCAATCAAAAGGCATTTTTTTCTTTTCAAAATAAAGCACCATATGGTTTGACTGGTGGACTTTACAAATTCTTCAAACATCAATAACTTCTACGTAAGGCAAGTTCTTCCAGCTGATGAGAAAAACCATACACATTACATACAGGTAGTTTTAATAGCCAGGCTTTAAGGTGAGCCAATGTTTCTCATCTCCTGGTGTTTAGGCCCCTCTCATGATGAATCATGGTTGGTGTATGGCCAATCAAAAACTGCAGAAGTGTCACTCTATGACTTCAACTTAGGTCATAAAACACACTGCAGTTTCAGTCTTGAATTATTTTTCTGGTGGAAACTAAAAGCTATACCATGAGAATACACAAGTAATACTGAGAGATACCCATATAAAGAAGTACTGAAATTTCTGGCCAACAGCCAGCACCAATGTGCCAGCCATGAGAGTAGACTTTCCAGTCCCATTCAAGCCTTCATATGATTGTAGCCCAACCAATATCTTTACTGCAATTTTGTAAGAGGCTGTGACAGAAGCTAATGGGCAACGATGAGCAACTAACTCATTACTATATGAGTTTGATACCTAAACTCATAAAAAATAATACACAAAAAGAAAACATATAGACAAGATTTACAAACAAAAGTGAAAGAATCCTGAGTATTAGTACATCAAATCCAGCAATGTGTATGAACATGTGTGCATGTATGTACAAGTAAAATCAGACATAAATAAAATAGTTTATTTTAGGAATTTAGGTATTAGGTGCAATTTAGGAATCAGATAGTTATGGAAGAAAAAAACATAATTTCAAGAGATATAGTAAAAGAATGTAATAAAAGTAAATTCCAATTGTTGATTAGAAAGAAAAAAATACTTTAGAAATCTAGAAACACAAAGGATTATCCTTAAATAATTCTCCACTCCCAATAAAAGCACCTCTGTCCAGAATTTGCAGTAAGTATAGTACTTGGTGATAAAAGATTAAAAGTATTTCTTCATTTAAGAAACAAAACAGATGAACATAGAGGAAGGAAAGCAAAAATAAGATAAAAACAGAGAGTGAGAGAAACCATAAGAAACTCTGAAACACAGAGAACAAACTGAGGGTTGCTGGTGGGGTGTTGGGTGGGGAGATGGGCTAAATGGGTGATGGGAATTAAGGAGGATACTTGTTGGGATGAGCACTCGGTGTTATGTGCAATTGATGAATCACTAAATTATATTTCTGAAATCATTATTACACTATATGTTAACTAACGTGGATTTAAATAAAAAAATAAAAGAATACTGTAAATAAATAAATAAATAAATAAATAAAAGCATTTCTTCAAAGTGAGGTACAAGAAAACTATGATTGCAATCACTTCTATTCAACATTTTACTTAAGCATAAAGACTATAGTATAAAAACACCCAAAGAAATGGATCTTTAAGAAATTTTTAAGTGTAATTGTCATTATTTATGATGTGAAACATCTCAGGGAACACGAGATGGTTAATTTTATGTGTTAACTTGGCTAGGTCATGATACCCAGATATTTGATCAAGTAATATTCTAGATGTTTCTTGGAAGTTAATTTTTTGAAGGGATTAACATTTATTTTTTAACTTTTTTTAAATGTTTATTTTTAGAGAAAATGCATGCTCAACTGAGGGAGGGGCAGAGAACCAAGGGGACAGAGGATCTGAAGTGGGCTCTGTGCTGACAGCAGAGAGCCTGATGTGAGGTTCAAACTCACAAACTGTGAGATCATGACCTATTCTGGTGATATCCTTACCTGACTAAGCCACCCAGGTACCCCAACAGGATTTAAATCAGATTTTGACTAGGATTGCCCTCTGTAACAGGGGTGGGCTTCATCTATTCAGTTGAAGACCTTAAGAATAAGACTGACATCCCCTAATGAAAAGGAACTTCTGTCAGCACACTGCCTTTGGACTCAAAATGCAACTTTTCCTTGAGTCTCCAGTTTACTGTCCTACCCTGAAGATTTGGAAATCATGAGTCAGTTTTGTAAAATCTCCTCTCTCTCTCTCTCTCTCTCTCTCTCTCTCTCTCTCTTTTTCTGTCGTGTGGTGTGTGTGTGTGTGTGTGTGTGTGTGTGTGCATATTATTAGTTCTGTTTCTCTGGAGACCCTAATACAACATAGACACTATTACACTTAATAAAATTTAAAAGATTTAAGAATTCAGAATAAAGTAGACAAAATGTACTATCATTTTGTGATAGTGTTTCCATATACCAGAAAAAATGTATTAAAATATCATTCCATTTAGATATGTGACACATATATAAAATGCCATTTAAAATGGTAGTAAAAAATTAAGGTGTTTAGAAATAATTCTAAAATCGATAAGGAAAACAGTTCTGTAAAAAACATTTTTGAATGATTATAAAAAAGAAAAGTTATACAGGGTTCCTGCGTGGCTCAGTTGGTTGAGTGTCCAACTCTTGGTTTCTGCTATGGTCATGATCTCACAGTTCTTGAGATTGAGCCCTGTGTCATATAAAATCTTTATAATCTTAACACACAGTAAAAAACACAATTCGGGGGAAAATTGGGTAAAGGATATGAATAGGCAATAACCAGAAGAATAAGCTTGGATGAAGAATAAATATTCAAAAAGATGTTCAGGCTTATAGGAAGCAAAGAAATGTAAATTAAATTAAGAATGAGTCCATAGTTGCCAAATGCAAAACCAGATAATCTAAGCTAAGCATATGTACTATGTATGCTAGTCAGTCTGTATATAGTAGAGAATATATACTCACCATTTATGTTACAGTAAGGTCCCTCCTTCCCTCCTCCTACATGCACCCCTGTTTACAGTAGCATTATTTATAATAGCCAATATATGGAAGCAGACTAAGTGCTGCTTGACTGATGAATGGACAAAGCAGATGTGTATATATCTCACATATATACAGCAATTTACATCTGTGTACAGATAAATACTTCTGTATATGCAGGATACTGCTGCTGCATATGCATGATGGATTCTCTAGGGCATATACGAGAAATGTAATAGTTGGATTGTTTGATACTTTTCAGTTCCAGGAATTAATGCCAAATTCCACTTTAAAGTAATTATATTCCATTATATAACTGCATATATATATATGTATACATATATACATATATATACATGTGTGTATACACATATGTATATATACATGTGTGTATACACACATGTATATATGTATATACATGTGTGTATGCATATGTATATATGTACACATATATGTGTGTGTATATATATATATATATATATATATACACACACATACACAATGGAATACTTTTCAGCCATAAAAAAGAATGCAATCTTGCCATTTACAATAACATAAATGGAGCTAGGGAGTATAATGCTAAGTGAAATAAGTCAGGCAGAGAAAGACAAATACCATAGGATTTCAATCATTTGTGAAATTTAAGAAACAAATGACCAAAGGAAAAAAGAGAGAAAGAGAGAGACAAAGAAACAGTCTCTTAGCTGTAGAGCACAAACTGATGGTTGCCAGAGGGGAGGTAGGTGGGGGGGATGGGTTAAATAGGTGATTAGGATTAAGGAGTGTACTTGCCCTGATGAGCACCAGGTGTTGTATGGAAGTGTTGACTCACTGTATTGAGCACCTGAAACTAATATAAAACTGTATGTTAACTAACTGGAACTAAAATAAAAACTTTAAAAAAAGTTCCTTCCAATGAGGAACTACACACACACACACACACACACACATAGACACATATATACATTTCAAACATATAATATATATATATATGTATATATATATATGTATATATACATATATATATATTTGTAGTGTAATATATATATCAGTATAATATATATTAGTATATAATATATACTTAGTATATATATATATTAGTAATATATTATTAGTAATTAGTAATATATATTAGTATAATATATATATTAGTGTAATATATACATATATACATATATATATATATGTATATATATTTGGCATGTATATATTTGGCATGTATATATTTGACATGTATATATCAACAAGCGACTTGATGAACCCTGGGCAGACAAGCCAGTCCCGGGCACCAAGGGACATAAACATATTTAAAAAAAGAATGTGTTGAGTCCATACTCTTCAGATTGGGAAAATCTGGGAATGTGGTGAGTCCATACTCTTCAGTTTGGGAAAAAGAAAGTGAGAGAGGAAGGAAAGAAGGAAGGAAGGAAGGATGGAAGGAAGGAAGGAAGGAAGGGGGAGGGAGGAAAGGAGGGAGGGAGGGAGGAAGGAAGGAAGGAAAGGAGGGGGAAGAGAAAGAATATGCTGACAATAAAAGTTGTTCAGAAAATGCATAGAGAAGAGGAAATCTTACATGCTCCTGTTAATTGTTAAAAAAAAAAAAAAAAAAACTAGAGAGGAATTTGGCATTAGTTCATGGCACTGAAAATTCTCAAACAATCCAACAATTACACTTCTCACATATGCCCTAGAGAATCCATCACTCATATGCAGCAGCAGTATCCTGCATATACAGAAGTATTTATCTGTACAAAGATGTAAATTGCTGTATTCTTTATAAGAGCAAAACATTGGAAGCATCCTAAAATGTCAACCATTAGGGGGAAAGATAAATATGTTTTGCACATTTATACATTGCAGTAACCTTCAGAGAAGGACATGGGAACAGGATTGGGGAAGACAGTATGGAAAGGGCTTCACTGATGCCTATTCATTTTATTTTATTTTATACACCAATGTATGTAATAAAAACATCTTATTTATTTTATTTATATTATATATAAATATGTGTGGTAGAAAATGCAAAAAAAAATGTTAACATTTCAAATATCTGGCTGATGAGTGAGTTTTTGCTGCCATTTTTCCATACATTTGAATTTTCCCCTTCTCTCAAATACTTCAGAATTTTTAAAATTTAGTAATGATTAACTTTGTATAATTATATAAGATAGATCTTTAAATGAGTGGAAATTCTGTTTTTTTGTTGTTGTTGTATACTGGATCAGTTTTATTGTGATATAATTCAACCATTTAAAGTGTACAATTGGAGTGCCTGGGCAGCTCAGTTGGTTAAGCATCCAGGTCTTGATTTCAGCTCAGGTCATAATCTCACAGTTCATGGGACTGAGCCCCTCATGGGGCTCTGCTCACTTAGGATTCTCTCCCTCCCTCCCCTCTTTCCCACCCACCTTGTCACTTTCCCTTTCTCTCTCTCAAAATAAATAAATAAATTTTTTTAAAAAGGTGTACAATTTACTGTTTTTAGCATATTCACAGAGTTGTACAACCAGCACAGAAAGTTTCAGAACATTCCCATCTTTTCCAAAAGAAACTCCATGCCACTGAGCAGTCAATTTCCATTTGCCTCACCGCCCCTCCATTCCATGCCCTTGTAAACCATTTATCTGCTTTCTAGATATTTCATGTAAATGGAATCATATACTATGTGGTTTTGGCGTGTGTGTGTGTGTGTGTGTGTGTGTGTGTGTGTGTGACTGGCTTCTTAGCATACTGTTTTCAAGGTTCATCCATGCTGTAGCACGTGTCAGTGCATCATTTCTTTTTATGGTTAAATAATATTCAGTTGTATGGATGTACCAAATACTATTTATCTATTCGCTATTTGATGACCATTTAGATTGTTTCCACTTTTTTGGCTATTATGAATAGTGCTGCTATGAATATTAGTACAAATTTTCATCAGAATATACGTTTTCATTTCTCTTGATTATGTACCTAGAGGTGGAATTGGTAGATGATTTGGTTCAACCCTTTCAGAAACTGCCAGATTGTTTTCCAATGAGGTTGAACCACTTTACATTACCACCAGCAGTCTATGGGGGTTCCACTTTATCTGCATCTTCATCAATGCTCATTATTATTTGTCTTTTTGGTTGTGGTCAACCTAGTGGGTATGAAGGGATTTCTCATTGTGGTTTTGATTTATATTTCCCTGATGGCTAACTCCAAGATCTTTTCTTGTGTTTGTTGGCCATTTGTTTATCTTCTTTGGAGAAATATCTATATGAATTGTTTGCCTAATTTTAAAATTTAAGATTATTTGTCTGATGACTATGGAGGGTTAAGAGTTATTTATATATTCTAGATGAATGTTCATTTTCAGTATATGATTTGCAAACATATTCTCCCATTCTGTGGTTTTTCTTTGTACTTTCTGGATAGTACCCTTTGAAACACAAAAGTTTATAAATTTGATAAAATCTAATTTTTTTTTCTTTTGTTAATTGTGCTTTTGTATGATATACAGGAGATTTCACCTACCTATGACATTGTGATTTAGTTAATTTTTTCTTCTTGGTATGTGGCTCCTCCTAGCACACAGTTCCTAAAAATTCTTATAATTTCCAAAGTGATAAGAGTATCTTCTGTTATAACTTAGGTTTTGTTCCCAGCTCCTGAAATAGTTCCAGGGTGATAAAGATGTCTTTTTTTTTTTTTTTTAATTCAAAACAATCCCCTTTCAACTACATCTGAGTTTTATTAATGAAATGAGTTTTGGATACCCCCTAAATAACCACAGAGTGAAAGCTGGTCATCAGAAGAACCAGTTCTGTGATAGAAGGGTTGAAACTTTAAGCCCCTCAATCCACACCCCCAGGGAAGGAAGTGAGGCTGTTGGTTGAATTAATTCCAGATGGTCAATGATTTAATCAATCAATCATGCTTACAAAAGGAAGACTTCATTAAAACCCCAAAAGTATGGGGTTTAGAGAGCTTCTGGGTTGGTGAACTAGAACACATCTGTCTGCTTGGAGAGTGTCCCAATCCCAGAAGCTCCTGTACTTGGGACCCTTTCTGACCTCACCCTTCATCTGGCTATTCATTTGCATCCTTTAATATATTCTTTGTATTTGTTTTTTGTTTTGTTTTGTTTTGTTTTTGAGAAAGAGAGCACAAGTGGGGAAGAGGGGCAGAGCGAGAGAGAAAGAATCTCAAGCAGGCTCCATGTTCAGCATGGAGCTCTATGTAGGGCTCAATCCCATGACCCTGAGCCGAAATCAGCAGTTAGACCTTAACGGACTGAGCCATCCAGGCGCCCCTTTAATATATCATTTGTAATAACCCAGTAATCTGGTAAGGAAACTGTTGTCCTAAATTCTGTTAGTGGTTCTAGCAAATGATCAAACCTGTGGAGGGGTTCATAGGAAACTCAGATTTGTAGCCAAGTTGCATAGCGGTTGTAGTTAACCCGAAGACCAATTGCAGTTTATTTTGCAGGGGTGAGGTGGGGGCATCTTGGAGGACTGAGCCCTTAGCCTGGAAGGTCTGTACTAACTCCAGGCAGTTCATGCCAGAATTGTGTTAAATTTTAGGACACCCAGCTGGTGTTGGAGAATCGTTTGGTGTGGGAAAAAACATCTGGTATCTGAAATGTTCTAGGAAGTATTGGGTGTAGAGTGGTCAGTAGAGGGAGAAACTAAGATTTCCTTTCACTACCCAAAGTCATGAAGATTTACTCCCATATTTTTCTTCCATGAGTTTTACAGTTTTCACTCCTACATACAGTCGATGATTCATTTTGAGTTAATTTTTATGTATGGTGTGAGAAAATATTCCAATTTCATTATTTGCATGTGCCTATGCAGTTGTCTCTGCCTCATTTATTGTAAGGATTATTCTTTCCCCCATGAATTGTCTTGGCAACCATGTCAAAAACCAATTGACTACAAATGTGAAGATTTATTTCTGGACTCTCAATTCTATTTCATTGATCTTTGTCTACCCTTAAGCTGGTATTACATTTTCTTGATTGCTGCAGGTTTGTAGTAAGTTCTGAAATTGGGAAGTGTGATTCTTACAACTTTGTTACTTTGTAAGTTTTTTTTTTTTTTTTTTTTTTTTTTTGCTATTCTGGACCCTTATATTTCCCTATAAATTTTATCATAAGGATATCCAACTCAGAAAAGAAGTCCACTGAGGTTTTGATAAGAATTATGTTGAATGTTGATCAATTTGCCTTCAGAGTAACATTAAATTTTGTAGTCCATGGGCATTGAGAACACTGGGTATCTTTCCATTATTTAGGTCTTCCTTAATTTCTTATCAGAGCATAAATTTTGCAATTATTTTGATAATATTTTTCTAAGAATTTAATTCTTTTTGATGTGATTATATATATAATTGTTTTCTTAATGTCATTTTTTGAATTCCTCATTGATAGTGTATAGAAATGTAAGCAATTTTTATAGTGATTTATCCTGCAATCTTGGTTAACTCTCTCAGTAGTTGTAATAGAGTTATAGCAGTTTCCTTAGGACTTTTTACATACAAGATCATGTTATCTGTAAAGAAGATGTTGTTTTACTTATCTCTTTCTAATCTGAATGCCTTTTTTTTTTTTATGAATAATTTCCTTAACTGGAACCCATAGTTGAATAGAGGTGGTGAGAGTGGACATCCTTACCTTGTTTCTAATTTTTAGGAAAAGCCTTTGACTTTTCAACATTAGTATAATGTGAACTGTGAGTTTTTCATAGATGATCTTTATCACATTCTTGCTTGTTTTTTTTTTTTTCCAAAAAAGTGGTGTTAAATTTTGTCAAATTCTTTTCTGTACCAGTAGGATGATCATGTGTGTTTTTTTTCCCATTATTCTGTTAGTATGATGGTTTATATTAGTTGATTTACAGATATTAAACAAACTTTAATTATTGGTCATAGTGTAATCTTTTTTTCATATATCACTGTCTTCAGTTTGCTTATATTTTGTTGAGAATTTTTGAATCTATATTCTAAGAGATATTGTTCTATAATTTTCCTTCATAGTTTCTATTTTTAGTATCAGAGTGATAATGACATCACAGAATGAATTGCAAAATATTTCCTGATATTCCATTTTTTGGAAAAGTTTATGAAGAACTGATGCTATTTCTTCTTTATTTGTTTAGTAGAACTCACCAGTGAGACCATCTGTACCTGGACTTTCCTCTGTGGATAGTTTTTTGATTATTAATTCCACTTATTTACTTGTTATGGGTTTAGTCAGATTTTCAATTTCTACTTGAGTTAATTTTAGCAGTGCACATCTTTCTTAGAGTTTGTCTATTTAATTGAGTTCTGTAATTTGAAGACATATAGGTGTTCATCATATTTCCTTACCATCCTTTTTTATTTCTGTATGGTGACTAGTGATGTGCCCTCTTTCATTTTTAATTTAAGTAAATTGAGTCTTCTCTCTCTTTCTCTTGATTGGTCTAGCTAAGGATTTTATGATATTGTGATAGTGATGTATGGGGACAGAGGGTAGCTATACTTGTGCTGACCATAGCGTAAAGTACACACTTGTCGATTATGAAATTGTACACCTGAAACTAATGTAACATTGTGTGAACTATACTCAGATTAAAAAAAAAAAAAAGATTTGTTGATTTTGTCAGCCTTTTAGAAGAACCCACTGGTAGTTCTGCTTTAGAATGATTTTTGACACAGACTTCCATTTGATATTTTTTATACCAGAAGTCCTAAAGATTCATGCTTATAGAGAGTGTGAGGTCTTCCAGAATGGGAAAAGCAGTTCTCTTTCACTGTCGTTATATACCAGAATAAGATGTCATCAGTTCCTAGTATAATAAATGTGAGGAACACAAATTAGGTTGTTTTGTTACATAATACTAAGAAACTTTCAATTGCATTGAATATGAGCAGTTTAGAAAATTCTGAGATTACAGTTTGAAACTGTTTTTAGAGACAAATGAGAACTTTATCTTATATCAAGTTTTCTCTTTCTTGTGTTTAAAATAGATGCTGTTCATTTCTTATATTTAAGTCTTAGCCTATCTTCTGAGCTCTACACTCATTAATTCAAGGAATATTTATTGTGAGCTATTGTGTACCATGCATGATTCTATATGCTTCTTATACAGAACAGATGATGTTCCTACCCTCAATAATTACATTTTGTACTGAATCAAATTTTCAACTTTGGAAATCAGTATTTTTAAGACACTTCATAACTAACACCATTCCATCCCTCCAAAAAATCTAACACCTCACAATATCACTCTTGATTCCTCTCTCTACAAATCTGTCACTTTACCACCCATGCCACCTTATAGGGTTTAAGACCCAGTCATCATCATCTCAATATATATGACCAATCACCAGATTCAAGCCAAATCCTAGAAGCCATCCTTGATTATTTTTTTTTCCTCATAACCAGCACAAAATATTTTGCTTCTGACTCAAATCTATATCTGGAATCAATTCACTCTTTCCACCTTCATTTGTCCAAATCATCATAGTCTCTGAGCTCTTAATTCTGTTCCCTCCTTTCCAATCCATTCTCTACCTAGAATCCAGAGTGATCCTTACTTAATGTAAATGAGATCATATCACCCCTCCTGGCTCTTAAGGCCTTTCCATGGCTTTCTATTGTATGTAAAATTAAGCCTAAATTCTTTGAAACAGACTTGCATACCTAGTACTTTTTTGTCTCTCTGGCTTCATCATGAGTCACTCCCCTACTTACTCAATATGATTTATGCTCACTAGCTCTTTGGTACCTAGTGGTCATTTGTTCAAGGGATCAATGAAGAATTGATCCTTAAAGATTTCTTACTAAAACCTTTTTATGATCCAATGATTTCTTAATTAATTCCCTATCACAGAGACTTTCTGAATTGTATATCCTGAACCAAACAAAAACCAACAACAGAAAATAAATATGAATTTAAAATATACCCCCAAATTAGATTTTTCTCAGTATCAGAAGATGTGGGTTCAATGAAGGTCTACTTTAATACTGAGCACTAGCACTGAGCATCAAGTCAAGATATTTCAGAAATTAAACTTTCTCCTGGTTCCAGAAATATATTAGAGCAAAAATGCTCAATTCCTTCCAGAAAGAAAGTCTTATTTCCACAGGTAGATGGGGAAGGAGAGAGAATGGTCTTTGAAGCAATATATTTTGTGGCCCTCTTTTGCTAGTGGAATGATTTTTCTTCCTAGCACTTAGATTTGACTTAGAATTAAAGGAGGGAGAAATAAGAACCATAGCTTCTTTATTCAAATGATCAGAACTACTTGATAGAAGGTCTTTAACAAGCTCCCACTGTAACAAGCTGCTGTTGTTTTCATGTTTTGGAATGGCTTAATCCTATACATGATAGCATCCTCAAACAGCAAGTGCATTAAGCTGTGACAGCTTTCCACTGACCTAAGCAATTGCATTAGGAAAACGCCATTAGCAGCTCCCTCTCTTCATCTGTTCTCCCCTCCTCCTCCCTACCAGTAAAAGCTATGCTCAATACCACTATTAAATTACCCTTAGAAATACACTCCTCAAAAAAAAAAAAAATCAATGCACATGTGTTTTAACACTTGTCACAGATAGATCAAACGACCAATCTAACATATATTATTCCACCTAAAGGTTTACATTTTCAACTAGGTTCTTTGGGTGGCACATTTATGACTTCACATCCAAACTAAGATAAAGAAAAGCAATGGATGGGAGTGTGAAAGAGAATAAGAATGAATCTCACTATTATTCCAAGCACTTTTTCTGTATTTATGTAGTACTTAATGGTGAATATAGAACAACCTGGTGAGTAAAAGTGGTGGTACGGGGTAGCAGGGAGCCAAAGCCCTAGAGCCCAGACTTGCCATGATTCAACTTATTATACGCACACTTTACTAACGAATTTAAATTCACTTCTTATTCTGATCATTTCCTCTTGTTTAATCATGACCCACTTTCTATCAAAAGGCAGGATGGTACGGTTACTAAGGCATAGGAGCTCAAACCAGCACATGACTCAGTACTTTTGTAAATGTATGAATTTAGGCAGGTTACTTAATCTCTCTGTTTCAATTTCTTAATATACAAATAGGGACAACATCAGTACCTAACTTAGAGAATTGTTGTAAGGATTAAATGAGTTTAATAAGCAAGACATTCAAAACAATTCCTGGCATATTATAAGCCATGTTAACTATTATTTTCTTAGTATGTTTATTAAGAAGAAAAATTATCATTCCTGATAAGGATACTTGATAACAATTATGTAATTAATTTCCACTTTCAGCCATGGTGGAGTAACTACATTAGACCAACCCTACGGTCATAAACAGTTATAAAAGATATGACACAGCTGTTTTCAAATAATTAACAACAGGCAGCACAAGACTGCAATGGCTGAGAGGTAAGTCCCACAGTTGCCCAGGGTTCTATCTCAAGACAAATTCCCAAACACGCTGCAGATGCCCAGTGTCACACCAGAGTACTGTGTTCCTGCTGAGCTAAGGTGGCAGAGATCACAGTCAGGAAAGCCGGAGATGCTGGGATCTACAGGGAGGGCCTTGGAGAGGAGAAAACCGTGCAAACAGGTAGCCTCAGAAATCACTAGGGGAGTCACCTACAAATCTGTAGCTGAGGGAGTCGCTGATTGGGCAAGATAGCCAAAGGTATGCCAGATAACAGCTACTGTGGAGTTAAGAACACAACCTAGGTACCACAGGTAGTGCTGGGGGGGAAAGCAATGCCCAGAGATTTGGAGTTTATACCCTGTTAGAAGGATCAGATCTACTTTTTAACACACTGGGTTCCAGCTGAAACACCAAAAGGGTGGACCTGAAGAGTCAGAGCCACAATAGAGCAACAACTACTCTAGATGCTCTCGGCAAAGCCTAAAATAAAGCCCTACCAAGATCTAAAGTGGATACAGAGTTGGGAGGCTGAAACCTGGCAAGTTAGGTCGATGTGATCAAGTCCGTGATTGAGCTGCCTGCTAAAATGAGAAGCGATAGTCTTCAGAATAAGGTCATAGAATCTAGGGACTCCACAATGTATTATCCATAATTTCAATATTCAGTCAAGTCAATATTTATGAAAAGAAAGTGAAAAATATGAACTATACTTAAGAATAAAAACGGCCAATAGAAGCTGAACTCAAGACACCCAGACGTTGGGCTTAGCAGATATACTTAAATCAGTTATCATAAATATGTTCAAAGAATTAAACAAAGATGTGTTCACAAATTATAGGGAAATATAGTCTAAATGCATAAGCAGATAAAGAACCTCAACACAGAAATGAAAACTATTGAAAAATAATAACCAAATGGAAATTCTAGAACTGACAATTACACCACTAAAATTAAAAATTCATGGGATGGACTCTAGCAGATTCATGAAAAAAAAAATCAGTGAATTTGGAATCAGACAAATAAATGTTATCCAATTTTAACACCAGAAAGAAAAAAAAAATAATGAAAGTAATTACAGCTTCTGGGACACATAAAATACTATCAAAATGGCTAATTTATGTGTAATTGGTGTCCCCCCAAAAAGGAGAATGATAGTGGGCAGATATTTGAAAATATAATGGCAGAGAACTTCTCAAATTTTATTTTAAAAATCGCATGAAACTATAGATCCAAGAAGTTCAGCAAGCATCAAACAGGATAAATATAAAATAACCACACACACACATACACTCAAACACACACACACACACACACACACACACACACACACCGTAGTCACCTGCTGAAAATCAAAGAAAAGGAACACCTTAAATATAGGTACAATCACAATACTCTGGCTTATCATCAGAAAAACAGAGTATGGAAGACAATGATGGGACAACCTCTCTAAATTGCCAAAGGAAAAGAAAGGGTCAACCCAGAATTCGATGACGAGTGAAAATTTTATAAGCAATAGTGAAATAAAGAACTTTTCTGTAAGTGAAAACTTGGAAATTTTGTTGCCAGCAGATTTGCAAAACAAGAAATATTAAAATATTTTTCTATTCAAAAGAAAATGATAACTGATGGAAACTCAAATCTAGATAGGACAGAAGAGCACCAGCCATAGTAAATAAGTAAGTAAATTTAAAGTACTATGTTTACTTCTCACATTTTACTTAAAAAACACTGACCGTTTCAAGCAAAATGATAACAGTATAAGATGGAGCTCAAAACACATGCAGAAGTAAAAGTTTTGAGGGGCACCTGGGTGGCTCAGTCAGTTAAGAATCCAACTTTGGCTTAGGTCATAATCTCACAGCTTGTGAGTTCAAGCCCCACATCAGGCTCTGTGCTGGCAGCTCAGAGCCTGGAGACTGCTTTGGATTCTGTGTCTCCTTCTCTCTCTGCCCCTCACCCACTTGCACTCTGTGTCTCTCAGAAATAAATAAATGTTTAAAAAAAATTTAAAAAGATATGCAATAATCACACAGAAACCAGGGACAGGTAAATGAAGTGGACAATGGGAAGTGAGAATCAAGGAGTGTCAGGTGTGAAGTGTAAAGAATTAAGGATGCATCTTGTTAGTTGTAGAAGAAGCACTAAAAATAATAATAGTTATATATATATATATATATATATATATATATATATATATATAGCTAGAAGTTAATGGAAGAAATAAACCAGAACTCTAAAAATACTGAATTAACATGAAAGAAGACTAGGAAAGGAAAAATAGAAAAACAAAACAAAACAAAAAGTACAAATTAAAAAGAAAATAGCAATATGATAGACTTAAATTAAACCAAGACAATAATTACATGAAATACAAATATATTTAAAATCTCAGTAAAAAGCAGAGATTACCAGAATGAATAGAAGAGTGAAACCCAACTATAACCTATCTACAAAAGATGCATTTTTAAATGTTTATTTTATTTTTGAGAGAACGGGGGAAAGAGAGAGAGAGGCAGAGAGTGAGGGGGACCGAGGATCCTCTGCCGTTAGCAGAGGGCCCTATGTGGGTGCTTGAGCTTGCCAACCTTGAGATCATGGCCTGAGCCAAAGTTAGACCCCTAAATGACTGAGCCAACCAGGTGCCCAAACAAAAAATTCAGTTCAGGGGCACCTGGGTGCTTCAGTCAGTTAAGCATCTGACTTCACCTCAGGTCATGATCTTATGGTTCATGGGTTCAAGCACATCGGGATCTGTGCTGACAACTCAGAGCCTGGAGCCTGCTTCAGATTCTGTGTTTCCCTGTCTCTCTGCCCCTCCCCTGCTTGTGCTTTGTCTCTCTGTGTCTCTCAAAAATGAATAAACGCTAAAAAAATAAAACAAAAACACAAAAAAAGAGGAAAAAATGCATTTTACATAAAAAGATATAGACAGGTGCACATAAAAGGATAAAGAAGACACAGCATAGAAACAGTAAGTGTAAGTAAGCTGATAGGGCTACATTAATATGAAAATATACACTATATATAAAGTATATACATGAAATATAGAGAAGGTAATGAGAAGATACAATGAGAAATATTACATGATTAAAAATATTTCCTGGAGGGCAAACCAATTGTAAATATGTATTCACCCAAGAAAAGAGTATCAAAATCTGTGCAGCAAAAACTGACAAAATTGAATGCAGAAACAAACAAATTCATAACTAAACTTGGATATTTTTATTCTACTCACTAATTGTTAGAAAAAAGTAAACCAAAAAAATGCAAGAAAATAGAATAGCTCAACAATGTCATTAAGCAACTTGATCTGACACTTACCAACACTACACCCAAAAGTGACAGAATGCACACATTCTGTTTAAGTGTACATGCAGTACTCACCAAGATAGACTACATTCTTGGCTATAAAATAAATCTGAAGATTTCAAAGCCTGAATTGATAATTAAATTTTATTTTTTTGATTTATTTATTTATTTTGAGAGAGAGAGAGAGAAAGAGAGAGAGAAAGATGGAGTTCATGAGCAGGGGAAAGGCAGAAAGAGAGGGAGAGAGAGAGAATTCCAACAGGCTCTGTACTAGCATTGTCAGCACAAAGCTCAGTGTGGGGCTTGAACCCACAAACCGTGAGATCATGACCTGAGCCAACCTCAAGAGTTAGATGCTTATCCGACTGAGCCACCCAGATGCTCCAGTAATCAAATTTTAAAAGAATTCTAAGTAACCCAATGGTCAAGAAGAAATCATGGAGAAAGTATAAAATATTTCCAACTGAATAACAATTAACATATCAACGCTTGAGGGTTGCAGCTAAAGCAAGGCTCATAAGGACATTTATCGTTTCAACATTCCTATATTAGAAAGTAAGAAATAAAATCAATAATCTATGTCCCCCACCCTTAGGATAGAAAAGAAATAGCAAATCTAAGTATTTAGACACACAAAAGAAGATAAATGTAAGAGTAAAAATTAGTGAACTAAGAAACAAGCAATAGAGAAAACTGATTATCCTAAAATGTGATTATTTGAAAAGACTAATAAAATTTGCAAGTTCCCTAGTAAGAATAATTATGGAGAAAAGAGAAAAAGAGCAAGTTATCAACATCAGGAATGAAATTAGAGCTATATCACTAGAGATCCCACAGATATTAAAGGGATAATAGAGAAATAGCATTAACAACTTTTATGCTTATAAATTTGATAACTTAGATCAAATCAACAGATTCCTTGAACAAACACATTTTATAGAAAAATCCGAAAGCCCCATATCAACTAAAAGGATAAAATTCATAGATTTTTAAAAATTAACTTCCCACAGGGACACCTGGGTGGCTCAGTTGGTTGAGCATCTGACTTTTGATTTCAGTTCAAGTCATGATCTCATGGTTTGTGGGTTTGAGCCTTGCATCGGACTCTTCTCTGACAGCATGGAGCCTGCTTGGGATTTTCTCTCTCTCCTTCTCTCTGTCCCTCCTGCTGTCTGTCTTTCTCTCTCTCAAAACAAGTAAACAAACTTTAAAAGAAAATTAACTTCCTACAAAGAAAACTCCAGGCTTAGCTTCACTAGTAAATTATACCATTAATTGAAGGAAGAATTAATACCTTCCTTCATTAATATTTACACAAAATATGTGTAAATTAATATCTCACAAAGTCTTTCAGAAAATAGGGAAAGAGGGAATGGTACCCAACACATTTGTGCAACCAACAAAACTCTAATTCTTAAACCTGACAAAGACATTACAATGAAAAAAATCTACATATTACATATATAGATATGTATTGGTCACTCATTCATTCATTCATGTGAAACATTTTACGTGATATTATGCCACAATGTATTAATCTGACATCTGAAATTCCTGTACCATATAGCTGTAGGTTTAAGAAACTGCCAAACAACAGAAATTTTATTTGATTCAACTTTATATTAGGCACTGAGAACACAGTAATGAACTAAATACAGTTCTCTACCTAGGGAGGTTCATGATTTAAAGAAGGTAGGCCAGACATTACATGGATGATTGTAGGGAAATGTGATAAGCCCTATGCCTTTTTAACAGGATGAGGCATTTTCATGGTGCTGGGAGAGCATGGAAGGGAAATCCTTATCTGCTCCGTCTTGACATGCAATATGAGTATGAGTTCAATAAGAAAATCACAAGGAGAGAAATTCCAGGCATTGGGAACAGAATGTGTGAATGCTTAAAGCTATAAGAAAGTCCAGGTAAGGAAAATTTGAAAAGATTCTTTATATCTAAACATTAAAAAGCACAATGGAAATGACCAAGGGCAGTGATGGTATTGCGGCACATGCAGAAAAGGCTGCAGGCTGGATCCTTAAGGTCACCACATTTTTTCCAAAGAAATTTGATGATAATCTTCTGATCAGACCTTCCAGATTTGGATATAACCCAAGCAATGAAGTATCCAAGTCACTCATTAGTGGAAAACAAACAGGACTGTGACTATGTATGATTGTCTTCTTTCCTTACATTATTTTCTCCTTCAACATACTTGCTGCTGACTAATTATAAAAAGAGATTTGAAGCAATTTGGGATTGCATGGAAGTTCTCTTGACAAAGTATGGGGAAATGCAGAAGAAAGGAACCTAACACACTGTAACACATCATTGATTGACTTATTAATGTGCCTCTGAGCCTCCACTGAGAGGGTCTCTTAGTGAAAACCAGGGCCTCTGGCCAGACCACTACACTGAGCTGTCCAAAGTGCACGCTTTCAGTTATGAATATAATTCAGATGTCAATACCTTGTTATACTAAAAGTCCAAGGAGAAATGTTTTGCTTTATCTTTCCCCACTTCCCTCCCACCCCACCCTCCTACAATAGTGGTCCTTGGAAGGCTGCACTAAAAGAAGCTGTCTGGAGAGACTGAACAGGAAATGTCACTTTTGGGATTTAAAATTAGAAAACAAAATAAAACAAAACAAAACAAACAGAAGAAGAAGCAAAATTAATGCTAAAATAATTTTGATCAATAGTGTTAACCATCTTCCTTACTAAATCAGTCACTGAAGCTATGCAACAGCAAAAATGACTAAAAGACTCCTTTCCCTTATCCACATGGATTGTGGCATTTGGTAGGTAGAAAAACAGCCTAATGAGGTAGGAAGAGGGAGGGGAGCAGTAAGCACAAATGTGAGGGACATGTTCACCCCGACTCCATGATGGAGTGCTGACTTAGGAACCTCACTTGAACAAAGCAGTTACCTGAAGTAATTAACACCTGCCGTACACCCACTCTGTGCCTGGCACTGCGCTAAGTACTTTACCAGGGTTATTTCATTTAAGCTCATGTGGGCTTATCGAGCTTATTTTTTTTATGTTCCTTGCTACAGACTGTAAATCTTAACACCATTTTTAATATTATATTTCTAAAAGCTCCCTAGGGTTAATAAGAGACTGGAGTATCCAATAAGCATAATACACTGTTAGCCCATTTATTTAAAATGTCATCTTAAAAAATAAAAACTTTAATTAAAAAAAAATGCCATCTCCAAGTATCTATTCATGATTTATAGTTAAGTTCTATGAAAACTGGTCTCTGCATCGCACATATTCATCCCCATTTAATGCACAGAGATTCTGAACAGGGTGGCCAAGAAGCCATATCTGAAAGTGCTGAGTTATTTCACCTGGTAACAGGTACAAAAAGGCTCCTCTCTCTCCTACTTTCTCAAACGGGGTTCTGAAGGCCATTTCTTCATGCAGGCTGCCAGAAATGAATGAAGTGAGATCAAGACACTGTGGACATACAATGGCAGGTCAGACTACAGATAAAAGTTTTGCCCTGGGAACCTTTCTCTTAGGTACTTGGAATTCCCACTTCCAGGTAAATGTTACCTAGATGGTTGCAGGTGTGGTAAGAAAGGAAGGATTCTAGTAATGGAGATTTCCAAGCACCGGTATGTCTAGACTCCAATCTGAAGAAAACACCAAAAAAAGCAAGGTTGAACATGGAATTTGTAGTTTTACCTTTAGAATGTGTGCTCTTGGTACCTCAAGTGGTTGGGGGGAGAGGGTCACCTCTCTCGAATCCTAGACCAATTCTCCATCTCAAGTCAGGTCAGATCCTTATTCTCAGTTTGATGGATTTCTTTCTTGTTTATAAGATTGTTTAGAGGGGAAGGAACAAATGTTGTCTGCTTGGGAATTCACTCCAGCATTTAACAATCTTCAGAGTGCCTCCTGGAGCCTCACCTAATTGGTTTTCTGTCAGTGTGAGGATATTCTGTATACACATCTAGCACAGTTTTAGGTGCCCTCCCCCAGAGATGTGCACTACCAGCTCCCTCTACAAGCCTTAGTAACTTGAAAGGACCCTCAAAATATTAATTAGCCAATCAAACTTTCCCCAGCTGTAATCTAAAATTGCTTCTCTCTAATTTGGGTAATGGAGAAGGTGGTCATCATGAGTTCTATGTCCTATTCAGACATAAAGATTATTATTAAATTTCTTTCTTCTCTTTTCAATGCCAAATAACTTCACTTTTTTTTTTTAACTCTCCTTAGACTTGCTATTCATAGAATCACAGATTCAGAAGGGTCTTAAAATAACCCAACTGATTATTATTTCCAGGGCTGATCTAGACCCCCCTCATATTTCTTTTATACCATGCCATCCCATCCACATGCAGTTTTATAGAGGAGCCTGAGTGTATCCCAGGAAAATGTGAGGGAGAATAACAGCATGGATGTTGTGGTTTAAAGATCTGTCATGGACATATCAACACATCTTGCTTTTGGTTATGGTTTCATGTTTTTCCTCATATGTCTATACTTATAGCTGTGTTAGATACAGAGTGAGGACAGAAACAATTCTTTTGCTGGCTAATTAGAGCCCCACATGTTGATGAACTCCCACCAATCTACTGCGTTAGAGTGCTGGCATCCCTACAGGAAATTAATAAGTGCTTTAATCACTCAGAGACTGGAAAGGTCAGTGCCCACCAAGGGTTCAAATGCAGACATGGTAGCACAATCATATCCTATTTTAAAAACATAACAACAACAGCCCATGAGTTTTAAGAGTATAACACTCCATCAATAGGCAGGTGGATTAAAGTATCAACCTGGTAATAGGAAGAAAGGAGCATAATCACAGAACAATTAGTTGCTTATGCTCAAATATATGCAGTGATTTGCCATCTATTCTATATCTTTGTTCATTACTCCAACTTAGATATTGTGGCTGGCAGCAAAAATATCTGTCCTAGAATGGTTCCCCCCAAATTTTAACCTAAATTTTCTCATTGTTAGCTATGTATCAGCTTCACAGATCCCTTTTAATTCAACCTTACAGATTTGGAATTTTAAGGAGTGAAGGTGATTGAAAGAAGGATATTAAGATTTAGACCATTCCCCCCTGAGCAACCAGGATTGAAGACCACTGATCTACTCCACCTCCCAGAAGCCTAGCAGGACTGTCCTTATACTGGTCATTGCAAATTGCAAATAAGTTTCCTCCATTTTACTACCTGTGTCAGATGAACCAATGGAGGCAATAAAAAGTAGGAATAATATAGTCTGTTGCACTAAATGTTCCTGACCTGCACCACAGGAGGAAGAAATGCAACCAAGGAACTAGCATTTCACTGGCACTTAGAAAAACCACATTACTTCACATTACAGACACCAGGGAGGACAAAGTTTTAAATTCTGTTAAATTCTGCAATATATATATATATATAGATAGATAGATAGAGATATATATAGAGAGATATATATATATAGACTGAAAGCTGAGGAAAGACTATTTGAGATAGCAATTAGAAGGTTATTGAAAATGTTTTAAAGTATAGTTTCAATAGCTTGATGAAGTAGAAAACCAAATGATATTCCTCCTTTTCTCTGCCTATTGAAAATGGATCCAAGATTTAGAGCTCAACTAATATTCACTTCCAGCTAAATTTAATTGTTCACTCCTCAGAACTACAATGATCTTGACTATCTTATTACTAATTCATTTCCTACTCTGTTATTACAAAGATTGTGTTATTAGTTATCTTACTAACTTAAATTTTCCTTGAGGGTGGTCATCTATTTTCACTAGTACTTTTCTATGTTTCCCTAGTACTTTCTATAGTGATTTTGCATATAGTATCTGCTCAAAAATATTTGTTGAAAGCAAGAAAGATTATATCTTCATGGAAGTCCTATAATTAGAAGTTTGCCGAGGTGGTTTGCTCAGTTGGTTAAGCATCTGACTCTTGATCTCGGCTCGGGTCTTGAGCTCAGGGTCATGAGTTCAAGCCCTGTGTCAGGCTCTGTGCTGGGCATGAAGCCTTTTTAAAAGAAAAGGATTTTGTGCATCTGTGATTTAGTAAATGAGACCTCCCTGAATATATTAATATGTTCTATGTAAGATATAAACTCTCAAGTTAATATAAAATGAAACTTCAATGGAAATCAACAAAATATTCCCTTTTTGACTCAGATTTGTTTTCTTTCTTTATAATTTGATTTCCTTCAAATTTAACTTCTGTGCATTTGCTGCATTTTTTTATTTTGTTTTTAATATGAAATTTATTGTCAAATTGTTTTCCATACCACACCCAGTACTCATTCCAAAAGGTGCCCTCCTCAAAACCCATCACCACCCCTCCCCTCCCTCCCACCCCCCATCAACCCTCAGTTTGTTCTCAGTTTTTAAGAGTCTCATGCTTTGGCTCTACCCCTCTCTAACCCCCCTTTTTTTTTTCCTTCCCCTCTCCCATGGACTTCTGTTAAGTTTCTCAGGATCCACATAAGAGTGAAACCATATGGTATCTGTCTTTCTTTGTATGACTTATTTCACTTAGCATAACACTCTCCAGTTCCATCCACGTTGCTACAAAAGGCCATATTTCATTCTTTCTCATTGCCACGTAGTATTCCATTGTGTATATAAACCACAATTTCTTTATCCATTCATCTGTTGATGGACATTTAGGTTCTTTCCATAATTTGGCTATTGTTGAGAGTGCTGCTATAAACATTGGGGTACAAGTGCCCCTATGTATCAGCACTCCTGTATCCCTCGGGTAAAATCCTAGCAGTGCTATTGCTGAGTCATAGGGTAGGTCTATTTTTAATTTTGGGGGGAAACTCACCTCTGTTTTCTAGAGCGGCTGCACCAGTTTGCATTCCCACCAACAGTGCAAGAGGGTTCCTGTTTCTCCACATCCTCACCAGCATCTATAGTCTCCTGATTTGTTCATTTTAGCCACTCCGACTGGCGTGAGGTGATATCTGAGTGTGGTTTTGATTTGTATTTCCCTGATGAGGAGCAACGTTGAGCATCTTTCCATGTGCCTGTTGGCCATCTGGATGTCTTCTTTAGAGAAGTGTTTATTCCTGCTTTCTGCCCATTTCTTCACTGGATTATCTGTTTTTCGGGTGTGGAGTTTGGTGAGCTCTTTATAGATTTTGCATACTAGCCCTTGGTCTGATATGTCATTTGAAAATATCTTTTCCCATTCCATTGGTTGCCTTTTAGTTTTGTTGATTGTTTCCTTTGCTGTGTAGAAGCTGTCTATCTTCATGAGGTCCCAATAATTCATTTTTGCTTTTAATTCCCTTGCCTTTGGGGATGTGTCAAGTAAGAGATTGCTGCGGCTGAGGTCAGAGAGGTTTTTTCCTGCTTTCTCCTCTAGGGTTTGGATGGTTTCCTGTCTCACATTCAGGTCCTTTATCCATTTTGAGTTTGTTTTTGTAAATGGTGTAAGAAAGTGGTCTAGTTTCATCCTTGTGCATGTTGCTGTCCAGTTCTCCCAGCACCATTTGTTAAAGAGACTGTCTTTTTTCCATTGGATACTCTTTCCTGTTTTGTCAAAGATTAGTTGCCCATACTTTTGTGGGTCTATTTCTGGGGTTTCTATTCTATTCCATGGATCCATGTGTCTGTTTTTGTGCCAATACTGTGCTGTCTTGATGATGACAGCTTTGTAGTAGAGGCTAAAGTCTGGGATTGTGATGCCTCCTGCTTTGGTCCTCTTCAAAATTACTTTGGCTATTTGGGGCCTTTTGTGGTTCCATACAAATTTTAGGATTGCTTGTTTTAGCTTCGAGAAGAATGCTGGTGCAATTTTGATTGGGATTGCATTGAATGTGTAGATAGCTTTGGGTAGTATTGACATTTTAACAATATTCATTCTTCCAATCCATGAGCATGGAATATTTTTCCATTTATTTATATCTTATTCAATTTCCTTCATACACTTTCTATAGTTTTCAGCACAGATCTTTTACATCCTTATTTAGATTTATTCCTAGGTATTTTATGGTTCTTGGTGCAATTGTGAATGGGATTAGTTTGTTTATTTGTCTTTCTGTTGCTTCATTATTAGTGCATAGGAATGCAACCGATTTCTGTACATTGATTTTGTATCCTGTGACTTTGCTGAATTCATGTATCAGTTCTAGCAGACTCTTGGTGGAGTCTATCAGATTTTGCATGTATAATATCATATCATCTGCAAAAAGTGAAACCTTAACTTCATCTTTGCCAATTTGGATGCCTTTGATTTCCTTTCGTTGTCTGATTGCTGATGCTAGAACTTCCAACACTGTGTTAAACAGTGGTGAGAGTGGACATCCTTGTCGTCTCCCTGTCAGGGAGAAAGCTCTCAGTTTTTCCCCATTGAGGATGATATTAACTGTGGGCTTTTCATAAATGGCTTTTATGATGTTTAAGCATGTTCCTTCTATCCCAACTTTCTCGAGGGTTTTTATTAAGAAAGTATGCTGAATTTTGTCAAATGCTTTTTCTGCATCGATTGACGGGATCATATGGTTCTTATCCTTTTTTTTATTAATGTGATGTACGACATTGATTGATTTGCGAATGCTGAACCAGCCCAGCAGCCCAGGAATGAATCCCACTTGATCATGGTGAATAATTCTTTTTATATGCTAGTATAAAGAATTCAATTTGCTAGTATCTTATTGAGAATTTTTGCATCCATATTCATCAGGGATATTTGCCTATAGTTCTCTTTTTTTACTGGGTCTCTGTCTGGATTAGGAATCAAAGTAATGCTGGCTTCATAGAATGAGTCTGGAAGTTTTCCTTCCCTTTCTATTTTTTGGAATAGCTTGAGAAGGATAGGTATTATCTCTGTTTTAAATGTCTGGTAGAATTCCCCTGGGAAGCCATCTGGTCCTGGACTCTTGTTTGTTGGGAGATTTTTGATAACTGATTCAATTTCTTTGTTGGTTATGGGTCTGTTCAAGGTTTCTATTTCTTCCTATTTGAGTCTTGGAAGTGTGTGGGTGTTTAGGAATTTGTACATTTCTTCCAGGTTGTCCATTTGTTGGCATATAATTTTTCATAGTATTCCCTCATAATTGCTTGTATTTCTGAGGGATTGGTTGTAATAATTCCATTTTCATTCATGATTTTATCTATTTGGATCATCTCCCTTTTCTTTTTGAGAAGCCTGGCTAGAGATTTATCACTTTTGATTATTTTTTTCAAAAAACCAACTCTTGGTTACATTGATCTGCTCTACATTTTTTTTTAGATTCTTTATTGTTTATTTCTGCTCTGATCTTTATTATTCTTCTTATTTATACCCTACTTCTGCTGGGTTTGTGGTGTCTTTGCTGTTCTGCTTCTATTTCCTTTAGGTGTGCTGTTAGATTTTGTATTTGGGATTTTTCTTGTTTCTTGAGATAGGCCTGGATTGCAATGTATTTGCCTCTCAGGACTGCCTTTGCTGCATCCCATATCATTTGGATTGTTGTATTTTCATTTTCATTTGTTTCCATATATTTCTTAATTTCTTCTCTAATTGCCTGGTTGACCCATTCATTCTTTAGTAGGGTGTTCTTTAACCTCCATGCTTTTGGAGGTTTTCCAGACTTTTTCCTGTGGTTGATTTCAAGCTTCATAGCATTGTAGTCTGAAAGTATGCATGGTATGATCTCAATTCTTGTATACTTATGAAGGCCTGTTTTGTGACCCACTATGTGATCTATCTTGGAGAATGTTCCATGTGTACTCAAGAAGAAAGTATATTCTGTTGCTCTGGGATGCAGAGTTCTAAATATATCTGTCAAGTCTATCTGATCCAATGTATCATTCATGGCCCTGGTTTCTTTATTGATCCTGTGTCTAGATGATCTATCCATTGATGCAAGTGGAGTATTAAAGTCCCCTGCAATTACCACATTCTTATCAATTATATTTCTGATTAATTATTTTATATATTTGGGGGCTCCCATATTCAGTGCATAGACATTTATGATTGTTAGCTCTTCCTGGTGGATAGACTCTGTAATTACTATATAATGCCCCTCTTCATCTCTTGTTACAACCTTTAATTTAAAGTCTAGTTTGTCTGATATAAGCATGGCTACTCCAGCTATCTTTTGACTTCCAGTAGCATGATAGATAGTTCTCCATCCCCTCACTTTCAATCTGAAGGTGTCCTCAGGTCTAAAATGAGTCTCTATGTCTTTTGGTTGGAGCATTTAGTCCATTTACATTCAGTGTTATTATAGAAAGTTATGGGTTTAGAGTCATTGTGGTGTCTGTAGGTTTCATGCTTGTAGTGATGTCTCTGGTACTTTGTCTCACAGGATCCCCCTTAGGATCTCCTGTAGGGCTGGTTTAGTGGTGATGAATTCCTTCAGTTTTTGTTTGTTTGGGAAGACCTTTATCTCTCCTTCTATTCTAAATGACAGACTTGTTGTATAAAGGATTCTCGGCTGCATATTTTTTTTTCTGTTCATCACATTGAAGATTTCCTGCCATTCCTTTCTGGCCTGCCAAGTTTCAGTAGATAGATCCGTCACTACTGTTTTCGGTCTCCCTTTATATGTTAGAGCATGTTTATCCCTAGCTGCTTTCAGAATTTTCTCTTTATCCTTGTATTTTGCCAGTTTCACTATGATACGTCATGCAGAAGATCTATTCAAGTTACGTCTGAAGGAGTTCTCTGTGCCTCTTGCATTTCAATGCCTTTTTCCTTCCCCAGATCAGGGCAGTTCTCAGCTATGATTTCCTCAAGTACACTTTCAGCACCTTTCCCTCTATCTTCCTCCTCTGGCATTCCAATTATGCATATATTATTGTGTTTAATTGTGTCACTTAGTTCTCTAATCTCCCCACATGCTCCTGAATTTTTTTATCTCTCTTTTCCTCAGCTTCTTCTTTTTCCATAATTTTATCTTCTAATTCACCTATTCTGTCCTCTGCCTCTTCAATCCGAGCTGTGGTCGCCTGCATTTTATTTTGCAGCTCATTTATAGCATTTTTTTAGCTCCTCCTGTCTGTTTCTTAGTCCCTTTATCTCTGTAGTAATAGATTCTCTGCTGTCCTCTATACTTTTTTCAAGCCCAGCGATTAATTTTATGTCTATCATTTTAAATTCATTTTCTGTTACATTGCTTAAATCGTTTTTGATCAGTTCGTTAGCTGTCGCTACTTCTTGGAGTTTCTTTTGCGGAGAATTCTTCTGTTTTGTCATTTTGGATAGTCCCTAGAGTGGCTTGGAACTGCAGGGCTCTTCCCCTGTGCTGTCTGGAGTAACTTGCTTTGGTGGGCGGGGCTGCAGTCAGACCTGATGTTTGCCCCCAGCCCACCACTGGGGCCACAGTCAGACTGGTGTGTACCTTATCTTCCCCTCTCTCAGGGGCAGGACTCACTGTGGAGTGGTGTGGCCCCTGTCTGGGCTACTTGCACACTACCAGGCTTGTGGTACTGCTTCGATGGGATCTGGCGTATTAGCCAGGGTGGCGCCGCAAGGTGCACAGGGGCAGGAGGGGCAGACTCAGCTCGCTTTGCCTTCAGTGGTCCACTTTGGGTGCAGTGGTGCACCGGGAGGGAGGCAGACCCATCTGAGGGATGGGTCCACAGAAGCACAGCATTGGGTGTTTGCAGGATGCAAGCAAATTCCGTGACAGGAACTGGTTCCCTTTGGGATTTTACCTGGGGGATGGGCGAGGGAGATGGTGCTGGCAAGCACCTTTGTTCCCTGCCAAGCTGAGCTCTGTCCTCCGGGGCTAACAACTCTCCCTCCCGTTGTCCTCTAACCCTCCCACTCTCGGAGCAGAGCTGTTGACTTATAACACTCCAGATGTTAAGTCCCACTGGCTGTCAGAACACATTCCATCCAGACCCTCCACTTTTGCAAGCCAGACTCAGTGGCTCTGCCTTGTCGGGTGGGCTGGCTGCCCCTCCACCGCCCCAGCTCCTTCTTGACAGTCTATGTAGCATACACCATCTGTCTGCCCTTCCTACCCTCTTCCGTGGACCTCTCGTCTACACTTGGCTCTGGAGAGTCCATTCTGCTAGTCTTCTGGTGGTTTTCTGGGTTATTTAGGCAGATGTGGGTGGAATCTAAGTGGTCAGCAGGATGCGGTGAGCCCAGCGTCCTCCTACGCTGCCATCTTCCGCTACATTTCTTTCTAGATAACTTTCTATTTTGATGTTGCCTTAAGGAAATCTTGGTTCAAAGGTCATGTCCATTTTTATAAAATATATTTTTTAAAAAACGTATAACATACCTAGAAACAATCCCTGAATTATAATTAGATAGTATTTTTAAGTCCATTTTCAAAAGTGATTATTAGAACTTCAAACATCTTTTCCCATAGAAAGAGTATTAAGAGACTTGATTAATTTACCAAGTAAACCCACAAAAGCTTCTTTAATTTTACAGTACAATGGTAGACACTAACCATCTACATTATCATGTTAATGTATAATGTACACTAAAAATCCAACTATCTTCATCAGAAATAGACATCATCAGTTACCACACTGCACTGGTACCACAGTGCTCACAGTAGGAGCTCTCTCATCTCTTCTGTACCCTTGTCTTCACACTCTTATCTGAGTTCTGTCTTAATTAGAGAGAACTTCTTTAAAGGTTCACCATGTCAGGGTGGTCAGTATCAGGTCCAAACATCTTGTTATAGCAACTTTTCACCATCTGATTTTTCTCCAGCCTCATTTCTCACCATTGACCCTGCAAAACACTTCCTTCCAGCAATGCCAAACTACCTCAGTCCACTAAACTCCCCATCTTCCCTTCATCTCTGTTGCCTCCCTGTTGTATTGCTTTCCCCAACACTGCCTTTCTGTGGCCAATTACTGTCTGCTCTCAGCCTCAGCTTAAACACAAACCCATTCTGGAAGCCAGATCCTCTCCCTTCTCTGAGATAGGTACTCCTTTTATACTTGAAAATAACACCCTTTCAAAGAACATGTCCACTGTATTGATTGTAGTTTCCTCCACAAACTAGACCTTAAGCCTGTTAAAAATATTAAGTTTGTCCTTGTCATCCTAAAACCCCAATGTCTAGAACAGTTCTGAATACAGTATGTGTTTAATAAAATAGTAAATGTTGGATGAATTATAGTAATCATTTCCAAGTTCACAAGTTCCTTGCTTCTTTCCTTCCTTCCTTCATTAACTCAAAATATTTTTGAAGGCCTACTGTGTACCAAGTGATACTAGGCACTGGAACAGTGTATCATAGACACTGGAGACTACGTTGGATTCACCGCATCCCCTAATGGAGTTCATTGTAATGAGAATTTACTGTAGGGCATTATGGGAACATTAGGATTTTAGACTTCACACTCCATTGGAATAGAAGATCCTTGTGACAGCACTTTCACAAGAAGCAAGTGGGATGAGGGAGGTCCTAAAGACACTACCAAGTAGTTTACCTACAATGGACAGTAGTATGTAGCTACTCATAAGTTTTCTGAACTAAATAGAATATGACCCCTTTAGAAGTAAAAAAGTTATACTTAATCATTGTGAAGCTCTTATTGTGAATTTATAAAGCATCTTTCCCCGGGGCACCTGGGTGGCTTAGTCAGTTAAGGATCAACTTCAGCTCAGATCATGATCTCACAGTTCATGAGTTTGAGCCCCATGTCAGGCTCTACATTGACAACTCAGAGCCTGGAGCCTGCTTTGGATTCTCTCTCTCTCTCTCTCTCTCTCTCTCTCTCTCCCTCCCTCTCTCTCTCTCTCCCCCCTCTCCTGCTTGCGCTTGCTTTCTCAAAAATAAATAAATAAATAAATTTTTAAAGAGCATCTTTCTCCAAAGTGTTCAGTTTTATTTCTTATCTGATTTTAGCCACCCCCCTAAAACCTCTGCTATAAGTTAAAGCCTTTGGTATGATCCATCATTATTACCCACCTGGACTATTTTAATAGACTCCCAATTTATCCATTGCTTCCAGGTCAACCAAACTAAATTCATTCCTTATTCTTTTATGAGTGATTTTTCTAAAACATGTGTCAGATTATGTATTTCCTTTTGATGACCCACCAGGATGTTCAAGTATTTCTAGGAGAATACAAGGCTCATCATCTTGACTTACTGGTCTACTGAGTATTTGCAGAATCGTAGATTATAATTCAGATGGCAAGAACTTCTTATGAAGTACATGGTGATATGAAGGGGGGCTATGCAAACATAACATGCATCAGGAAAATAAAAAAATAGGTAAGAGATAAAGCTTTAAGTACAGTAAAACCTTTGTTTGTAAGCACAATTAGTTCCAGAAATATGCTTATACTCCAAAGCACTTGTATATCAAAGTGAATTTCAAGAACCATTGGCTCAGTTGTGATTACATGACGTTGGGTGTCACATACTACTCACATGGCAAGACATCACTTGTTTATCAAGTTAAAATTTATTAGAAATGTTTTCTTATCTTGTAGAAAACTCACAGAACAAGTGACTCTCAATCCAAGGTTTTATTTTAGTTCAATGACTGACTTCATTCTTAGGATCATATTCAAAGTTCACAGCAATTGAATTTAAGGTCTTTTTGGGCCTGACTCATCACCCCAATCTTAGATTCTTTTGCTCCTCAAATATTTTATGCTCTTTCATGTCTCTTTAAGATTTCCGTGGGTTGAGAAGTGAATGGGATGGTTAATAAAAATGAATATAGGGGCACCTGAGGGGCTCAGTCAGTTAAGGTTCCAACTCCTGAATTTGGCTCAGGTTATGATCTCACAGATCATGGGTTTGAGCCCCATGTTGGGCTCTGCACTCAGTGAAGAGCCTGCTTGGGATTCTCTCTGTCTCCTTCTTTCTCTGTCCGTCCCCTGCTTGTATGCTTTCTCTCTCTCTCTCTTAAAATTAACAAATAAATTTAACAAAGAAGTAGAAGAAGAATGAATGAATACAGAGTACTCTTTCAGGTAGATTGGTTATGAGGAGAATAAGGAAGAAGATGATGACTAACAGAAAACATGGGGTTAAGATAATTTTTAAAATTATTATTCATATTTTTAATCATGTTCATATATTGTGACATAAAACGCCAGTTGAAGGTGGATATCTAAAGGAGGAAAAGGATATTTGATGGAATAAAACCATGGAAGGGAAAGGAATAGATGTAGACAGAGGGATATATATTAAATGCTAATCTGAGATGTACAGAGGGAGACTAGCTGGGTACCAGATGCAAATAAGAGAAGGGAAGGAAAAAGTAGCTTGAGGTAGTTCACAACTGATGGCTTAATTTTCCTCTATGAGAAACATGGAGGTCAGCAAATGAGGTCAGCTCATGAGACTCTGAAAGATAGCAAGGGAGATTGCAAGATGGGAGAGAATGAAAATGTTTGGGATAGCCATTCTCTCAAATAAGAGAAGGGTTGGGCAGAGGACCCAGAGAGTTTCTAAGCATCATGAGAAATCATGTGGGATAGTATTGATTCTCATTTTCATGGTACTGTGATTTACATTATAATGGATGTACAGCCTCTCTTAGGATAGCTCTTCTGCTCTAGAACAGGGCTTGGCAAGCTATTTATATAAGAGATCATATAATAAATCTTTAGGCTTTGTGGGCCATATGGTCTCTGTTGCAAACATTCAATTCTGCCCCTTGAAAGCATCTATAGACAATATGTAAATGATGAGCATGTACCAACCATACTTTATTTAAAGACACTGAAATTTGAATTTCATATGAATTTCATGTATTATAAAATATTATTCTTCCTTAGATTTGTTTTCAATCATTTAATAATGTAAAAACAATTTTTTTTTAACTCATGGATGACAACATTAGGGAATGGGCTGGTTTGCTGACCATGGGCCATAGTTTCCTGATCTTTCCCTAGAATATCTCAAATGCCCTAATGCATAAATTCATGTAGTTTTATATTCACATCTATTTAGTGCCTATGCATTCTATTTCTCATTCAGTTCTCATGGCTGAACTTTCACACTAAAGACATGTACATTTATCTCTAACTGTGGAAAAGACTTCTTGTTTATAGTAAGAAGAGATACCCTATACCTGGGTGTTCAGGGAGCAAGGCTACTACTCACAGGAGATGAAGAGAACTGAGATTTTCAAAGCAAGTTCAAGAGCCTTGAGAGATGTGTTGGTCTTTTGTCAGGCTGCATTATAACATTTCCATGACCCAGATATAAAACAGATGTGCACTCTGCATTTTTCTTCATCCTAGACTAGATTAGAGTCTCCTCTCCATAGCTATACCCGTCTTTTTCAAAGTCAGTGGGACAAAGGGAAGAGAGGTATAATATAGCAAGTTAAATAATGAGGAATCTCAGTTCTTTATTGATGTCATAAAAATCACAGGTGAGCAGAGCATTAGGAGATGCCATCAACAGACACCAGGATTGGAGTTCCCCCATCATAAAAGCATTTCTATGTTTCTGTCTTGTCTCAAAAAAATGGAATAAGAGCCTTTAGTTGATGTGCAGTCTCACTGAAAACAGGACTAAGTAGCAACAACGGATGATGGCTCAGGTGATAATGGTTGTGGGTAGCCCTTGTAAAGATGATGGATGTGGTCAAATGGTAATTTTCTCTGTGTGGTGGCTATGATTGATCTGTGGCTTGATGTGATGGTTGAGGCTTTCATATTCAATCTTGAAGGAAGAACTATCATGTCATCATACAATAGAAAGTCACAAATGACTGGGGTGGGGTGGAAGTGAAATATTGCTTTGCTTTTGAAGACCCACTATGAAAAGAGAAAGTTTCTTTAAAACTCAAATCCACCCATCCAGTGGAGGTCAGTATATATAATTTATTAATGTGGAGTTCCAAACAAATTTTTTTGCATTTCTATTGACCCTGTACTGTAGTCCTAGGTAGGAAACTGAAGGACTGCGGACCATAAGTGGTGTTTTCATATCTTCTTTTTTTTTTTTTTGTCTTTGAAAATAAAATAGGATTTGTGAAGCAGACAGCTGGCTAGGTAGAGGATACTGAAGGAAAATAAGGTTTGGTTTTCTGGAAAGATGCTTGTACTATCACAGAGGTGACCCCAAGACAAGGACAGAGAACTTTTCATAATTCCCAAAAATAGAATAATGAATTTGGCAGGAGACAACTTAGCTTTACAAGGAGGGCTTTGAATTTAAATTTCAGGGGCACCTGGGGGGGAAATTAAATAAAACTATATTTTCAGAAGACAATAAGGGCAATCTAACAAAAAACAGTGTAATGGAAGAAGTGCTTAGTAATTATCAGGAGAAAATACTTATGGCTACCGAAGTCCATATGTGTATCAATGCAAGGAGCACAGTATTTGCAATATACAAAGTGAACATTAAACTTCAAAGAGGTAAACTAAAGTCATTTATGTATCACCAATACATGATGAAGTAATGACCATAATAGAGCAGTTACAAGTGTGGAACTCATTCTAAAGTAACACCTGATAGAAGAGAAGTTAGAAGGAGGCATTTTGATTTAGAAAGAATAACCCTGAGAATAGATATGTCATGATTGTTGGACCCCCACTAACAGTGTTGAGCCATGCTGAGAACTAGAAGAGGGTCCAGGACCCACCGTTAACAGATGGAGAAACTGTAGAAACTCTGAGACTGAAAACAGAGAACTCCAAAATGAATCTAAAGAATTGCATTCTCTGAAAAACCTTCTTTTACTTCCCTGCCCTCACCCATAGTTCATTCGATTCATCACACTCTCCTGCATTGCCCTGTTTCGAAACATCCAACTAATAGTTTTTAACACTCTATTTTGTGATCACTTGTTAAGCAGTCATCTCCCTAGCTTGGCTGAGTTACATGTCTTATTTTATTTCCTTAAACCTATTGTCAAGGACATTTGTAAAAAGTATTCAATAAATGTTTGTTAGATAAATGGACAAAGGAAAGGAAGGGATCAAGAAATAGAGCCAAGTTGGAAATAAGAAAGCATTGATTTGTGCATCAAAATTGGGTGGAACATAAAGCATGGGTGAAATCTAACAATAAATAAATTTTGGTTCCTTCCTTTGTTGCTAGAGCAGTCCACAGAATGTGAATGTGAGGAGAGGGGAGTAGGTAGGATAGGACATGATTTTATATAGGAAATGGATGCATATAGAGAAAAGAAGTCACAAATAGTAAGTCATCGGAAAGGTAGCTATGGATCCAAAATCAGGTAGGTGTGGCATGTGACCTGGACATTTCATTTTTGTAAGTTTCATATACATGCTTTTAATGAGCAGTCATAATCAAGAATCACTAAATTATATGAACAAAAAATGAGTAAAACTTATGTTTCTGGGTACGATATAATAGTCATAACAGACTAATGTTCTTCCTAATACAATTTAAAAGGCTGTGTAAATTAAAGATATCCAGAGAGCTGCAGACATAAAGATGAATAAACTCAGCTCCAGAATGGGAAAAACCAGTGAGTGGATCATCACCCTCTTTTCCTTCACCACCCCATCTGAAATGTGGGAAGGAAATGGGACTCTATTCAGGGAGAATAACTCCATGAAAAATGGCAAAAGGAAAACAGGAAAAAAGAAAAAAAGAGAAAAAGAGAAGCAACAAAGATTTTACCAGTAGTGTGCAGAGTGACAAACTGAAATTTTCAGTCACCTCAAATGCATGGCAGTTTCCACTGTGAAATACCTTGTGTTCTAGGGCTGCACAGAAAGCTGGGGAGCTAGGTCCAAAACTTCTGCAAGGACAAATGAAATTAGGTGCAGTCTTGCAGTGCTTATGAAGAAAATATATCCCTCAAGGTCTTTGATTCATTTTATAGATTTTAATTTTCTGTTGCAATTCTCTATTTCATATACTTCTCTATTTCATAAATGTGACAGTGAATAAAATTTTATTTTATTTTATTTCAAATCTCTTTTTTTAATTTTTTTGAAGTTTATTTATTTTGAGAGACAGAGAGGGCAAGTAGGAGGAGGAGAGAGAGGGAGAGAGAGAATTCCAAGCAAGCTCCACACTGTCAGTGCAGAACCTGACGTGGGGATTGAACTCACAAATGGTGAGATCATGACCTGAGCCAAAACCAAGAGTCACTTAACCAACTGAGTCACCCAGGCGCCCCTATGATAGTTAATTGTATCTAAGTTTCAACTTAGCTGGGCCATAGTGCCCAGATATTTGGTCAAATCTTCTGGATGTTTCTGTGAGGGTGCTTTGTTTGCTTTGTTTTTATTTAATAAAATTAACATGAAAAACAATGGACTTTGGAGTAAAATAGGTTGCCCTTCATTATGTAGGTGGGCTTCATCCAATCAGGTGAAGGCCTAGATGGAACAAAAACTCATCTCCCTGGGGCGCCTGGGTGGCTCAGTTGGTTGAACATCCAACTTAGGCTAAGGTCATGATCTCGCGGTTTGTGAGTTCGAGCCCCACCTTGGGCTCTGTGCTGACAGCTCAGAGCCTGGAGCCTGCTTCGGATTCTGTGTCTCCCTCTCTCTCTACCTTTCCCCTGCCCATGCTCTGTCTCTCTCTGTCTCAAAAATAAATTTAAAAAATTTCTTTAAATTAAAAAAAAAAAAGAAAAAAAAACTCATTTCCCCTGAGCAAGAGGGAATCCTGCAGCAGAGGACCTTTGCATTTGAACAGCAACACTAGCTCTTCCCTGGGTGTCTAAACTGCCAGCCCACCCTGAAGATTTTGAACTAACCAGACTCCAAAATCATGCAAGCCAATTTCTTAAATATTTTTGACCCACACATACATACGCACACACACAAACACACACACATACACACATACATCATATTGTTTCTGATTTTCCTGAGAACGCTGACTAATATACATATTAATCATAGCTAATTTAAAAAAATAATGTTTATTTTTGAGAGAAAGAGAGACAGAGTGTTAGTGGGCAAGGAGTACAGAGAGGGAGACACAGAATCCAAAGCAGGGTCCAGGCTCTGAGCTGTCAGCACAGAGCCTATGTGTGGCACGAACTCAAGAACCGCAATATCATGCCCTGAGCTGAGGTCGGACATTTAACTGACTGAGCCACCCAGGTGCCCCTAATAGTTATTTTAATTTTTTTGTCTACTAAACCCAATATAGGAGTCATATATAAATCTATTTCTATTATCATTTTTTCTCTTGATTACCAATCATATGACCTTGTCCTTTCATGCATCCAACATTATTTTTAATGCCAGAAATTTTGTGATGGAAACTTTTCTGTAGAAAAATAACATCTATAGCCTCTATGATTCCTTCATATGCTATGTCTGGTATTTAGTACAAAATCACTAGAGGCAAGAAAGTATCACTGCTAATCAGTGATAAAAAAGAAGACATAGAAGCAGACCTATGGATGGTACTTATGTTGGAGTTTGCAAACAAAGCTTTTAAATAACTATGATTAGTGAAGAAAGTAGAGCGACAAATGGATGAAATATATACAAGCATTGGAAATTTTAACAAAATGTTTTAATATGTTAGAAAAGAATCACACAGAAATTCTAGAACTGAAAAATACAATGGCTAAAATCATTAATATAAAAGATGGAGTTAATAGTGGTTGGACATGGAAATTGCAACCTGGAACATAGGCTAATGGAAAATACTCATAGTGAATAACTGATAAGAAAGAATAGTGTTATACAATATGCTACCACTTGGGCATTAAGGAGAAAGTTATATATTCTTTCTATGACTAAAAAATCTCTTGAAACATACACTAGACCCAAAACTAGTAATAGATTGTCTCCATAAACTGGGTTGCTAAAAAAACAAAAGTGGGAGAGTCTTTTCACTATTTTCATTGTGTTCCTTTTGAATTTTTACTCTACTGCTTACCAAAGGAAAATGAAACAATAAAGTAAAATAAAATTAAACAAAAAGGTGTGATGTGCTTTGTTAGAGGAAGAATGGACCCTTACAGGAATTGAGGAAGGTGGGGAAATGAAAAGTTTATGAGAGAAAATAAAAGATAAGTGGTAGCTTTATGGATGGAGATTAATATCACCACATTGGCACAAGATGTGTGTAATATTTTGCTAAACAAATTGACAAAACTGGCACTGGTTCATTCATTCATCCATTAATTCAATGAATTTACTAGGTGCCTATAATGTGTCAGGCACTATGTGCAGCATTAAAAAGACAATGGTGAAAAAGATAGCCAGGTTCTTGACCTCCAGTGCATTAAAAAAGCAAGGATAAGCATGGTAGGTATTTAAAGAGAGAAAGTGAGAGAGATAACTATACCACGGAGTGATAAAAACAGCAGAAATTTACATAAAGCTTCACTATATGAAAAGAAGTCCATATGATACATTTTGGGTTAACCTTGAAAAAAACTCATCTCTTAGAAGAAAGAAAAAGTAATGAGAAAGTTATATTTGGACAAAATGAAGGGATTAAGTGATTTAGAGAACTGTAAGCTACAAAAGAAGAGGAACTTTGCAACTCTATTTCTACATGACATCCCCAGAACAATGGGGCAGTGGTGAGCACAAAATCAATAGCTATAGAATAATCAATAGGAAAGCCTCAAAATATTCATTGCAAAAAAAACACCTTCTGCATTTTTCATTACAAATGTACATTTCAGCTATTTATGTATTGAGCAGGCTTTTGGACATGGGAAATGTGATTTGATGTTACTTACAAGGGTATTTCTTATTGTTTATAGTAGTAAAACATTATGCAGGAATTAATTAAATTAAATAGAGTATAGCCATATGGTGACTACTGCACAGCCATTGTAAATTATGTGATAGAAGAATATTTAATGCCACAAAAATATACATGTTCTATGAAGTGAAAAAGTGGGTTACAAACAGTTGTATTCTCCCATTTATGTTGGGAAGACACAATATATGTACCAAAGGTACCAGTATTTAATTCCATTTGTAGGATGAGTGATTTTACTTTTCTTCTTTTAATTATTATATGCTTTCTTCAAGGAATATAATAAGGGACATCATCATTACATTATTTTAAGCATATTTTTTTATTTCCAAAGAGCCAACCAAGAAACTTACATAACAAAGCATGTTTGTAACTGGGGGCTGCTAGTCTGTTCATAATGGCCTGAATGAACAACATTATCAAGCTTCCTTTCATAGTGTGTGATAAACCACAATCTTCAGAGTCTGGAGGTTGTTCTGAATGCTTATATTATCCCTCTCATTCAAGCACCTTCCTTGTCTTACACATGTTAGAGGGTGTTACACATAGCCTGAACATGGTAAGATCTGAATGAATGAAAGAATGAACAGATGAATCAAACAAAGGAAGGGATAAAGAACATGAAGAGTGTCTGCCATCTTGAGGTCTTAGGGATCATTAATAGGCAGTACCCTTAACCTCTAGAAGGTGAAGAACCTACTTTCACATGTGAGTCCTGATAACCTTAACACTGCAAGTTCTTACTATCCACCTTGTCATCATTCTGCAAAACACAAAAGTAGGAAAAGAAGCAAAGCATTTCATATTCCACACATGAATGTTTGAGGTTGAATTAATTAGGTTACCCAGTGTCTTATAGACATCTAGAGAGACATTCAAGCTCCCACCTCAAGGAAGCAAAAGAGATAGATGATAAATAGAGATCAACAGTGAGACAGATGATAGAGTTCACTTTTGAAAATGTATTGTACAGTTCAAGACCCTCCTTTGCCCTACACTGATCCACTGAGAAGATGTATGCCATTGACTGGAACTCAGGGAGTTTAATGGGAAATGGTGGGGCAGGGGGTTGAAGGCATGGTTTCCAGAAACTCTGCTGAATTCACTACACACATCAAAAGAGTTAAAGTTGTTATCTTAGGCATTTTGGTGAAAGGAGGATATGCTAGCAAAGGAATAATTAAAGCTTTCCCAGAATTTAGTCTGCCCTTGCCTTACCAGGACATTCATAATCGGTAGCTGGTATTTTCTTTCCCCTCACCTAATCCCCAACTTTGTCCTTTCAAGGGAGCCCTATTACAGATACCTAGCATTTTGTTTAGCCCAGCCATTTTCGGCTTCTGTCCCAACGTCATTAAACCCTGCACAAAAACCCTACACTGGTCAAATCCATCTGATTCCATAATCACTTAAATGTGTTGTAAACAATGAGACCTCAGATGTTGGGATTGTCCAGCTGCCATGGCTAGAAGTGGGGTTAGAGATGCTGGTTTGGACTGCTCTTTTATCCTGCTGACATGCAAGGGTCACAGGCACTTCTTCAGATGAACTTTTAAGTCTAGGCTTCATGTTCCAATGATTGCCAGTCGTATCTGGACTGTTAGCATAACACAGGCAAAACAGGCTGAGCTTCTGCTTGCTGAGACAGCATGGGGCTGGCAATGTCCCTGGAGTCCTTTCTCTCTCATCCCTATTGAGGAGATCCAGACATCCCTTAGGCACTGGGCAAGACACAGCACAGGTCCCTTGGGATGAGCTTTAGCTCTCCCTCCATGTCAGTCAATCTAAGCAATTCCCCAACTGCCTCTGGAAGGAGGGGTGGGAGAGCAGGGCAACCCATTCTGGAAGAGGATCTGCTCTCATGTGACAGGCAAAGCCAGAACTTTGGACAGCTACAGGCAAGAGGAACAGCCCATTTAATGTGCTCTGATTCTCTCCTGTAAAGATGAGGAAATTATCTGCTTGCCTCGAATATCTTCATTAAAAATGCATTTAAGCTGTGAAGCTCTACGAAGGAGAGACCTGTAATACATGAAAGATTAGCCCCAGATTGCTGATTGGGCTATTTTACATCATTATGGTAATTAAGCTAGCAAGGCTGTTGTGCTGACTTCGACACTTTCTTCCATTTGCCTTTGTCTCCAATTCAAGGTATTTCCCCCCCTCTCTTTCCATCTCCAGCCTTCTTCCTTTCTTCCCTTCCCATCCTGCCCCACCAAACATCTCCTCAGAACCTTGGCTGGTCCTGTCTCATGCATATTCATCTGACTTCAGTCTGATCCTACCTCCCATGGCTTCTCTGCAACTCTGTCTTGACTGTGCAGAGAAAAGGGAAAAAATTAGTGGCAATTACAAGGTGTGAGTGGATATCCCAGCTTTCTATCTGACGGCCAGTGAAACCAAATACAAATGGACTGTAATCAGCCAATTATTAAAATGTGGTGTAAACACACGGAGATTTGTCTCTTATTCACCTTTCCTTGCCTACTTTCTCTCCTCAGGCCAGCAAGTCTGGCTCAGGGTATATTACAGACCCCATGATGGTATTTTGTGTAACTCCCTGGGATTCCACTAGAGCTAACTCTACACAGATGATGTGCAGAGCAGCCTTCTCCTGGGTGGGAGATCAAGAGAGCCTGCTCAAAGCTGCACAGCTGCTGAGGACCCTCAGCCTTCTAGGACCTCAGGGATCACTCGCAGCCCCGCCCCTGCTGCATCACTGGTACTCATACATTTCCCTGATGGATGAAGCAGTTTCATATCTCTTCCTACCACTTGTATCACTCCCTATCACACCGCAAAGGACTCCAACTCCCAGCACCAGTTGGCCCTCAGGGATACCAGGCAGATCTGGAACATTCCCCTGGGGAAATAAGAGTCTCTCGGGTGATGTATAGATTACAAGGAGAAACATGAGAGAAAGGTTTTCCCTTTGCTGCAGATGACAAGAGAGCAGGTATGTGGATGTGTGCACTCTGCCTTGCAAAAGCAGGTCCCATGGCTCAGTCAGCCTGCCCCTCATTTCCTGGTGACCTAAGTCCCAGATCCCAGAGAGCTGAATAAAGCAGACAAAATCTGGAAACAAGACCTTCACTTTCCCTAGTGGTACTTGTGCTACACAGCTGAGATTTTTAATAATATAAAAGTACCATATGTCTGTGTTCCCACCCAGGTGAAGGCCTTGCCTTTGAACAGTCCAGGTGTGCTCTGAGTAGGTGGTTGAGCATGGAGATGTGAGGTCACCTCTTTGTCATTATGTAGACTGGTTTCTACCCTGCTTGTCTCAAAGCTCTTAGCTGTGGGACCTTCTATAGCTCACTTCACTTCTCCAGGTTTCAATTGCCTCATTTGTAAATGAAGACCCTAATAGCATCCACCTCATGAAGTTGAAAGGATTAAGTGAAATAATGCATGCCAAGTGCACTTAATGAATATTCATTATTATTATACTACAATGTATGTAGATTGTCCATTTTCAATCTCTGAATGTATTTCTTCATAGATTATATGCCTTGCCAGTAATCTCAAGAGAATGCTAAATCCTATTCTTAGGATTTGAATGGGCTCTCCCACCTTTGCCAGGTCATTCTACCCTGCTTCTCTGGTTTACTTGCTCCTTTGCAAACTCTGTGTCTACACCATTTACACCTAGGTTCCTCAAACCTTCTCACCTCTGCACATCCTGCCATCCCTCCCGGCCATTAAAATCTCACTTCATAAACTATTGAGAGCACAGAAGCACTCACACAGAGACCAACTTTTCTTACTGTCAGTATATTTAGGAAACTACAACCACCTGTCCACACACTCTTCCTCCCACTTGATAAATGAGAAGACACGTCTCAGCCACTCTCAGGGGCCAACACATTTCCCTGTGCCATAGGTTCCTGCTGCCTGACTGCTCAAGAGCTTCACGACTGTGGGCATGACTTCTCCTCTGCATTATCAAAGATGCTTTTCTCTTGGTCATTCCCATCAACACGGAAACATTATCTGGAACATCTCCCTTTATAAAGAACCAACAAAACAAGCAGAAGCTTTTCCTTTAACTTGCATCTCTCTCCATTACCACCTCATTCCTTTGTTCTGCCATGCTGCAACACATCACACTCTGTGTCTCCACTTACTCTCAGTGCATTTTCTCTTGAACACACCCCTTTGGGCTTTCATGTTGACCACTCCACTGAAACAGCTCTTCAAGATAACCAAATACCTCCATACTTTTGAAAGCATTTGTTTCGTGATGAGCTGGCATTCCACACAGATGACCACTGTCTTTTAAAAACAACAACAACAACAACAACAACAACAACAACATACCACATGTTTCCAGTGACACACACTCTCTTCTACCTCCCTGACTATCCTACTCTGGGTCCTTCACTGCCCAACCCCCCTCTGTTGGACAACTAAACTTTGAAGAGTTAGGTTCTTCTCTGCCTACATCTTTCCCTCATTGATCTTGTCAGCAAAAAATCAGAGTGCTGAAGATCCCCCAATTTAATTCCTTCCCTCATTGATCTTGTCAGTAAAAATTTGAAGTGTTGGAGACTCCCCAATTTAATTCTGAGTCGTGAGTGTGTACCACTTACTGGACCTTCCCATATGAATGTCTAATACGAATCACTACTTCTATCTAAAATCTTGCTTTCTGCACCATCACCCACCCTTCTCCAAAATTACCTAGTCCTTCTCTGGCTTGTGCTCACCAAACACAATGTCCGTTCATGTAATTGTTCTAGATAAAAACCTAATCATCGCCTTGATTTCTCTCTTGCCTTTTTTTCACACCCAATGCACCAGCTGTCACTGCCCACTCCAGCTCCAACATATATCTAGAATCTCCCCCATCTGTCTCCATCCCTTGTTGTTCTCTCAGGCCAAGTCAACCTCACTTCTCACTTGGGCACTATAATCTGTAATTGGCCTCACTGCTCTCACTAACCTCTGTGCATACAATCCCTATTCAGCTACAACCTTTCTAATCAGAAAACCAGAGAGCACTTGCCTTCAAAAAGTCTCCCAATGGCTTTAAACATCAATCATGAAAAAGAGAGAGAGCACCCTTCTATGTTTACCAAGCTTCCCTCTCATTCCACTTTACCCTGTTCACTGTGCTCCCCTCACGTTGGCCTTCAGTCAACTCCACCCACCAGAAGCCAGTGCACTTTCTCTTCCCTATGTCTGGAAGTTTCTCCCCATAGATATTTGCTTAGGAAGATATTTTTGTCTTCTAGGTCTTAGATCAGAGAGGGAATAATCTGATATATAATCCAAAGTCACAATTCAACGTACCTCCATGAGCCTCTATCCCATTGTGTTTTTTTTTTCCATTCTTCACTGCCCTTAGCATTATTTGATGCTACATTTTAAATTATGCATTTACTTGGTTATTATCTGTCTCCCCTTATTACACAATGAGCCTCATGACAGTAGTCACCTGCCTATTCAGTATCCATATCCCCAGAACTATTAAAAGTATCTGGTGTATGGTCTAATTTAAAACATATTGATTTCTTAAATGAATGAATGGATTACTTTGAGTCCAACTTTATGACTGTAGATGGGCCTCTAGATACACAGTAATCTAGGCTGCCCAAACATCAACTCTGCCTACCCTAAATATTTTAGAACCAACTCCTTCATCTCTCCACATGATCAGCGTGTATTCAAACCTCACCCTGTCCATTTGACAGGTGTCATTGGACAAGTTTTTAAAGCTATCCGTGTCTCTGTTTTCTCAACAGTAAATAATACCTACTTTGAAAAACTACTGGGAGAGTTGATGAAATAAAGAATCTAAAGTGACCAGGCCTGACACATGATAGGCTCTCAATAAATGGCAATTCCTTTCTTCTTTCCACAGTGTAGATGATTTCAGCTTGCCATCTGAAAAGGGGTTGTTAAAAAACAACTCTAATTAAACAAATTTACACCAATGCACAAATGCCTCTTAGCCCTTTAGTCATCCCAGAGGAAGCTTATTAACCTAAATGCATTACTAATTGGTAGGACTTCAATTAGTTTAATAGAGTGAAGGGTGGGGGGAGTTCAGACAGAGAAGTGAATATATCTCTGGGCTAGGTTGTTAGGCCAAAACAAAGGAATGCGTCTATGGGCCAGTGGGGTCGCCTCACATTAATTGTTCTTGTTCTTCTTGCTGTTTAGGTTATTTTTCCCCCTCTCTGTCCATATCTGATGCCACCACCTTCTGAAGCACACAGGTTTTTAGTTTGTTTGTTTTTATTTTATTTTTAGGATTTTTTTTTTCATTCTCTCTCAGAAGGCAGTTTCCACAAATATCCAGGTGTAGAGGTGTAGTGACTGTGAGCAGAAGCTCCCCAGACTATTAAATCTCATGTGTCTCTGGGAACAGTATGTGTGGATCTAGTTTATAGACAGGTAATCAGATGCACAGGTGCTCTTTCATGTGTCTTTGTACATACTTAAATATGCTTGCTTGTCTGTCACACAGTTAGCCAACCATCTGAAATTTCAATACAAGACAAGCTCTTTTTGGCCTGGAAACTATGAAAAATGCATTTGAAAGAACTGGTTTTGATGGCAATTGTCATTAACAACTTTATTTTCAAACACATTTCACAGTGCATTTCATGCCAGGGAGGCTTTCTTATCTTCTGAATTTCCAGTCTGCCAGGATGAGTGGAACAGTGACAGTTTCCTTTGAACACAGTTAGTGAAAGGGCCCCCAGTCAATGGCAATGGCAAAGTCAGGGGGAGAATGCAAAAGGCATCTGTGTTTGCTTTTATAGACACGTCCCACAGCCATGTGATCTGTCTTTTTCCCTTTCTGCTCGTGCCAAGATTACTCCAGACAGCAGAAAAAGCCTAGTTCATAAAGCATGACCAGAGCACTTCCCCAAATGGCCTCAGTGTTTTAATGATCAACTGTCCACTTGTCTGTTAAGAAGATATTTCTCTCAACTTATCTCTTACTGCATTATTTCCACAGAATTTCTCTTTTATACCCATGATTCTTATAAGTCATGGTAATACATAAGAAAATATGTAGCTATAGGGAAGGTGGTATTTGTTGTTCCTTTTTTCTGATATGAGGTAGGGTCGAACAAGGTTCGCTTGTGTGAACACATACAAAGAGGCTTGTCTGAATACAATTAGTGACTATAAATAGCCTGTACTAGGAATCACCACTCTCGAAGTCAGAGCTCCTGAAAGTGAAGGCAAAAAGAAAGAACAACTAAGAAAAGAAAAAAAAAGTAATAGGACAGTAAGTCTCTAAATATCGACCCATTCAGCATCAGATTCTTCCTAACACTTTGTAACTTAATTTAAGATTAAAAAAGATTTCTAGTTACACATTTTTTTTTCTTTTTTCATGACTGGTAAATTAATTTTGAAAGTTCTATGACCCATCAAGAGAATGAGAAGATAAGCCACCGACTAACAGAAAACATTTGCAAAAGACACATCTGACAAAGGGTTGCTTTCCAAAATCTACAGAGAACTCTTAAAACTCAACAATAAAAAAAATGAACAACCCAATTAAAAAAAATGGGCAAAGGTTCATACATCTCACCAAACAGGATATAGAGATGGCAATTAAGACTATGAAAAGATGCTCAACACCACCACTCCTCGGTAGGAACTTGCAAATGAGGACAATGAGATAGCACTGCATACCTATCAGAATGGCTAAAGTCCAGAACATTGACAACACCAAATGCTAACGAGGAGCTGGGACAACAGGAACCATTACTCATTGCTGGTGGAAATGCAGAATGATACAGACGCTCTGGAAGATAGTTTGGCTCTCTTACAAACTAAGCTTACTCTTACTAAATGATTCAGTAATCACACTCCTTGCGATTTACCCAAATGAACTGAAAAATTACGTTCACATAAAAACGTGCCCATAAATATTTACAGCAATTTTATCCATAATTGCCAAAACTTGGAAGCAATAAAATGTTCTTTGGTAAGTGAATGGGTAAATAAACTGATACATCCACAAAATGTAATATTATTCAGTGCTAAAAAGAAATGAGTATGAAGCTTCATCTGAAAAGGCTATGTGGTGTACAATTTCAGCTAGAACACATTCAGGGAAAGGAAAGTTATGGAGACAGTAAAAAGATCAATGGTTGCTAGGGGCTAAGTGGAAGGGAGGGATGAACAGGTGGAGCACAGAGGATTTTTAGGGCAATGAAACTATTTGATATGATACCATAATGGTGGATACATGTCATTAAGCATTTGTTAAAACCCATGGACTGTAGAACACACAGAGCGAACCCTAGTATAAACTCTGAGCTTTGGTTGATAATGATGTGTCGATGTTGATTGATAGATTACAGCAAATGAACTGCACTAATGCATAATATTAATTGTGGAGAAGGCTATGTGTAGGGAAAGAGGGAAAATTCAGAAACTCTTTGTACTTCACACATAATTTTTCTATGAACCTAAAGCTGCTCTAAAATTAGAATCTACTCATTCACGAAACAAGTTCAAGGAACAAGAAAAGAAAATCATTCTATTGTTTACCAATAGTGGGAAAAATATTTTTTCTAGTGTTTGCTAGTTTTGTCCTATGCTATATACAAATGGCAAACTTTTGAACATCACATCTTAGCTGAAAAAAAACTCGGTTTTGCCCCAAAGAAAGCCAATGCTTACTTTGAAGTTATCTAGAACATCGGCTATTTATTATTTAGAAATCATAGAAAGCTCAGTAAATTTCCTAATAAATGATGAAGTAGGCAGGCAGCAGAGGGCAGGGAACTAGATTTAAGTGGATGACCATGTGCTGTACAGTAGGCCAGACAATGAACAGAACAGGTGGCCTCGTGGTCTCCAGAAAGGGTACCCTCTGAAGACTACCCTTCTTTGAGAGAGAAATAAAAAGAGAGAGAGAGAGAGAGAGAGAGGCACAGCGTGCTTAAATAACTTTTCCAACAGCATGGTGAAGAACTGAAATAATTGACATTAAAAACCCAGATGATTCCAACTTTAAAATTCACCTAATTTTATCAGAAGGTTTTAGTTAGGATACTATTTGTTCCAGTATTAGAAGAATTAGGTCAAGCTATGTCTATTCCTGCTAACCTAAGTATAATTTGGCATTTCTGGAGGGGACACATTAGCTCCAGGTGATTATAGTGAACTAACTCAAATGGGAATTTGATTTAAAAATAATAGCAGCTTGAGAGTGCCTGGTTGGCTCAGTCGGAAAAGCATGAAACTCTTGATCTCAGAGGTGTGAGTTTGTGCCCCACATTGGGTGTAGAGATTACTTAAAATAAGTAAATAAACTTTAAAAAATAAAAAAAAAATAAGAGCAGCTCGGAAATATTGGGTAATTGTCATGTGCTAAATGCCTCAAATGGACGAAGCTGTTTAATCCTTATGGAGGTGGATAATATTTCTAACTCAATTTGGCAGGTGAGGAAATGGAATCAAAGAAAGGATAACTTACTGGAGGCTCTCTCTCTCTAGTAAGGCTCAGAAATAATACAGTAAAGCTCAGCGGCAGGGGGTGGACATGCGAGAAATGGTAGCTGTTGTTATGGATAAACGAATGAGTAAACATTACTGAATGTGTCAGTAAATGAATGATGGGAAAGCAGGACAGGCCCAGAAAAACAAAAACAAAAACACAAGCCTTGAAACTTATAAAATAGCTACAGTGCACAGATAGTATTTAAGAAAGGCCTCTGATCTCCCACCAGATAGTATTTGAGAAAGGACTCATCTCCTGAGGAGAAGCAAAAAGATAAAAGATCTAAAGGCATAGGGCCGTTTCTCTAAACCTGGCGTCTGTTGTTGGCCAACATCAACAGCCTTACGCCTCAGATCTGGTGCTACCCTTTATGTCTGTCTGGCCAAAACCTCCCTGGTCTATAGTTAGAGTTCACAAATTATACTTTTCTCATGTCTTTCTCATAAATGGTCTGCATTTCAAGTCCCTGGCTATCTACCTCTGTTAATATTAACTGTATATTAATAATATATCTTTAATGTTAATTATAATGTTAGCTGTGTATTGTCAAACCAGATTTCAGTCCAGAGAAAATATTGGTAGATATTTCTACAGTAGAGAAATTAAAATACTCCCATTAACATTTACAGCAGCTCAATGACACTGGAGATAGCTGGCTGTGCAAAACTTCTGGTCTGCAATAGCAGAACAGAACCTGTATTGGATCACTTTTTTTTCCCCAGTCTGTATTATTTCCATATGCATATTGCTCATGCACTGCTCCTCCTCTCTATTCATCAATTTAGCCTCTGTAATGTTTTTTCGTCAATTGCCCATAAGGTTATTGCACATCTGGTGTTCCTTCCAATTACTATAGAGATCAAACCTGAACTATGCCAACTTCTCTGAGCTTTTAGACTTCCCCAAATGGTAAGTATGTGATTTGTAATTTCATCTCAACATTCAGAAAGCTGTGTTGGACTGTACCTTCTAATTAAATGGAGTACCCCCACTTTAACATGTAAGATTGGGACAGGGACAGCGTGTGAAGTACCTATTTGTGCCTTGATTTGATTAACCAGTTCACAGTGTGAGCTTTTCTCTGCACGTGTACACTCTATCCCTGGTGTGTTGGTTCACCAAGATCCCTTCTGCAATTCTCACTTTATCATCAGACCCTTTATTTGTGCTCTTCCCTCAAAGAATACCAGAATCCGAAATCATAATGCCCAATTACAGACAACCCCAGGAGGTGCTGGCTTGTAGATGGAACCCAGAGAGATTTCTAAGAAGATTCATTTGTGGAGCATAACCCATGAAAAGCAGAAGGTAGGGGGTTACCATTCTCTAATGAATTCTGCCTCTCTACTTTTTCCCTTAAATTGTACATGTGTCTTACCTTTCTAAGGACAAGAAACATATATGGGTGTTAGCTCCTAAGTGAAAAATGGAAATATGTTTTAATTTAAAACTACAAGGGAATGCTTCTTTTTACACCCAGCAATCCTGATATTCAGCAGTATTGGTGAGAGAAAATGCAGAGAAAGCATAACTAAATTCAATAGTTTTGATGCCATAGGATATATTTAAAATATGTCTGTGTGAGACAAGGTCTCTTTAAGTTCAGAATCAAATTTTTTTCACCTGCATTTTTTTTATAACTGAGCTACAGTCATAGACTCAGATAATGAAGGCTTAATTTTGCTCACTGACTCGTATATCCCAGTATCATAAACCTGTCTCACTACATGTACATGAAAGCAATTGGGCAAATCACAGCAATTACACTTGGCATTAAAAAAAAAAGATTCACACAAAATACAAGAGAAAATTTCAAAAGCATAAGGTTAATATACCTCACTATCACCCAATGAACAGAGGTCCAAACTCCAAACAACAAATTGGCGTTTAAATACTCATTTAGCAGACAATGGAAGGCAGTGATTCAACACCCTTGGAAGAAACCAGATAGAAATGATTTTCAGTCAAAGGGGAATAATCTACATTCATAAGCCCACAGGTGATGAGGCACTCTCCACCACAGCTCCATCACAGGCAGATGAGAACTGCTATTTTCAGCCACATTAATGCAGCTGTGTCAGTTTGTAGGTGAATCAGTCCTGCTTCATCAGACACATCAACAGCCAGAATCGGAACTGCCATTTTCCCTCTACTTAGACATATTTTCTTAATTGCCATCTTTAAATAGACACTGTTCCTCCTGCCTCTCCAAAATCATCCATCATAACTGGTAATAGGGCCAGAAATGACCACTGCAGTCATTTTCTCTTGACCCTCTCTCCTGACTCCCTCTCCCTACTATGCAACCTCCCCCGCATAACTGCTGCCTTTCCGCATTCCTCCCTTCAAGTTTTAAACACTTCAAAGTTAGGCTGTCAAATTGGTGTAGGCCCCAAAAACCCTGTACAAACCTTGTGGCAATGGAGACCTTTATTGCCATGTGAAGAGTTTTCTTTTTCATCTTGTCCTACAAAATAATGCACATTAAATAGCAATTGTTTTGTCTTCCCAAGTGTACCTCCTGTCTGCCCTCTTCATTTCACTTTCTTGCTTCTGCCATCTCTTGGTCTTCAGTACCCTCTTACTCTCCATTCAAGGGGAAAGAGGCATGCCCCAAGCCCTTCCCACCGTGCTTACCTCTCCTATTGGGTCTTTACAGCAGGCAGCTCTCTCAAAGAGTGACCATGAAACTGGTGGTCCTGTTGAACCACAGCCTCTTCAGCAATGCTTTAAGTAGCTAAAGAATCCCTAGTCACATGCCCTAACTCTACAACCCGCAGCCTCATCAAAAGGCAATTAGGCATCTAATTGCATGTTCATTCCCAACCTCTCTCTTTGCTTGTGATGGAAAAAAAATATTACTTAAATTTCCAGGAAAAAAAAGAGTCCAAAATAAAGGAAGAGAGAAGATCAAACCAACATTCTTTAAAGGTGGAAGCCCAAACTTCAAACCACAAATCGAAGAGACTAGGGCTATGGTAAAGTTTAATGTGTGATTTCTGTCTGACTTCTTTATCCCAACCAAAGGATAGATACCCTTTATTTGTGGACAATTATTTAGCCCATACACTCCATGGGTAGGCTTCAGACAGTATTTGTTAGCCTCCGAAATGGTACGCAGCTTACACTCACATACACACACACATCTAAACACACAAAACCATATATATATAACCATATATCATAACCATATATAGATTTAGGTATTTAAGGACAATTCTATAAATGTATTTAGGAGGAACCATACTTTAGAGAAGGGTCTAATCATAAAAATAAATGAAGCATGTAAAAGCAAAAAATACCCATTTATCCCAGCATGTTCAACAATTTAGAAAAAAAGAGTTGTTAACTCTTAACTCTTACTGGTATCCTGCTTCCAAATAAATTTTAAGGAAAGTTTGTTTGATTTAATGAATTGCTCTTTTACAATTGCAGGTCACTAATTCCGAGCTCATAGCTCTATTTTTCTGGGAAGTTCTCTGATGCTGGATTATATTGCACTCAATAAAGAAGGGGTTTTCTTCATAAAGGGGCAAAGGAAGAGAGCATATTGAGAGTCACAGTGGATAGATCCAAAATGACTTCAGGGTCCTTGGGATTCAACTTTAACCTTTCCTTCCAGAGAAGACACACTTAAGAAACATTCTGAAATCTGATCTGAAACCCTAAATCCAATTGGAATTCTTAGTGAACTCTTAAATCCAACTTGAGAGCTAACCATAACCTGTTGTATTAGTTTCTCAAGGCTGCTGTAAGAAAGCTCCATAAACTGAGGGGGGTGGGGGCTGGAGGGGGGTGCTAAAACAAAAGAAGTTGATCAGCTCACAGTTCTGAAGACTATAGGTCCACAACTGAGGTGTTGGCAGGATCCTGCTCCCTCCTAAAACATCAAAGGTCCTTCTTTGCCTTTTCCAGCTTCTGGTAGCCCCAATCCTTCTCTGATTTGTGGCAGCAAACCTCCAGTGTATTTCTCCAGCTTCATACAGCTGACTTCCCTCTGTGTATGTGTCCAAATTTCTCTCTTCTATGAGGGCATCAGTCATTTTAGATGAGGATGCACCCTAATGAAAGCATCTCAACCTGCTTATGTCTACAAAGACCCTATATCCAAATGAGGTAACACTGATAGGTACCAGTGGCTAGGACTTCAGCATATTTTGTTTTGAGGGGGAACACAATTCAACCCATGACACTGTATTAGCTTGAAATTTTACCAATGCAATGACATTGGTATTAAAAAGACAAATCTAGGGGCACATGGGTGGCTCAATTGGCTAAGCATCCAACTTCAGCTCAGGTCATGATCTCTCAGTTCATGAGTTCAAGCCCTGCATCAGGCTTTGTGCTGACAGCTGAGAGCCTAGAGCCTGCTTTGGATTCTGTATCTCCCTCTCTCTCTCTTTTCCTTCCCTGCTTGCACTCTGTCTCTCTCTCTCAAAAATAAATAAAGATTAAAAAAAATTAAAAAGACAATCTGGAACTGGAAATGAGTAGCAGTGACTTCTGCCATTACACGAAGAGGTCAATTAGTCATTTCAGGCAGAGTCCCCTGGATGGAAGCACTCAGAAATGGAGCAACCAAGCGGTGACCACCTTTCCAGAGCCAGGACCTCCACTCTGCAGAATCATAAAATTAATTTAATCAGCTCAACCAAAGGTGATCAAGTTTTGAAAGATGGATTCATGCCCACCTAACTGACAGAAGACTGATTTATGAACTAGCACGACAGTATATCCATTACCACTTACTCACAAATCTCCTCCCTGGTCTGAGAAATGGGGAGTTCATGCACAGTGGCCAGGCCCTTCTCCTGGGCAAATATACTGGAAAGAACAAATTACAGAGGAGAAAACTACTGGTTAAGTGTGGGCTTAGTACAAAAGGAAGTTGTAATATCCCTAAAGAATATAATTAAATTACAAAGCATCAAAAGTTGCTCTTCTCCATTTCAGAAGCATTATAATTAAGAAATGGAGCACAGCGTACACAAGAAGTACTTAATAATGCCCACTGAATAGGTTAAAGTTCTGAGATCAGTAATCTAGAACTGAAGTTTATTTCTCCCTAGACAATATCAGGACCCTGGGGACAGGTTCCTGTTCTGAGTTTACTTTTTTTAGATTTCAAGCAGCACTTTCTATTTGCATTTGCGTTATAGCTGTATGTTTATACATCTCTGCTCCCTGAAAGATTATAAACACCCTGCCCCTCCACCATGAGATACCATGTGTTACTTTCATTTTTCAATCCCCAGACCCTAAAAGAGGCCCAGACACACAGAAAATATTTGTTGTCATCTTGCCTTTGATGGCCACGTGCAACTCAAATGCAATATGTCAACATTCAAGTGAATCATTGTACCCCTTACACCACCTCCTTCTCTGTGTTCACTATTTGATGGGGACATCACTCATAGACTAAAATATTGATCCTTAAAAAACCCAAAACATTATCTTTTATCTCTCTTCTTTTCTATCACCTATGAAAAATCAGGTAGGTTTTGACCTGCACCATCTATATAAAAACGTCCTTCCTTTTGTTCCATATTCTCTGCCATACTTGGTTGAGAAGTGGAAGCTTGAAGGAATTCATTCTGCACAATTGTGTCCTAACATGCTCACACATGAGTCTATATGCTGGCTCCTAAACCAGTGGTAAGTTGTGTATTTCAAAATGCAAAATTAACCAGCGAGAACGCTAGCCACCTATATTTTTTCAATAGGGAACTTAGGGAGACATATCTAAAAGGCTTACTGCCTGTATCCATGGTGCCTAATCCACAGATAAATATTATGTTGGCCTTTCCCAAATAATGAAACTACACAAAGGAAAACACTGTATAGAATCTCATCAGTGTTCGAAGAACTAAAGGCTCTGCTTGCTCAGCATTATCTATTAGGTTAGATTGAGTGTTCTGCCAAAAATTATTTGTCCAGTATGAGCAGGCTTCAGCAGTACTGTGTGACTTCTGTCCCCTTAGGATTCTCTGAAAAATAACGTATCTGTTTTAAGACTGAAGTTCAAGATGTATATGATGTGTGGATATGAGATTTTAATGGCAGTAATTAAGATGTTATAACTTTTAGGGGAACCTCTGGTGTTATTTCATCTATTTAAGGATAAATTTAGCCTTGTTGGATTATGACAGTTCAAGTCAAGACTTTCACGAATATTACACTAGCAGGAATCCTCTTTTCATCTTTTGGCCACCAATACATTATCTGCTAATATTTGTTCTCTATTAATACATACATCAAAAGACAGATAGAGTCAACCACAGAGAGCTGAAAGCAGAAATGTTCATGACTTGAAATTTATTTAAGCCCTAGCAGGAAAATCAATGAGTAAGGGAACTCTAGACCATAGTGAAGAACAGAGTGGTGCATATGGGTGTGTACTGGGGTGGGGGTGGGGAGTCACTGGAACTTATACTTAAGGCAGAAGTGGATTCAATGTAATTTTATAATTTATGTGATGACAACAGCTGTGGACTACATATCATACATACAAATACAAAAGGAGCCAAAGAAAATGCAGTTAATGAAGGTTCCTGGGATGGAGAAAGGAAGGGCAAGTTTTTAAAACAGTAATTGTGAAATCCTAGCAATGCAAGAGCCTTTCTGAGTCCTTCCATTTCCTTCATTTATATATTTATCCATGATTACATGGACCACCCTCACTCTTCATCTAACAAATAATTATCAAGAACCTAAAATCCGTGTCTGTGTCACACTCTAGGCATACAAGGAGGAGTCATTATTGTCTAACAGGGACTTACAGTACCACAGGACATCAAGAAATATATGTGAACATATGAGAGAAAGAAAGGTAGGTCACGGTGACAATGTAAATATGTGTAGGGGATGATAGTATATATATGTGCAAAGGGACAGTGGCCAGTTCTCTTCGGGGAGGAGGGAACAGGAAAGACTTCACAGAGAAAATGATACCTAACAGAAGGCTTGAGGAAAAATAGGTATCCAACAGGCAGAAGAGACACAAAGGGCATGCCAGGGCAAAGGGAGGTGTGGATGATCCAACAGGGGCTACTGGTGTCCTTGTGACAACATGAACCTATTGTTCTGCCCCTTACTTGGGGCTGCTGTGAGGCTCCACCTCCTCTCCCTGGCCTCTGAAGCTGGCACACCTCAAGTGCAGTGCAAAGCCACTGTCACATCACTGTGTTTTATCCTATCCTCGGGATTCTGGTGTTCTATGACATGTTTCTATTTCATATCTTGTTCCTTTACTTAACTGACTGCATATTGGCCACCTTCCCTACTAATTTGTATATTTGATGAGAGAAGGAGCCTTCTTGGTCATGTTCATGTCTATGTTTTCATGCCTGAAATATTCTGGCTAAATGGGAGGTCTCTAGGAGTACTTACTGAATGACTAAACAAATATTTATTAGAAGCCTACTATGAGCCAGACACTGGGGATATGGTCCCTGCCCCGAGGTACTAACAGTCAAGAGGAGCAAGGCAGTTCATATGCAATCAAAATGCATAATTATCTTAAAGAGTAATAAGTTCAATAAAGAAAATAAATCTAACAGGACAGAATAAAGGGAATGGTGCTGGGGGGTAGAGAATATAAAGTTACATAGGGTAGTTAAGGAAAAAAAACTCTGAAAGAATATATGTATGCATGTTGTGTTGACATTTGTCCTGAATAAATGGCACAGACCCTGCTTACACGTAATTTATGGTATTACAGCAGAACCACCTGTCTACTGGCAATGCTGGAGACAGAACTAACAGTTGTGATAATGGACCAATAACTATATTATATAAGACTCTTGAAAGTATTATTAGCATAATTTTATTTCTGATGGCATAAAACACAATCACAATCTGCTATATTAAATTTATTTTCAGGCAGCAGACTTTGTAAAATTTATTTTTGCATTATGCAAGTACCACATGAATGCATTCCACTGCAAAAGATTCAGGCACCAGAGAAGTACACAGAGCAAGAGAGGAAATTTAGGGGTTAGAATCACTAATTGCATGACCTTCCTCTCCTGGGCCTTAGGAAGCTGCGTAACTGTGAAGAGATGCTGAAGAGATGACTCAGGCACCGGGACTCAGCAATCATCTTTCTAGCATCCTCTAAGAAGGGGGAAGAAGTGTAGTCAAGTATATGGTTAATTTGTGGCAGGAAGGGGATCCTTAAGTATTTATTCAAAGACATTACCAACCACATACCAACAGAGAAAAATGTTGTTGAGAAATTTTTCTGAAACACACTATTCTGTGAACAGGAAACTGGTCTCTGGAGGAAACTGGGGCCATGAGCTGCTTAGCCTCCCAAACACCACATTTTCCTCAAGAGAAAATTCACAGAGCTATCCACTTGTGTTTTCCCATGGGGAAAGCATTTTCATCAACCTCATAGCCTTGCAAGCCCTGTTTGTCTTGTCAGAAAAAAAGAGATCTTGCAAAGTTATGATCAGAATCTTTGAATGGCCTTCGGAAATCAGGTGGGACACAGGTCTCAGCCCCACTCACTGCATGATATTTCATCTCAGCAGACCATAAGGGAGGAAGCACAGAGAAATGTGACTCACTAGGAATGCTGCAGCTGGAGCCAACACACTCTCAATGCTGAGCACCTGGCCCCAAGGACACATTCCTGACTCCCTCCCTAAGATGCCTCACTTGACCCTCCTGTATGTTACACACTTGACTGCAATATCTGCTTTTCTTAATTCTCCAGCGTGCTTGATTCAGAGTTGCTAGAGCTCTATAATAAGTTTGTGCAAGCTGCTAATGAAATACTTCTTACCACCCATCCCATATTAATTCCATGTGAAATTAGGGCAAGGCTACAGAGGAGTGCTCATACAGTCTCCCAGCTGACCCGCTGCACTGCTTTTGTTGACACTGATTATTTCATCTGAAATCCTCTCCCCATCGAACTTCCCTCCTCTCTCTCACCCTCTGAATACAATATGGATCAGATGCTACAAAATTGCTATTCTTAGGAGCAACAGATGTAAATACGGTTGCTTTTTCAATTATTTGGGAACCGATCCGATAGTTCCAAGACAGAAGCTAATTAAAATCTAATTGAAATAAAAATCATTTCCAATTCTGTTTCCCTTCGTCGACTGCCTGAGTAGAGGGTTTCTTGCTTTGTGGACAGAGCCTCCTTCGTCCTATTACCTCCTTCTTCTTTGTAAATAGCCATTCTTGATTCTATCACCAAGCATCTTAGCTGCTGGGAGGAAGCATGTGAGGGGAGGAGGGAGCCCCTGAGAACACTATAGGAGGCTGTTTACTGTGAAAATGGTCAGCTAGCAGAAGGAATGCAAATGGGAAAGGAACAGAAATGAGACTAGGGGTCACAGTGGGAATCGGACAATTTAAGATGAGATGGGAAGTCATGGGGTCTGGTGGAGAATTTGTGAGCTAGTGGTCTCGGGACAGTACACAGCTTGCACATATTGGCCTCCCCTGGGATCTCATGCAGGTATGCGGAGTAGTTACTGACATTTAAATATCAGGATGTCTTAGGGGCACCTGGGTGCCTTAGTCGGTTTAGCATCATTGACTCTTGATTTTGGCTCAAGTCATAATGTCACGGTTCATGAGATCAAGCCTCATGTCAGGCTTCGTGCTGTCAGTGCAGAGCCTGCTTGGCATTCTCTCTCCTTCCTCTCTGCCCCTCCTCTGCTCATGCTCTCTCTCTCAAAATAAATAAATAAACTAAAAACAAAAAATGAAGATCAGGGAATTTTTCTTAACCATTCTGATTTCTGCCTTCCTTTGAGATGCTGAAAGAATCTGTCAACCCTGTGCCTTCTTTCCCACATGGCAGCAGCAGCCTGGGGCTGAGAAGCAGCCACTCTGCGGTCAAGGTGGAAGGCAGGAATTCCCAAAATACCCCCACTGGGCCCCTTTTGCTTACTCTCATTAATGGTGCCACCACAGGAGTTTGAAATTTTTGCTAGTAAGTGGAAAACTCTTCACAGTCCAGAGATACAGTTTTACATTGGGCCTCATCTGGTGATGGAAGCATCTGGGACAGGGGTTTCATGTCCTAAACCTCATTTCCCTAATCTCTAAGAAAGATGTGATAAAATTTCTATCATGCAGTTGCTCAAAAGTATGAAATCTGTCTTTAAATACTCAGTAAATTGTAAAATGGCATTCACATTTGTTTTTATAATTTTATCTTTTCTTTTCCTAAGAAACTATGATAATTCTTTTTTGAGGAAGACAGGAAATATAAAGAACATGGTAGGGCTGGAGAAGACTGATTATAGAGGTACAAATGAGGTCAGAGGGAGACCAGAGCACAGCATCAGAAGGGAAGAAGGGGAAGGAGAAGCAGAGGAAGGGTGGGTGGAGGTACATCACAGAAGAAAAGCTCAGGGCCCAGGTGAAGTGAGGTGGTCTGGGCCTCCACAGTGAGACCACAGATAGGCCCTCACCCTTCCCTGGTCATGTGGTCCCAGCCACATTCTCCAACCTCCCTGCCACATACTCTTCATCTTTAAAGAAGGGGAAATAATACCTACTCTATAGTGCTGTTCGAAAATGAACAAAAAAGAAGAAGAATGCCTATAAAGTACCTAGCACAAGTAAGGGCTTCATAAGCATTAGCCATTAAATTAGCCATTAAAAAATGCTGCATGCAATTATCCCACACTTCACACTGTGTTAGGGGAAAGGCACTTGTGTTTTCCTCTGAGCCAAAATGCCACATTCTTGTCCCTTTTTAAATATAATGCATAAGTTTGGAATTCACTTACTTAGCACCCACTGATCCCCTGGTCCTCTCCCAATGGTACCACTAATTATTCCCTATCTAGAGAGAACAGAAGGGGAAGGTCCTATTCACTAAGAGAATAGATAGGACTTCCAGGTCCAGAGAGTGAAAATAAAATTGTGAACTCAAAGGGTCTGACAATGATGGGGCTGGCTAGATAGACCACTCTTAACATGGCCTGTGTGAGGGAGCTGCCTGGCCCACAAGGGTTTCAATTGAAAATAAAGATTTCTTTGTGGGGTGACTTGGTGGCTTAGTTGATTGAGCATCAGACTCTTGATTTTGGCTCAGGTCATGATCCCAGGGTCATGGGATCAGGCCTGTGTCAGGCTCTGTGCTGAGCATGGAGCCTGCTTAAGATTCATTCTCTCTGTCTCTGTCTCTCTGTCTCTGTCTCTCTCTCTGTCTCTCTCTGTCTGTCTCTCTCTCTCTCTCCCTCTCTAACAAATATTAAAAACAAACAAACAAACAAAAAGATTTCTTTGTAACTGTTTATTGAAAACATCCAAAAACTTCCCCGGGCTGGGAGAGGAGATTGGGTACATTAGGAAATAGAGTCCCTCAAAAGTACAATATACTTTAAGACAAGGAGGAGCAATTGACATTAACAATGGGTAAGTCTTTGTTTTATAAAATGAGCTTCAAAAAAGGACAAGATATTGTCTTGGTTAGAACCAGGCCAAACTCTCTGCAACCTATAGAAAGAGAATAACATTCAAATTACATCCTGCAGGGAAAGTTCCCATGAGACAGGTGGATTCAGGAGCCATGGAAATGGGGCGAACACAGAAATGAAAGAACTAGCACTACACTTTTTTATTCATGGGCCTGCTTCACTCCCTCAACCAGGGCCCCTCCCCCCCCCCCCCCCCCCCCCCCCATGCAATGTGTTTCTCTGTTAATCCCATTTGCCACTTTTCCCCTTCATTTTCTTTCTCCAGTATTCTGGTGTAGTCACCCAGAGCTCCCATGAGGGGCCTGCTGCTGAGTCTCCCTCAAGTGATTTATTCCCCATTATTAATCCTTGCAAGAGGTCGCTGAGGATCACACTGATGAAATGATATCTGTATTAGCAGGCACTCAGGGAAGCTGTCACCACATTACTCTGCAGCTTTGACCACAGCTTTCCTTCTTTCCTGCAATATTCACAGTAGCTTAAGGGCTAAACAAACTTGGTTGAGGACCAAAGAACTGAAGTCATTTGCCTTTGTGCTATTATTAGCCACAGGGTTTAGGAAGGCAGTAGCCCCTTCAGCCCTGAGGGGGAAACCCTGGTGATACTAGAATTTAAGAAAGATTTCTTCAGCGATTTAATGTTTGCCTGTCAGAGTTTTTCCACCTCTGGGAACTGTCTCCAACTCCTGGCCTTATAGATAGAAAAGATTCCTCCCACCAAACCCATTCAAGGGTTCCTGTCGATCTTGGTCACAGGTATCTATTTGCACACATGGCCAAGACCTCCTGCAAAAATGCAGACATGCTTAAAATTCAGTCCTCTCTTTTGATACATAAGACTTATATACACCCTAAAATATCGACTGATGTCAAGACATTGCACATTAGAAAAGTTCCATGACATGTTTATGTTCATCAGCCTAACGTGCTGGCTTTCAGGTACACAGATTCCCCAGCTCCCCATGCTCAGGTGGTTCTCGGCTTTCAAAAATGTCTTAATCAATCCATCTAAGATATTACATTTATTTGTAGAAATAAGTTGTAAAGGACCAAATCTACTCTTCTATGCTTCTGATACTGTAAAATGTGTTTCATAATTAGAGGGAAGCATCAAACTCACCTGCAAATCTTTTTTTCCAAAATAAACAAATTCTACCATCAAGATTCTGATGCAATAGAACTATTATGGGGTAGTTCACAAAAAAATGATACACACATAAATAGAATGAGGACCTCTTTTTAAGACTGACAGTATTTTAAATGCATGTGTGAATATGTGTGCATATAGAACACATGTATTCTTGACACTCAGAACAGAGCAGGGTCTATCCTTTAAAAGCCTGCCATCTACTAGGAGAAAAGACCAGTAAGTAGGGAAATGACAATATAGTGTCATAAATGAATGTTATCATGGAGATATATAAAGGGTGCTACAGGCACAGAGGTCATAAAAACTTTCCCTGGTGGACTTCTGTCTGCATTCGGTTTCACATAAGGAGGGATACAAGAAAAGGAACAAGGAATCACTCTAAAATGAATCAGTATTTGTGATCACACGGGTTCAGGAAAAGGGAGCATGGCGCATTTGAGGAGAGTAGAGAGTTGACTGGCAAGGAAGCAATGAGAAATGGCTTTGGAAAGTTCACCCAAAAAGGGGGCTAGATTTGCATTATGCAAACAATGGGAAGGGGAGCGGCCTAATCATATTCAAGTTTTAAGAAGATCCCTACAAAAATAGGACATATGTTAGAAAGATGAGAGATAAGACGAATTCAGGAATTTCTGTAATTAATCCAGATGAGCCATGATGATGATCTAGTATCTATAGAGTCTAGATCAAGTATAAACAAATGCTTTCTGTAAAGGGCTGGGTAGTAAGTATTTTAAGCTTTGCAGGATTCAGTCTCTAGGGCAAATATTCAACCCTTCTCTTGTAGCTGGAAAGCACGCATAGAAAATATGTACCAAGGTCAAGAAAGGTTTTGATCCTATGAAACTGTGGTGAGTCAGATTTGGTTCCTGTGCTGTAGTGTGCCACCCTGGGTTTAGGCCAAGGGAATCATGCCTTATGGGTCACTATATACATGGGTCCTGTGTGGATCTATATAGATGACTAGTCGCTACCCATATTAAAAGATATGTAAGAAAACTACAGGAAATAAAAGGGAATTTTTTTTAAGTACACTATGGTTTTGGAAAGAAATTAAAAAGACTTTTTTAAGCACTTGGGTGGCTCAGTCAGTTAAGCATTTGACTCTTGATTTTGGCTCAGGTCATGATCTCACAGTTGTTAAGTTCAAGCCCCAAGTCAGGCTCTGAGATGAACGCAGAGCCTGCTTGGTATTCTATCTCTTCCTTTCTCTCTGCCTCTCTCTCTCTCCCTCTCTGTCAATAAGTAAACATTAAAAATAAAAAGAGATATACCTTCACAGACAACAAACACGTACTCACTTCCACATACCTCTCCAATTCCTTTGCTAGTGGTGAAGTAACAGAAGCTCTACAAAAATCATTGTTGAGAAACCACAAAGTGGGTCATTGTAACTTGAATCTAAAATCATTACTTGGCATGATTCCTGGTGGTTTTCTTTTAGTCATCAGTATTCATGCTAAATTCATTTGTAATTTTTTTCTCCTAATAAATTTAGTACTTGAGTTTCTGCAAGTAGAATAACCCTTCATTGTCACTATGTGCTTGGGCCACCTCAGTTATTTATCACTGATGAAGGCAAACTCCTTTTAACAACAGCTTAAGAATAGCAAATATAGGAAAGAAAATATGGAGCAAAACATCACATTTCAACTTCAAATATCCTTTAAAAATGTGTAGAATGCTATATAGGGCAGTGTAACTGCACTGAAGATAAGCTACAAATAGACTTAGGTAGGGATTACCTTGTACATCCCCAAATGTTCTTTAGGTACCCAAGGACAAGGAGCTTCAGTAGGTGGATAATATTGATGTTCCCTAGTAGGGCTCTACATTCTCTCTCTAAGTTCTGACTCCCAGACTTCTTTCCATTCACATCCAAAAGAACCTTCTGGAAACCTCTTATATTCTACTCCATCTAGATTCCACTCTATGTCATTTGCAGACAAATTGAAAGCCCCCTCCTCCTTCCTTACTCTCCTTCCTCACCTCTCTCTCTCCCCTTCCTCCTCTCTGCCTTACTATTTTTTTCTAGACCTAGTGATGAATGTAGGTTCATATACCCTACTCCCTGTTTAGTCTTCCAGGTGATGAAGAGTTCTTTCACATGATTGGCTGCTATACAGCATGGGGGACTGGGCTGAACCAAGATATCTGGTTCAATATGGATGCTTAACTTTGACCTCTCCTGTATCATGCTTTAGAATAAGGTTGTCATCATCACTCCTTCACCATATCATGGAAATTAAAAGTTAATTAAAGAAAAGGGCAGGCACATTTCCATTAAGCATCATAACACTTAAGGGAAAATTCATTTACAGTATATTTTTACTACTGTTGATCAGATTTTTCTTTGCAGGGTTTCACTGAGCTTCTTGGAAATAGTGCAAGATTTACAAGATTAATGTTTATAAGCATGCAGGATTTACAGCCATGGGTTCCATTGTCTCAATGGACTAAGATGTGGCCCCACAAAAAAGTAACCAGCTGCAAAAGACAAATGCCCACACATGGATGCTTCTCCAAGACTTTCTCATTTCAGCCTGAAAACACTAATATTAAAATGGTTCCTGAGTTCTACTAGTCAAATTAGTTGGCAGTAAGGAGATAAAGTCAAAAGTTTTTGGAAAAAATCCTTTTAGCTAGATAGTACAAAATATTTTTACTTCTCTCTCATAAAGACTTGCATGTTTGTAGACATTAGGAGGAAAACATAATTTAAAAAAAATCCCTCAAATACAAAATAGAACAAGCCTAAGAAATGACTTTATAGCACCACACCATTTACACAAGGCCAAAAAAATGGTAACTTATACAATCTTAGGCTGACATGAGCCTTGGCATTGATCTAGTTCAATGGCATAGCATCTTCTCCTAACCTGTTAAATGGTCATGTAGTCATCAGGCAATAATTGATTGTTGAGAAGTTACCATGTGTCAGGTACTGTGATAAATGCCAGAGTTACAGAAGCAAGCCTCTCAAAGTTCCTTCTCCTCTATTTTCAAAATCTCTAGTGACAGAAAACTTAGCATGTATACTACTCTTACTTAAGACAGCTCTGTGTGTCTTAAGTATTTACTTAAGCTATTCATGTATCTTCCATGCATTGATCCTAATTCTATCCCTTGAGATCCACATGGTATACTTTACCTAACTGTAGTATAAAGCCCAAGAAAATGGTATGTAGAACATATAAATTTGTTCCCCCAATGCTAGTAAAAGTATGAGATGATACCATTCTTCATGGGGCATAGGTATTGTGACCCATCTTGAAGAGTTTGGGCTGTCTCTCAGAACCCAAAGGAAAACCCAGAATTTATGGGGCCTCCTTTAGACAATACAAAATGTTGGTGTTAGTGATCTGTAATACTTAATTTTTCTTCTCTAGGCATCCATTGTTCTGGGTAAGCATCACTCTTAATCCTTAGAGGGAGACAGCAGAATGGAACAGGCAATTTCTAATTTGGTCTCATAAACTCTTTTTCAGGAATCTTAGATATCACTACAAATACTGTTTTTTGGTCAGATATTTGAGCCTGAAATTAAACTTCTGAAGTATAGTCTTTGGAGAATTCTGTTTCTTTTCTTCTCTTCTTTTAGTATTGATTTTTCTCCTTTCATTTGTTGATGCTACTTCTTTTCTTGTTGCTGGGGATTTGTTAGAGTCACATCTGTACATGATTTCTTATTTATGTTTGTTTTGTACATAAGCACCAGATGCTTCAACTTGTAGCTCCCCAATCAGTCAGAAAGAGTTCTGTAGCAGTCAGGGATATCACTCAGCCAGAACCTGCACATCATCCCCCCACCCCGCCCCCAGTCTCAATGCAGGTTCATCAAGAAACAATTCACTGCCCGGCAGTGGTGTTGATCAAACACTCACTGTATTAGGAAGTAAAATGTAAAAGCATGCAGCACTAAATCACCATTACTTGGATCTGTCGGGATCAGGATGATTAAATTTCATAAGTTGACAGTAGGAAATTGGGAAAAAGTTTGTAAATATTCCCATGTGAGCTTATGTCTTTCAAGGGAAAACACTGGTTCCAGGTATTCCATGAGAGCTCATACACATTTCTGTAACAAATGATATTGCTATTCTAAAGTATAATGCCACCTTTAAGGAATATCCTCCCTGTCGTAAACACAATTTATACAATTTTGCAAAGGTGACAGGTGGTGGTTTCCATTGTGGTCTATTATATATTCAAACACCTTTCCACCCGCCTTGGAAAATAGCAAAGTCATCCCTTAAGACCTTCCAAGCAAGCTAATCATTCGAGATTCTCTGCTCCGTGTGTGTGCAAGGAATACTTGATGTTTCCCTTAAGTCTTGAGATCTCTGTGTGTGCTTGTGCTCTGACATCAGTGTCTCTGAGGAGATGAGGTGAGAGCTACAAGCATTTCCTCAATGTACTGGTGATTTTTGTGAGGACTAGAAGAGCATGAATTTGTGACTGGACCAAATTTGGACAGAGCATTGAGTTTCATGAAGATGATACACTAATGATCCCGACATAAGTCCTTTCCTGATTCCAGGTAATAAGATATAGTAAATAAAATATTGGAATTGACTAAGAAAATCAAGAATGTTTGTCCTTATTCTGCCTTTTATCAGCTGTGTGATTTGAGCAAATTTCTTAATTTCTCTGTGTTCCATTTCCTATTATAAAATGGTAATTATGGCATCTCATCACTCTTTACAGAGTAATTATGAAAACCAAGTTGGATCATGCCAACAAAAATTTTCTAATGTCCTCTCCAAATGTAAGGTAGATCTGTTGCTGGGCAGAGTTGTTGAAGGGAATGATTTGTCCCACTTCCTCTATCCTTGTCTTGTTCTCACACACACTCATAGCACTGGGCAACTGGTACTGCTCAATGGAACACCAACATGAAGAACTTAACATCATATAGGACCAGAACTCTCTGGGCTTTGGTTCTTATCTACTAAAATATAGTTTGCATGATGCTAAACAGTTTGCAATGTCCTCTTCCTTGCACTGTCTTATCAATCTCAAGGTATAAACACTACTGTCTCCATGTTATAGACAAGGAAACTAACATTGAGAAATTAAGTAACTTTCTCAGTCACACCATTGATTATTAGAAGACCTTAGGAATTCAAGAGTGAGGTTTAATGTGATCTGGTCCTATCATATGAGGAAACCAACTGCCTATTTGATTCACCTATTTATTCAGCATATATTTACTGAGCACCCACTGTATGCCATGGCACTCTTCTAGGCATGGAGGATACACCAATGGCTCACACAGGAGCTTTTGCCTTCATGAAGCTGATCTTCTAGAGGAGGGTGGCTGGCCAAAAACAAATAAACACACATAACTATGCTGTGCCAAACACTGCTAAGTGCTATGGGTCAAAATCAAGAGGAACAGAGAGGGCCAGGATTGGTAAAATGCTATTATTCTATATATCAGAGGAGTCTCTTTTTTTAATGTTTTTATTTATTTTTGAGACAGAGAGAGACAGAGCATGAGCAGGGGAGGGGCAGAGAGGGAGGGAGACACAGAATCTGAAGGAAGCTCCAGGCTCTGAGATGTCAGCACAGAGCCTGACGCGGGACTTAAACTCACAGACTGAGATCATGACCTGAGCTGAAGTCGGACACTTAACCGACTGAGCCACCCAGGTGCTCCATATATCAGAAGAGTCTTATGTGAGGAGATGATGTGTGTGCAGAAACCTCACTGAGGTCAGATGGAGCCATGCTAATATCTTAGGGAAGAGTGTTCTCAGCAGAGGGATCAGCGAGCACCAAGCAAATGCACAACCCATAAGTGGTACCAAGCAGGCTTGTTCCAGGACAAGCAAGAAGGGCAGGGTGGCTGAAGTGGGTCACCTGACCAAATAAGAGTATTTTAAGGTGCAAATGAGGCTGTGTGCATGATGGGGAGGTGGAGTCCATAGGTCCCTGTCAGCCTAAGATTTTATTCTGAATGATGTGAAACTTCATGGATCTCTGCAGTTACTTGTGTGTTCACTTGAACAGGAAAATTAACCAGTTCCAGTCCATTTTAACAAGTTTAACCTTATATATTAACTATTTCCCTAAGTAGTTTTATCTTAAATCTTAAGTGAAAATGAGGAGGACAAATTTGTTCTGCCCCAACTAGAAAGTTCAAACTGGATTGTGTGCATTTCATTTAAAGTCTTGTATTTAGCCATTGCTCTTACTGAAATAATCCACCAAAGAGGCATCCTCATTAACAAAGTCTCAAATCCCTACAAGAAAACTTCCCTTTCTGTCAGAATTTGCTTCTCGTGGAATGAAAATAAGCCCTTCTTACCCCCAGTGGTTATGGATGACTGTTCTTACCTCATCCCAGTACACCAATCAGGTGCCACTTAACATAGTCCCCAGATGAGTTGAGAAATTAGATCAATCCCCCTTTGCCCATTAAAAGGCTCATAAACAGTTGCAGCATCGAATTAGTGCTGGTAGATTTCTCTAACTTGGAACATGCTAAAATGCACAGTTGGGTAAGAAGAATCAATTAGGGCCAGACAGGGTGTTAGAAGTTAAATAATTTGTCTATCTTATGATTGCACACTGTGGAAAGGGTGTGTGTGTGTGTATGTTTACATTTCAGTTCAGATTTAAAATCACTCGTGTATAGTTTGTATAATTCAATCCATGAATGGAGTAGAAACTACCCACTGAGTGTGAAGTTACCATTTGAGGAGTCAGAAAAGGCTTGTATTTGTAACTTTGCAAATTGTGATTAAGCATATTGTAGCTTTCCTATCTCCTAAACCTTAGTCAACTGAGTTTAAATTTATATGGGAGATGAGGAATCATTCAGCAAATAGACTCTGCATACAAATAATCATAATCCAGGTAAAAAATACCAGACCTTGCTAGATGCCTCTGGTATTTATATATTTGTGTGTGCGTATATATATATATATATATATATATATATATATATATATATATATAAATATATATATTTGGGTATTATATATATATATTTATACCCAAATTCATCGAACAACTGACAATTTTCCAACATTTTTTCCTTGTCTTTTACATACTTTCTAACTATAGGCAAACAAAAATGCAAAAGGAGATAATATAGAGTAGAGGTTATAACTTAGGGTCTATGGCTTCCCTAAGCGGTCTGTGAATAGAATTCAGGAAGGTATATCAATTTCAGTGGTGAGGAAACTTACAACTTTATTTCCACTGCCCTCTAATTGCAGTGCAGTTATGAATATAGGGAACTTATCACAGTAGTGTTAGCAGTGCCTGTAGCTTTATCACTGTAGAAATCACAGTTATTTTCTTATCATATTATACTTGTTGTCAATATTCCACTTCACTCAACATTTTTTCAAATTTATGTTGGACTCACTGTTAGACTTTATTTAATGCATTAATCATAAGGCACATGCAAACTCATTTTAAAATATTTGATAACCCAAATACAATCGGCTTTCTTTGTAATCCTATGTATATGTCAAAGGTTGTCAAGAGCTTAAAAATGATGAACGCCAAGCTTCCAGAGCCATTCCTGCCATTCCTGCCATTCCTAAGAGACTCTGTTGGGAGCGGGGGTCCAGTATGGATCGGCTACACCCAAATAGATTTCCTCTGTTTTCTCTTTACAGTGCCTAAAAGTCTACCAGCAAGAGTGTTCACTTTGAGACTGATATTTCTTCATACACATAATTAACAGCACACAGGAAATTAATTTATAACATGAAAAGAAGAGAATATAATTGACAACAAACCAGTTACTATTCCTGGCACTTAGCTAAGTATTTTACTTAAAATCTCTTTACTTAAAAAAAAAAAATGAGTGGCTCCTATTATTTTCCCCATTTGATGGGGAGGAGATTGAGTTTCAGAAGTTCAAGTACCTTGCCTAAGAATACCGAACTAGACCATTTCACAACTAAAGTCAACTAGGTTCTTGGAGTTGTTTTTATGTGATTACTCTTTCACTCTTGAAAACATGATGGGAAGGAAGGATGCGAAAAAGACATCTAGACCAGCAGTTTTCCAAGCACGGTCCGCAAAGCCCTGGAGCTCCCTGAGATTTTTCAGAGGGTTTGTGAGGTCAAAACTGTTGTCAGAATAATTCCATGACATATTTGCCTTTTTCATTGTGTTAGCATTTTCACCAAAGGTGCAAAAGCAATGGGGGGGGGGGGGAGGCGTTAAAACTTGTGTGCCTTGGTGTGAATCAAAGCAGTGATACCAAAGTGTATTGGTTGGCATTGCATGCTTCACTACCATGCCTTCACAGAAGGAAGGAAGGAAGGAAGGAAGGAAGGAAGGAAGGAAGGAAGGAAGGAAGGAAGGAAGGAAGGAAGGGAGGAAGGAAGGGAGGGAGGGAGGAAGGAGAGAGTGAGAGAAAGAAAAAGAAAGAAAGAAAAAGAAAAGGAGGATGGATGAAAGGGTGCTGGTTTCACTTAAGAATGTCCTTTATAAAGCAAAGAAAGTTGATACTTTCAATATAAATCTTGACCCTTGACTGTACATATTTTTAACACTCTTCGTGACAAAACAGGAAGCATAAAAACAGCACTTCTATATACCAAAGAATGGTGATTGTGCAGAAGTAGGGGTTGGCAAGCTTTGGTCTGAGGTCACATCTGGCTTGACCTATAGCTCACAAAGCCTAAAATATTTGCTCTCTGGCCCTTATCCCCCAAAAAATTCCAGCAGGAGAAAAGCAATTTTGTGGGTCACTTGAATTATGAGTTACACTACCAAATTTTTCAAGACAAACTATTTTTCCTTGAATAAATGTGGACAAACCCTGGTTATTCAGAATTGGTATCTCACAGGTATTTTCTCAAAAATGAATGAAGTGTCACTTCAAGGAAAACAATTAGTAGTATTTATTGCCAGTGGTACAATTTGAACTTTCATGGGGAAAATAGGAATTTTAGAAAACTTGAACTTGTCACCATGACTTTGACAGCTCTGAGTATCTAAACACTTTTCAGATGATATTGGTGGTATTATTAACAAATGTTATTTTTTTTTAAATTTTGTGTAATGAGGTGTGCCCACACTCAGAAAATCTGTATTACTCTGTTCCAAAAGATCATGTGGGTTTTCAAAATTGGGCATGGCAAAATATCCAAGTGCAAGAAAGACCAGTGGATGATAGGGATAAAATTTACATATTTTGGATATTAACCCTTATCGGATATATCATTTACAAATATCTTCTCCTATCCAGTAGATTGCCTTATTGTTTTGTTGATAGTTTCCTTCACTGTGAAAAAGCTTTTTATTTTGATGTAGTCCCAACAGCTAATTTCTGCTTTTGTTTCCCTTGCCTTAGGAGACATGGTGACCAATGGTAGCTACACTTGCAATGAGCGTAGGGTAATATAGAGAGAGGATGAATTACTATTTTGTATACCTGAAAATAATGTAACATTGTGTGTCAGCTGTACTCAAATTTTTAAAAATTAAATAAAAATAAAAACTGGAATATTTTTAAATATACGTATCATAAAATTTGCCCCTTTTAAGTGTACTATTCAATGCATTTAAGTCTATGTGCAGAATTGGGCCATAGCACCAGAACTTAATTTTAGAATATTCCTATCAGCCCATAATGAACTGCTTTTTTTTTACACTGGCTCTCCACTCCCACCCCTAGTGCTAAGCAGCCACTAGTCTACTTTCTCCATAGAGTTGCCTTATCTGGATATCTCCTAAGTAGAATTACAAAGTATGTATTCCTTCATGACTGGTATCTTTCACTAAGGATGTTTTCAAGGTTCATACCCACTGTAGCATGTATCAGTACTCCATCCTTTTCCACTGTCAAACAGTATTCCATTACATAGATATACCACATTTTGTTTATCCATTCACTAGGTGATGGACACTTTGGTGCTATTGTTAGTAATGCTGCTATGAACATTTGCATATACATCTTTGTATGGACATAAGCTTCCATTTCTCTATAGTGATACACAGGACTAAAACTTCTGGTCATGGGGAACTTGGATGGCTCAATTAAACATCCAACTCTTGGTTTTGGCTCAGGTCATGATCTCACGGTTTCATGAGTTCGAGCCCTACATCGGGTTCCATGCTAACAGTGCAGAGCCTGCTTGGGATTTTCTGTCTGCCCCCATGCCCTTCCCCTACTTGTGCTGTCTCTGTCGCATCTCAAAGTAAATAATTAAAAAAAAACCTGCTGGTCATATGGTAATTCTGTGTTTAATATTTTGATAAATACCTAAGATGACTATGCCATTTTAACTTCCTACCAGAAATATACGAGGGTTCCAATTTCTCCACACCCTCCCTAACCCTTGCTCTTGCCCAAATTATCATAGCTATCACAGTGGATTTGAAAAGTACTATCTCACAGTGACTTTGATTTATATTTCCCTAATGAATAATGATGTTGAAAATTTTTCATATGCTTATTCACCATTTGTATATCTGCTATTGAGAAAAGTCTATTCAGTTTTGTTTTTTTGTTTTTGTTTTTGTTTTTGTTTTTGTTTTTTTAGTTTTATTTTACTTCCAGTTAGTTAACATGGAATGTTATATTAGTTTCACGTGTATAATACTTCCATACATTACCTGGGGCTCATTACAAGTGCACTCCTTAATCCCCATTACCTGACCAAGCCCCCTATCCACCTCCCATTTGATAACTATCAGTTTGTTCTCTAGAGTTAAGTCTGTTTCTTGCTCTCTCTCTCTCTCTCTTTCTCTCTCTCTCTGTCTCTCTCTGTCTCTTTCCCCCACTTTGTTCATTTGTTTTCTTTCTTAAATCCCCCATATGAGTGAAATCATATCATATTTGTCTTTCTCTGACTGACTTATTTCGCTCAGCATTATACTCTCTAGCTCCATCATGACATTGCAAATGGAAAGATTTCATTATTTTTCATGAGTGAATAATATTCCATTATATGATGGACACTTGGGCTGTTTCTATACCTTGGCTATTGTAAATAATTTTGCTATAAACATAGGAGTGCATGTACCCCTTTGAATGTGTTTTTGTATTCTTTGGGAAATATCAACTAATGCACATGCTGAATCTTAGGGTGGTTCTATTTTTAACTTTCTGAGGAACCTTCATACTGTTTTCCATCGTAGCTGCACCAATTTGCATTCCCATCAACAGTGGACGAGGGTTTCTTTTTCTCCACATCCTTTACAACATCTGTTGTTTCTTGTGTTGTTGATTTTAGCCATTCTGACAGGTGTGTATTCAAATTCTTCACCCACTTTAAAAAACCTTTTATTTTGAAGTACTTACACACTCACAGGAAATTGCAAAGACAGTATACCCATCAGCAGATTTTAATGTAACAGAGTAAGACAATTTAGTTGATACAGTTTCATATTTCAGATTGCAACTTCTCTTTCAGAAATTGTCCTTGCTGAGTTTTGATAGAGTATCAAAGAAGAAAATCCATAACTACCTTAAAAGTTTATTAAAACAGTCATTACTTTTCCAAATATAATCTTTGTGAAGCCATGTTTTCTTTATGCACTTCAAAGAAAACAATATTTTGCAATAATTGAATGTAGAAGCACATATAAGAATGCAGCTGTTTGCCAAAAGATCTTCAAAAATTTAATGTCACTCTTCTCAATTATTTATTGGGGGGTAAATGTATTTACTAGGAGAAAATGTGTTAACATGTACTGGGCTCTTATTGTTAATTTTAAATGAGTAAATCATTAAGTTTTTCTCAGTTTTCTAATATGGAAGTATTGATATAACCTATAAGAACAAAAGCTCTTTGAGATCTTCAATCACCTTAAAAATGTAAAGGACGGGGCGCCTAGGTGGCGCAGTCGGTTAAGCGTCCGACTTTAGCCAGGTCACGATCTCGCGGTCCGTGAGTTCGAGCCCCGCGTCGGGCTCTGGGCTGATGGCTCAGAGCCTGGAACCTGTTTCCGATTCTGTGTCTCCCTCTCTCTGCCCCTCCCCCGTTCATGCTCTGTCTGTCTCTCTCTGTCCCAAAAATAAATAAAAAACGTTGAAAAAAAAAATTTAAAAAAAAAATGTAAAGGAGTCCTGCAACCAAAAAGTGTGATAATTGCTAATCTAAGCCCCTGAAAAGACAAGGTAGGTGGGCATGGGACCCCACGAGATGAAGACAGCTCTATCCTTCTTAGGGGAGATGGTGAGGTATCTTCAGGGGGACAGGGCTGGGGAGGACTTGCAGGTATCCTTATGGATACAATACACATGTATGCAAACAGCCCCTCACTTATGGGAGGTAGGAAGGAAGAGATCGTGTGACCTAGTTCTCTGGGTACTAAGTGCAGTGCTAGACACACAAAGAAAATTCAGATCCACAACTTGTACTGTACATCACTCAGGCTCTGGGCTCCTCACCAAAACACCACACTGAGGCTCTGCTCTGGCTACTCTGATTGCTTCTCCCAGCTCAGGCAGCGTTCCCAGGTTTCCTTCTCTTTTACAGTGGTCCCAGCCACTGGGCTGTCTCCCTTAAAACACCTGCATGGCCCCCTCTCATCTTGCTACAGGTGCATGAAGCCTCCTCAGGCATCCCTTCCTTGTTCTGCATAAAAGGAAGCACAGGTATCCTTGAAAATCATGGTTTATTGCTAAATACTGCAGGGAAATAGGGAAGGGCAGTACAAGGGACCCACAAGGGAATGTTGTGAGCCTCCCCTCAAGGCTTGTGAGGCCACCACCCAGAAGGATTTCCTACAGGGCCTTTGTTTTACAATAACAGGAAGAATATTGGTTCTGGTGTTCGCAATCTAATCCAAGTCCTGACTCTGCCAGCTTCATTTAGCCTTTCAGTGTCTCAACATCTTATCGACAATACGGGGGTTATGGATTCTTCTCATATTAATTGAAGAAATACTTACACAGATGTTTTTAAATATAATACTCTATCAGTGTAAGTTATTCTTATTAAGTCTGAAAGCAGTTTTTCAAACCTAACTCAATGGGTTATTAAGAGTATTTCGTAAACAAACATGAATGACTTTGGCCATGGGGTAATTCAGCAGAAAACTGTAAAAGTTTCTAAGTATCGCTGTTAATGTATACATTTGGAAATCAAAACAAGGCATTCTACACTCTCTTCATTCTCTGAGCCAAGGATACTAGAACTCAGTTAATTTTTTTTAAATTTTTTTAACATTTATTTATTTTTGAGACAGAGAGAGACAGAGCATGAACGGGGGAGGGGCAGAGAGAGAGGGAGACACAGAATCGGAAGCAGGCTCCAGGCTCTGAGCCATCAGCCCAGAGCCTGACGCGGGGCTCAAACTCACGGACTGCGAGATCATGACCTGAGCCGAAGTCAGACGCTCAACCGACTGAGCCACCCAGGCGCCCCTAGAGCTCAGTTAATTTAAATATTAAATATGTTCCTTTTTTTCCCCTCAAATGGGTTGGATTTCTCTCTGAAATATGAATATTTAATCTCTTAATTTAATTTGATGATGTTGATGATGATGATAGTGATGAATGAAAGTGCATGTCACTTTAGGGGAAGGCAGATTGAAGGCAGTATAGGAAGGGGAAATACCCACATGCAGTCACAAAATAATAAGTATACTCTGTATGCTGTGCTGTGTTTCTCCATGTGCTTCTGCAGCAAGCATTAAGGACTAAAGGTAACATATTTTCAGAGATGTGACTTCTCAGGGGAAAATTTTATGTCATGATGCCTCAAATGTGGGCGATTGTATTGGAAGAAAACATTCAACTTATTTCAATCATCTGGACTGTGCAGAGGAAGAGAATCAATTTCTAAGTTAACTGGGTCCCAAACCATATACAGCTGTATACATTAGATTTTACATCCCGAAATGCATTCTTCCATAATGAGGAAACATGTGTGGCCTTCAGTAATGAGAGAAATCTTTTCTGTCCAAGAACGCTCCCAGAGTTGCATCTGTGTCCTGCAGAAGAACCAGGCTGCAGTCAAAAGAGCAGGAGTTTGACAATTACAGACAGCACCCTACTTTGCCAGACAGAGCTTTCTATAATGTTCCCATGAAATTCTAACGTTAAAGGTCAGAAACAGGCTTATATTTTGTAAAACCTGATTAAAAGAGAACACCACAAAAATATTATCATTTTCCTAATTACACTTTACATTTCAGAGACAATTCTTGACATTTCCAGTGTTTTTATGTGTTCTTAAAGCTATAAATGATTCATTTCCCTCATTCTCTAAACTACCTATGAGCTCAGCTATACATAAATAGGTACCTCAGCGTCCTAACTCTAATTCCAATCCTTTCATTGTTTTTGCTTTACATTCATTAAAGAAATAAAAGAAATTTGCAATAAACATTAAAATAATTATACCAGGGTGCCTGGGTGGCTTAGTTGGTTAATGTTCGACTTTGGCTCAGGTCATGATCTCACAGTCCGCGGGTTTGAGCCTCATGTCAGGCTCTGTGCTGACAGCTTGGAGCCTGGAGCCTCCTTTGGATTGTGTCTACCTCTTTCTGCCCCTTCCCTGCTCGTGTTCTCTCTCTCTCACTCTCTCTTTCTCTCTCTCTCTCAAAAATGAATAAACATTAAAAAAATTAAATAATTATACCAAAAAAAACCACACTATACAAAGATGGAAGGAAATTAGACCATGGGTTGACAGACAATACTTCATAAGATCCCTTAAAAGGGACTGTGTTCAGATAAGTCTGAATTTCGCATATGCAAAGCAGTTTAGGGGAGTCAAGATATAATAATGTAAGTAAATATTTCTAAAAGTTTAATGTATGAAAGTTGAAGGGACTTTGCCAGCATGGTCTAATTGATGTCATTCTAATTCAGAGACCTTAATAACTTAGGGACAGCCACAAGATTCCTTATGTTCCAAACCTGATGTAGTACAAAGGCCTGTAGATCCAGTTCTCTCCTTAAAACCTGAGTTATACCCACTGTCCACTGGTTCCTGTCCCGCCTGCCTGATTTGGGAACCTATTTTTAAATGGAACACCATATAGCCGTTTGTAGCAACGTGGATGGAACTGGAGAGTGTGATGCTAAGTGAAATAAGCCATACAAAGAAAGACAGATACCATATGTTTTCACTCTTATGTGGATCCTGAGAAACTTAACAGAAACCCATGGGGGAGGGGAAGAAAAAAAAAAAAAAAAAGAGGTTAGAGTGGGAGAGAGCCAAAGCATAAGAGACTGTTAAAAACTGAGAACAAACTGAGGGTTGATGGGGGGTGGGAGGGAGGGGAGGATGGGTGATGGGTATTGAGGAGGGCACCTTTTGGGATGAGCACTGGGTGTTGTATGGAAACCAATTTGACAATAAATTTCATATATTTAAAAAAAATAAAATAAATGGAACACCATCTGACGTGACTTTTTTAAAAGGGTGTTCTTGAGTCAATTTATAGAGGCAAAATATGATAACCTTATTAAATTACCTGCGCTTGTAGACTGGGTAATGTACCAGGTCTGTCCCCTGAAGGCCTAGATTGAGACAAGATGCATGGCAAAGGCAACCACCATCTATTGTGTCCAGCTTCAAGGTGAGTGTGACGTGTAGAAAGCTTTTCTGTCAAAGCCCTTAGAGGAAAACTGCCTAGAAGGATCAACGCAGTAGGAAAGGCAAAGAGTAAGGTTATTTTTAGTATCCCAGAGTTAATTTTAACAAAAACTCAGTTTGAACTCTTGGGGATGCTGGAAGCCCTGGGGTCCAAGAGACTGAACTTGGTAGTTAGCTATTACGACGCCCCACAAAAGATTCTGCAGTTGGCACCTTGACCAACTCTGAACGTTGATTCATCACAAAGTTGTAGCATAATAGGAGACATTCAATTAAGTTTCTTCTTCTTGCTGATAATAAGAGAATTGTTTTTCCTAACCTGACACGAAGGTCCAAGTCCAAAGGGGGTTGGAGAAAATGTCACAGATACATCACACAAGCTGGTGAACTTCCAGGAATTTTGGTGGACACTTTCATTAACTGTATCTTGTTTATTCCAGGCAACAGTCCCCTAAGGCAGATATTTTTAGTCCCCCCTTTTACAGAGAAAGAAATCAAAGCTCAAAATGTTAAATAACTTGGGTAACTTATTTAAGCTAAGTTTAATAGTTTCTAAACAGCAAGCCCTCAGGATGTTTTACAAGAAGGCCCTCACTTCAGAAAATAGGGTATAATGTGAAAACAATTATCTTTAGGACCAGGCACCCACTTTAAATTCTAGGCTTCTTAATTTACTAGCTGAGGGGCAGCAGGTGAATCAGTCCTGAATTTCAGTTTCCTTAACTGAAAATTAGAAAAAATCACTCCTATATGTTAAGGCCATATTGAATACTCAAAATAACTATGTATTCCTACACGTATACACATGTGTATAAACACAAACATACTCTCCCACAAACACACATATACATGTTTGTATGTGTGTATCACAGTATCTGGCACAGAGTAGGAGATTCACTAATTAAAACTGTTTTATTAATTTTATTCTCTCCCTAAGCAAGCTAAATTGGTTTTGAAATGAATTTACTCCTACTGGATGTTGGCTGTGTTTTGCCTTGATTTTTTTTTCTCCTTTAAATCATTTCTCAAGTTAATTTTTTATTAATCTGAACATACTCTTAACCTGGATTAGTGATCATTTCCATTTCATATGTTTACCAACTTTGCAACTAAGAATGAAAAACAAAGGCAGCCAAGAAACTAGAACAATCCGGTTTTTAAATAGCTGGCAAGGGAGCACTGTGATTGGAGAAAATAATACCATGCATCTCAGAGATAACTTTCCAATGTACTGATTATTACTTGTAATAATTAGTATTTTATAAAGCACCCAAGTATTTTTAGCACTTATCCACTTAAGCTGTTTATTTGTCTATATTTGCACCACAGATGGAAACTGAGGTCTGAGTAATCCGGGCTCATCATCTGTTTCCAGTTTGGCTTTGTTTTGAAATATCCCATGGTATTTGGGTCTCTAACCAATGAAAGCAGTGTAGCAAATCCCTCATAGATGCTCACAGGGCAGGGCTTACAGATCATCACTTCTAACTCCTTTATTTACATGTAAAGCAACTGAGAGCCAGAGAAATACAATCATTTCTCACAGGTCAAATTACTAGCTGGGTTGAATTCAGGACTGAACAAGTGCCAAGTTCAGGGGTCCTTCCACTACTTGTGGCCAAGTATCCTAGCTGGGGCAGACAGTGGGCTGAGAAAATAGGCCAGACATGGTGACACTGTAACTTCAAAGCATGTTAATAAGATTTTAATGGGACCCATCTCCTGGACTATGCTAACCTTCCTTTGCCTCATTCTTGAGTGCTACAGAAAAAAAAAAAAAAAATTCCCTGGCACCTAAACTCTTCCCGAAAGCTTTTCTCTTTGGATTAAAATATCTCAAATCCTTAGACACAAGTGTGACCTAAAGTTCCCAGGCTATTCTTTCATAAAAGAAGATTATAAATCATAAAGCTAACCCTTTATGCAAAACCTTATCTTGCATGGTTACTCTAAGATATTTCTTTGAGGTTAAGAACATATTTTCTCTATAGAAAGCATCCCTCTTACTGCTTTCAAGATGACTCTCCATGTACAATGTATGCACTTCTGTTGGGGGCAGGATCAATATCTACTTCACAGGATGGTCACTACAGGTCAGACCCTTCTTACGTGTAGTTAGGCTACAAGGGGCATTATTTGGCCTTCAATGTTTTTGTAGCAGGGAATCCTGAACCCACTGAGCTCACTCTGGTATCCAGTCTTGCTGTTTCTGGTAACCAGAAATAGAGTTGCATAAATTAATATATACTGAAGCTTTCAACAGAGGAACAAATGAACATATTCAGTGGAAAACAGGGATGTGTGGTGAGGATAGGGCATGGTGTGTGTGTCCCCTTTTCCTGATGAAGTGGTTCTAAGTACCTCCAAAGAGAAGGGTTCAGTTTAGATGAGTCATGTTAGAAGAAGCTATATAATGTTCTGACACAAGCAGTATCCTCTGGGGCCCAGGTGATAAAGTGGGAAAAAATGTCCTTCTTTTCCATCTTCCCCAAATTTTGCCTCCACAGCATAGTTTGGGATTTGCTGCTCTGACGTCCCAGTCAACCACTAGCATAAAATGGCTATGGCCACAGGGGCAACATGGAAACACGTTGCAGAGTTAATGAGATGGATCCACAGAACAGGCACAGATCTGCTCCAGAGCAAACATGCTCCTCCACCCTGGGAAGGCTCTGAGGAAACTCGATGGCTATATGTGGGCCACTAGGATGTGCGTCATTGTGCACAGAGGCCGGAAGGCCTGGGGGACAAGTGGATTTCATGTCCAGACACAGAAAATAGCAAGTGGAATTGTGGATAACACTCTTTTAGACTAGCTCACGGTGACAACAACAAAAGTGATTTACAATTAATTGATGTGTTTGAGCTGCGGTGCATCGCTTGATTATACTTTTTCACGAGCAGATCCTTTTCCAGTGAGTTGCTTTCTGCGCTGGCGCAAAAGTGGACTCTGACCCTTTCTCTCCTCCCAGTTTCTCTCCATCCATCTGAGGCTTCTCCATGTCCCCATCACATCCTCCCACTGGTCCACACTGCACTTGAGTTAATTTCCCTTCTCCCTCTGTCTGGGTATCCTTCCCTTTCCCTCCTCTATCTTCTCTTCCTTTAGTCATGTTTATGCCCCAGCCTCATTTTTTTTTCTGTTTTGTTTTGTTTCACTGTCCAGAGGCTACAGCTGTTGAAGCTCCTAGATTTAAGCCAGCTGACCACCTTAGGCACTCCTGACATGTGGATTGTATCCAGTGACAGGGAGAGAGTGGTTCCATCATATGGTAGGTCTTTAATAACATTCTTGAATTGATTTGTTGACTGAAAATTAATTTCACAGACTTTGACCTGGGGAACTTTCTAGTCAGAGCAGTCCAAGATGGCAAGACCATCAAGAGATGGTGAGTCTTCTGCCATCTAGACATTGGCAGGTTGATGGCTTAGGTAGAAATACAGTAAACAACATGTAAGAGTCAGCAGCTGCTTACAGCAACTGTGGCATCACAGAAACAGCTTTGGATTTGCAGTCAGGATAATGTGTTTAAGTCTCAAATCTGTCACTAATTCACTATGCAACTTCAGTCAATTCACTGCACATCTCAGAACATCAGTTTCCTCACCTATAAAATGTAGGTCATAATACCTATGCTTCCACTTCAGTCTAAGTGATTTGCTGGATAAAGTGCAAATAAAAAGTGCTTTAAGTGCAAAGTATAATGTAAATATGGGGTCTAAACTTCTGTGCCATCAGTTGTCTACAAAGTGTAGGATATAATAGAAATTACAAGCAGAAATTCAATAAACTTGAATGAAATTATGACCATGAAACAGGATAGGAAAATGTACTTCAGATTAAAAGGAAAGAAAGATGTATAAAATCTGGAGTCACAAGGGAAGGACAGACCACAAGTTTCACACTGCAATTCAAAATAATTCTCTAGAAAAAAAACTATTTTTAATGTTTATTTATTTTTGAGAGAGAGAGAGAGAGGGAGAGAGAGAGAGAGAGAGAGAGAGAGAGAGAGAGAGAGACAACACATATGCGAGTGGGAGAGGAGCTGGAGAGGGGCAGAAAGAGGAAGACACAGAATCTGAAGAGGGCTCCAGGCTCTGAGAAGTCAGCAGAGCCAGACATGGGGCTCAAACTCTAGAGCCATGAAATCATGACCTGAGCCAAAGTCTGAAGCTTCACCAACTGAGCCACACAGGTGCCCCACTATTTTTTTATGGAAGTCTCTTTGAGAGTGTTTCCTAGAGTGTTTTTTTTTTTTTTAAATAATAGCAACAACATGGTTGGAAAGGCCCTCAGAGCTCATTACTACAGACAATTATCGAACATCTACTGTGTGCCAGGCACTCTGCTACGAGCCAGAAATACCAGGCTGGATGAAGCCGGGCCCAGCTTTAAGGAGTCACATGATAGCAGGAACACGGGCAGCGGGACTGGCTGCCAGGAACAGGTGAGGCAGAAGCAGAATAGGAGGCTTTTCCGGGCCAGTCACTACCCTTTTCTTGCATGAGTCATCATTTTAGGTTTTGATTTACTGAAACAGGCATAGTTACTCTTAAAAAAATATTTGCAATTCTGAAAGTGAGATCTGCTCCTTTTTTTGGCAAGTCAAAGGAGGGGCTAGAATTCTAAACATGGTATTCCTACCAAAAAAAAAAAAAGAAATGAAAAAAAAAAAAAAAAGCTTTGGGGAAATTGCTGGAGTCTTCAAAACCCCAGCTTCAAAATTTAGTTTTAGAAAGAAAGAAAAGAGTAATAGATCTATATATTAATATATACCTTCTTACAAACTGAATTTAATAACAATAACACACATTTGTAAATATAAAATGTGGTTTGTTTCCTGAGAAGTTCCTCATTCTTCCATAAGCTTTTTCAATTCAAAAAGTATATGTTTGAAAACCATTACAAAAAAGAAACAACACGTTTCTATTTTTGCTTAAGAGGCATTTTTGCAAACCCTGTAAAAAGTCCATGAAAAAATGTTTACTACAATTGAACAAATAGAAGAAGCTGAATCATATGCTTAACTCAGCAGAGGCACTCTGACTCCCAGTTAGGTACCATCCCTCCCTGGTCTCAGCATTAGCATTTAAATGTTTTCGTGGTGTGCCTGAAGCTGCTTGAACCCAGACCACTGTTTATTTATTTATTTTGTATTTTATTTTATTTTATATTAAAATTATTGTCAAACTGGTTTTCATACAACACCCAGTGCTCATCCCAACAGGTGCCCTCCTCAATGCCCATCACCCACTTTCCCCTCCCTCCCACCCCCATCAACCCTCAGTTTATTCTCAGTTTTTAAGAGTCTCTTATGGTTTGGCTCCCTCCCTCTCTAGTCACTCAACATTGTTAAATGCATGTAATGCTAGTGTAGACATTAGTGTAGCCCTTTGCAGATGCAGACCCAGCAGCAAATTGGAGAAGTTGCCAAGACCAAGACCAAATAGAGATAACTTATCTGAGAACATGGCCAGACATAATTATGATGTAGCTAGAAACCTATACTTGAGTGATTAGAGCACTATAGCCAATTTCAGCCGTTTTGTTATTATTAGAAGAAACTCATCGATAATGTAGAAGGAAATGGCAGGTCATCTGGCCCCTGAGAGCACTTTATCCAGTTGAGCAGTAAATGTTTCTACCACTTCCTGAGAGAAGCAATTCCACGATCTAATAATGGCTATTGCCAGGAATCTGTTTATTCCTGGTGGTCAGCTGACATTTTTCATATTCACTTCATCCTGTTACTCTTAGAAATTTCATCTCCTTGGAGCACTCTTAGCATCAGCCCTAGCCATCTTTTCCTCTGCCTCGCAGGAAGAAAAGTAGCCTAAAAATGATAGCACATAAAAAATCAAGACTCAACCTTAATGAGATCCTAAATTATAGTGAGCATTTATGCATACTTGCACATATAATTGCTTTTGATTCTTATGACATTATGTGGTAAAGGTGCGAAAGGGTATAAATTGTTTTATTCATGAAGAAACTGAGGCAGAAAAAAGGTTAAGTCATTTGTCCAGGTGAAGTCATTGTCAAGCTAGGGATTCTGAAAAACCAAGGGAACTCTATAAAGTTCATTACTAAATTGTCAAATACTAATCCTAGTGGTATTAAGCCATGGATGCACCTTTACTGTTACTAAAACACTTCTCTAAGCACTGCAGAAATTACTTCTAAAGCACCGTGCCAGGAAGAGAATCCTGATTAGTCACCTAGAGATCTTAGTGCTTTTCTTGCCAGTTTTCTACTTTTTCACCCCAAATTGTACCAAAAGAAGTGGGTCTTCATAATGGACCAGGGATGATTGTAGATGGCAAAGCGTCTTTTCTGTCTGCTTCAGATGCACCTCACCTTTTTCACTGTGGATTTTCCTTGTCATTAAGTTCGAACTCATAATATTAATAATGAATATCTGCACAGAATTGTAGAATATACAAAAGACTTTTAAATGTTCCCTCACAAGTCATCACTTCCACACTGTGAGGTGGTTGGTTTCTTTTTTTTTTTTTTATTTTTGTTAACATTTATTTATTTTTGAGACAGAGAGAGAGCATGAACAGGGGAAGGTCATAGAAAGAGGGAGACACAGAATCTGAAACAGGCTCCAGGCTCTGAGCTGTCAGCACAGAGCCCGACGCGGGGCTCGAACCCACAGACCACGAGATCATGACCTGAGCCGAAGTTGGACACTTAACCAACTGAGCCACCCAGGCGCCCCGCGGTGGGTTTCATTACCTGCAATTCGAAGAGGAGTATAGCAAGGTTTGGGGACACCATGTAACTTTCTTCAGATCACACAGCTCTGAAAACCCCTTGTTCTTACTGCCACATTATAATCCTGCTCATTTGTATTCACTAATTGACTTCTAAAGGTTTGAGATGGCAGCCAAAAGCTAGGTGCTGAGAGAAACAGGCCCAGGCTTAGCTATTTTCTTAACACAGCGCCTCACACATCCCATTTCCTTCCACTTGCTTAGATCCTTTGAGGTTTAAAAGCTACGTTGTAATTGGTGATAATTTTGTTCCAATTAGAGGGAAGTCTCAAAAAGGTAGAGATGAGCAAAGCATCTCTCAAAGTTCTTCCAGCCACACAATTCAATACTGATCTGAATTGCCTTTTGCACAGTACTATGCCACAACTGGTTTTATTTTGCATCTGACATCTTGATGGCTATGGAAGTGGCCCGTTGTTGGGAAGAGTGGCACTGGAAGAGAACTCCATACATTAAAGTGACAGCATGCTTCCTCTGTCACGGACTCAGAGTCTCATGCACTAAGATTCAATAGCCAAAAGGTGCTGAGAACAAAGGCGATCCGACGGGTGACTATAGATTAGCTAGCATGGGAGCCTCACCAAGATAAATAGAAGTTACTTTCATTGAGGATGGAATAAAATGGTTGTTTTGTTTTGGGGCTGTGGAAGATGATATAAAGTTAAACCTTCTGCCAGCAGAGCTTCAGGAAAAGTAGACTGTCAGACAAATTGAATTGATTTCTTTATGGAAGTAGCTGAAAATAGAGCATGCCCGTGAATCCACTGCAATTTTCTTACAATTTAGAGTGGGCTTTCAAGAAGGGAGGATGAAAAGACCCACAGCCAAGGAGGTATAAGTTTCTGGGGCAGGTGCGGAAAGCCAGTTTAGCGGGGCTGGCTCGGGAAGTCACAACTACTTCCTGCCCCTACCTTTCTATTCCTCAGATCCCTCTATCCACCCACCTGCTAAGTATAATGGCACTTGTAACACCTTACCTATGTGTAACGATCCTTGATTTAATAGTGCTAGCAGGGCATTTGGAATTCCCTAAATGAAAAGCAGTGGAAAAATACAAAACAGTGTTGTTATGTAGGTTAATGAGCAGGTTGTTGGCAGGTAAAATGAAGAGGCTCCTAGAGAATGGCACCCAATCTACATGCCAGGAAGTAACAATGGAGTTCTCATGGGGATCCATGTTCAGGCCAATCCTATTTATTAATAATGGGCACAGTAATACTTTGATATTCTTAGTGAAATGTACTCTTGGAGTGCAGAGTGCTTTTCCTGCATTAACTTATTAAGCCTCCCTACTTCTGTGGGAAATGGAAGATGTCAAGTGTTAGTTTCTCAGTTTCACAAACGGAACTGAGGCACCAACAGCTGTCTCTTCTCAATTTCTCCCAATTTGGGCAATGAGGCCAAGGATTAAAAATAGTGGAGGAGGGGTGTCTGGGTGGCTCAGTCGGTTGAGCCTCTGACTCTTGATTTCCTCTCAGGTCATGATCTCACAGTTCGTGAGTCTGAGTCCCGCATTGGGCTCTGTGCTGACAGCTTGGAACCTGCTTGGGATTCTCTCTCTCTCCCTCTTTCTGACCCTCCCTTGCCCATGCTCTCTCTCAAAATAAATAAATAAACTTTAAAATTTAAATAATAAATGGAGGAAAGGATATATTAAGGGTATTTTTAGCCAACAAAACCATGTTTGTTTTCTATTTTTTTTTTTTTTTTACTGCTGTTATGATTTTTTTAAATAAGGGTGTATTATATATATGCTTAGGGTCATGGAATGCATCAAATTCAGTGAAAAGAAAAGTAGATGAATAACCATATGATTTGGATCATAAACAGTGGCACTATTGGAGGCATCATACTGTTTTAGGTAAGTGACTTAATTTATCTATAGATCTTTGGGCATGCCTTTTAAATAATTAGAATGAACCTCATCTCCTCCTTTGATTGTGTCTCAAATGGGAATAAGTGGTCAGAGTGAAGTGTGAAATCCAGCCTATGATTTTGTTCTGGCCTTGGGGAAGGAAAACTTTCATGCTGATTTTCTCTTGGGAAAGGTGCTTTACAGGACCATCATTTCTTACAGCCTCAAGGACCATGGGCTCAAAAACAGAGAGATGAACAAGGAGAAGCTGTGTCTTGATACGTTATGCCCAGGGCGATGGTACCAGATGACATTGCTGGTAAGAACAGGTTTCTGTGGATTTAGATCACACTGTCTTTGAGAATCATTTGATTTTAAGAGTGGGTTTTTCATGTGCGTGCATGCACAGGAGTGTGCATGTGTGCATGTGCATGTGTGAACTTGATCTCCAATTTGCTCAGTGCAAGCAGGCAGGCAGGCTGTGGGCACAACTCTCCCCTCATTACACAAAGAGGCAGCTATGGAAGGTATGTGGCTTAATGCAGCCTTTGGTTGGAAGGGTATCTGCGTCTCTTGAGCTTGGAAGGGAGGTTTTTTTTTTTTTCCATAGCAGCTGGTGTGGCAATTCAATTCATGAACACCCAAAGAAAAGGCTCCTTCTGAGGAACTCAGAACAGGAGGTAAGATTGGAAACTGGAGTGTAAGGGGACATGCCCCCACCCATTCCACCACAGGGAATTTAATCTATTTTTTTCCTACTGACCTGGAATAATATGTAACATTGTGGTGTTGTTTTCCTATTTCTTTTTCATAGAAACATCCCTAGATTCTCAGTTAAGTCTGTCTCGTCTTTCCAGCTTTGTGTTGGAGAAACTGGAAAATTAGAGTCTTGGGAAGCCAGGGAGGTGGCAATCATGTGTAAAGACAAAGGCTTACATCAGACTAATATCTGCCTCCGGGCTCAGGAAGACCCAGGGCTGCCCAGAGCTGCAGGGGAGGGAACAGTGAGAGTAGATCCAGGGGAGTTGAGCAGATCCCCTGGTTCTCAGGGGTGAGGGACAAAACACTGTGTTTACATAATAGTGTGCCTGACAACAAGGTACAAACATCTTTGCGTAGTATGTGTGTAAATATATGTATACACCTATGCATCTTAAAAAAATACCCACCACTTGGGAGGAATGACCCAGAAATGGTAAAAATCAGACAGTGGGACAACAGGTCTTTTATCTTAAAAAAAAAAAAAAAAAAAAAACTTGGTAATTTGCTAGTGTTAAACTTAAAAATAAAAGTTATTTTACCAGTAAAAATAGGTTTATTTTGGGAAAGCAGAGAATTGCAATTCAGGACATGTAATAAGCTAAGGCAAAACTATAGACAACTCCAACAAACAAAAGAGGAGAACACTGCTTCATGGAGGAGGAGAAAGAGGGGAGTGGTCGTTTTGAATGGAAGTCCTTTGAAGAAAAGCAAGAGTTCAGCGTGATGACAGTTTCTCATTGTCTGAGGTGCAGGGGTAGCCAATTTCTAGTAGGAGATGCAATATGCATCTTTTCCTGCTGGGGCCCATAATTGATCATTCTTTCCCGTTGAGATTCTTCTGTTGGGGTCTGTAATTAACAGTTCTGCCTGTAATTGACATTTAGTGGAACTGTTCCTCCTTTCAGTCTCCCGACTCCACTCTAGTGAGGTTTCCCTTTAATAACTTTCACACCATGGATGTTACCCTCATTACTATAAACAGAAGAAATGCCATAGCATCATGTGTACCCCTTATCTGATACAGTATATCACCTTGCATTAGCAATCTTACAGGGACTACATTTCCTCAGCTATATTCTTGAAGGGCAGAACTGTGATAGCTTATTTTTTGCACTTTCCTAGTGTATCAAGTATACCTTCCATAAAGTCAGCCACAATGCATATGGGTAACTTGACTGTCTCAAAGATTTAGAAGAATACTAGATGTCATTGGCATGTCTGAGCACAGATGCACTTCTCATATTCATATCCATTTACAACGTGTAGCAAAAAAAATAATTAAAAATGTCTAAAGAAAAACAATCAAAAATTATCTAAATTAAGTAGAAATCATAATTATTACCATATTCTACATTATTCAGGTTAAATAATAATATTTATGGTCTACTCTCTCTTGTACTCTCTCCTACCTACCGCACACTACCTTCTTTAACCATGTGACAATATTTCAGCATCCAGAAACATATTATCTTTAATATTATGAAATACTATTAATGCCATTTTACAAATAGAAAACCTGACATTGGAAGAGCCTAAGCAACTTGATCAAAGACACACAGAAGGCTAGATAGTAGCTACAAGAACATCTACCTGATCTCAGAACCCATACTGTTTCCAGTAAATGTGACATTACTGCCTCAGTACTGCACTGTTACTTGAGGGCAAAGTAAGCCAGTGGACACTGTCGTTTACTTATTTGCTATGCCCATTGTGTAATTTTCAATGCCCATTGAAGTTTGGACACTCCTGCAGCAGCACCCGGTTCAGAGTACATAGTCACCAACTGTATTTTGAATGAATGTGTTCAGCTGCCACTGCTGGAATCAATTTCAGCTTTGCAGAACCCTCCAGAAGACATGATTCTCCTTACTTTGTGAACATATATCATTCATGTATGTGTGTTTTTGTTTTGTTTTGTTGTTAAACCAGACCTGCTTCACCCAAGGGGATAATCAAACTCACTTTGTCAAACCTGAATCTGGCTGACTTGTCCTTGTTTCCAAATTCAGCCTCATCCATACTCAAATTTAATCTCTTTTTTTCCAGAACTTCCTATCCCTCTTCAATACTTTATTTTTCTCCCTTAGCATTGTTTACCTTCTAGCATATTACATGACTTTAAATTATTCATTGGTCTCTGTCAAGGGCAGCGATTTTGTTCCCTTGTTTGCTCTTTACATTTGAGTTCGTACAACAGTGCCTAGCGTACAGTTTGTGCTCAAAAATTGTTTCTTGAACAAAAGGAAACATTTTTTTCAACTTTAGAGATATCCAAATGAATGTAACCTATACTCTAAAAGTATTTTAAGAGTGCACTTGTTTTTTCTTAAATATTCTGCTGTCATTTAATCAGCCTTCTGAACGTGATTCTTTTCTGGGAGACTTAGATGCAATGGGCTGCTTCAGATCTGGCATGTTGATGAACTAATCACAGGTCTAAAATGCTACCAAGTACATAACGATTTTATGTGCCCCTCCACACCTGGCAACCTGTACAGAGGAGGGCAGGGCACTAAGTCACCTCACTCTGCAGGTAAGGAGCCAAAGACTGAGCAGGCCCTTCTGGTCCAGTTTGCCAAGCTAGCACCTAACAGACTGAGATTTGCATTCTGACCACTCAATCCCATAATGAAGCCAGGAGGAGGCACCATGCTCATTCCCAGTTTATAGGCAGAATTCTGAGGCCCCAGAACTGTTAGGTAACTTCCCACTAGTCACATGCAAAAGATTTAAGATCCCCGGTTTGTTTAAACTGTTATTCTGAGATACTAAAAATATACCTGTAAGGTGATAATGAATGGATAAAGGAATTTATGAACAGGGCTCTGCATTCCTGACATTGTTACCTTCCTATATAACTCAGTTTCTCTTCTTGCCATGCTACCTCGCCCCTGACCCTGATTTGCTCAGTGTCATTAGTTATCCATAGGATGAGACCTCTCTCTTCCAGGAAGAGCTTCAATGTCTGAGAAGTCCTGTGGCCGGCAGTGCAGAGACAATTAACTCACACACACACACACACACACACACACACACACCCCTTCCTGCAAGGAAATGCAAGGTCTGCCGGTCATCCTCAAAACCAAAGCCCGCAGTGCAGAGGGATCCATTGTATAACCCTCTGCCTTGTCTTGTAAAAGCTGAGGTTACCCTTCAGGCTGGGGTTCTTCTTATCTTGTCATGAAAGAGACTCATTTTTCCTTCCAGAAGTGGTCAAAAATCCAACTGATAGATTCCCGTGATCATTTTGTAAACTGGGCTGAATTTAAATTTCATAAAAATTCCACTTTAACCACTATATGATTCTACTTAATAGCTTCTGTTTCTTCTCCTTTTGATCAATATTTCTGTACATTCAGATAAAAATTAAGCATCTTAGTAAATTTTTAAACCATTTTTTAGTTCATTTATTTATTGAGAGAGAGAGAGAGAGAGAGAGAGAGCGCCAGCAGGGGAGAGGCAAAGAGAAAGAATTACAATGCAGAGCCTGACATGGGACTCAAGCTCACAAACCATGAGATCGTGACCTGAGCTGAAGTCAAGAGTTGGACACTTAACTCACTGAGCCACCCAAGTGCCCCAAGCATTCTAGTCAATTTAAATAATCTTTTAATGATGACTCTGGAACCAAGTTAGAGGGCATATTTCCTTCAAGTAGACCATGTTAGTTTCTTTCTGAGTGTAAGAGACTTGTGGACGCTGCTGTAGACATGTTCTCCCTGGGGCCCCTGCTCCATATTGCAGTCCTCCCCCTGGGAGAGAGCAATAGGTTACAAGTCCTTGCTTGCTTGGTGGGATGAAAATCCTGGAACAAAGTCGTCCTTATCACCCAGTGTAGAGGGGTGTGGCAATGGCAAAGGGAAGAGGGTAAGAGGTACCAAAGCCAAGGCAAAGCAGAAGGAGAAGAAAACCAGAAGAGGTATAAAGAACAATAAAGATAAAAGAATAAAGACAGGAAATTAAGTTGGAGGCTGGGATGAGGTTGCACGGTGGGGGGAAGGTGGAAGGGTAATAATATATATATATTATATATATATATATATATATATATATATATTATATATATTATATAATATATATATATACTTATAATTACACTTATAATTATACTTATATTGTATAATATATACTTATATATTATAATATATACTTATAATGTATACTTATATTGTATAATATATATTATATTATATATATTATATATTATATATATATATATTTTTTTTTTTTAATGTTTATTTTTGAGAAAGAGACAGAGTGTGAGCCCAGGAGGGGCAGAGAGAGAAGAAGGAGACACAGAATCCAAAGCAGGCTCCAGGCTCTGAGCTGTCAGCACAGAGCCCTATGCAGGGCTTGAACTCATGAACCGTGAAATCATGACCTGAGCCAAAGTCAGATACTTAACTGACTGAGCCACCCAGGTGCCCCAGAAAGGTAATATTATTTTCAAAAAAATAGTGAAAAGTAATAAATGTGAAAAGAGATGAAAAGTAACTAAAGCCAGTAAGAAATTTCTTAAGTCAAAGGAGAAGGTGATAGATTAAAATGTAATCAAAACATTAGTGATTCAGTTTTGTATACTTGTTTTAAAAAATAAAATACTGCTCAGATACAACAAATTTACCTCTCTTCCTTGTCCCTATGCAGTTTTGAAAATCAGTTGCTAAAGAAATGAGTAATACTGTCACTCTCTGAATCAGGGCCTCACCTTTTCCACACCAGCCCGGGGTCAGATTTCTTATTATTCTGTGTCCTTTTGGGGTGCAGGTTTCGCACTTGAGTCCCTATCTATATTTAATGACTACCATCAGTGATACCCTCCTTTTCTCCCCATGACATTTTGTCAATCATAATCAGAGTGGGTTTTACTATTATTATTATCATTACTGTTTTCAGTGATAAACTATCAAGACACACTGGCTAAGTTGATAGAAAACCTATCTGTATCTTGGACTTCAGGACGGCATAACTGATTACTTTGAAGAAACCTGCAGCCGTTGAGAGAAAATCATCACTGAAATCCAAAGGAGTAATAAGTAACAATTTTTTTCTCCCTAAAGGACAAGCTATCTTCTTTGGAAAGATGTATTTCAACCACAAGCTGTTTGGGAATACTCCCAGAGAGGCTTTTGGATTGTTCTTAGGAAATAGTTTCTTCCTGTTCTTGCCTCTGGGTCTAAAGAGGAAACAAAGTCATTACACTACTCAGAACAGACAGGTAAAACCACCAATAGATGGGCTTTGGTTAAGTAACATTGGGACTGGAGGAAACCTTATGAATGAAGCTCAAAGGTGGAAAAAAATAATTGCTTTGACCCCAGGTGAGGTACCTGGGGCCATGCAGGTCTGGAGAGCAGGGGTAGGTGAGAAATCTAAGATGCTTACTTTAACAGTGAGTCAAAATGGAAACTAATGTTGAGAAATATGGGTTCAAGTCTTACAACAGCTAAAAGTGCCTTTTTTTCTCTGCATAGAATTAAAGTCTCCCTCCTTTCCGACTACCAGAAAAGATTTCAGGTAAATACCAGCCCAAGTAAATATTTAAGGAACAGTCTCAGATCCTAATGGAATGTTAAGATTGTCTGATGTATAATCTTCATAAGCTTTTAAGCATCCTAACCATTATATTTGGAATATTCCCAAAGAAAAGAGGATGTGTACTTTGGAATACATGAAACTTTCCATTATTGTAATAATGTATAATTACTTGTTTTTAAATAAAGTACAAAGTATAATGTAGCCATTCTATATACTATTGAACCCCCCTTCTCTGTGTTAGATTGAAAAATGAAATAGGCTTACATTTAAGCCCTATCTTTATCACTTTGGAAAAGCCACTGTGGAGTCTTGATTTTCTCATTGGGACAATGGGAATAATAATAATAAACATGTACTTTGTTACAGAAATCAGTAATTTACACAATATTATAGATAGTCAAAAAATGGTAGCTTCCATCCATCCATTTATTCATTCATCTAATAAACATTTATTGAAGTGTCCATGGCAGACACTATTCTGTGTGGTTGGGATTCACCATTTATCAAAATAATATGGGATCCTCTGATTGCTTTGCTGGAAGGATTGGGGTAAATTTTCAAGCACCAAAAAGCATGCTGATATATATATAACTTTGCTGCAGCCCAGATGTCAATAAAAAAGTATTGGAAATTTCATGAACATAAATGGAATCATTTTAACAAATAAAAGGAAAATTTGAGAAATGATAGAACATTTGAAGTAATTTGTTTAAGATTCTGTTAAAAAAAAAAGTAAAGTAAAATCCTGGTGTGTTCTGGTATGGCATTGTTTTCAGGGTGTTTACTACTGCTAAATCCAAACAAAGTCCAATGTGAAGAAGGAAGAAATCCACACTGGTTTCACACAAGTTGGGAATCAATAAGTTTTGACAATCACTTCCTCTTGATAAAGTTTCATCCCAGCAGGTCCTCATGGAGAGGAGACTCCCAGCTCACAAAAGGAGGGGCATTTTGAGGGCAGACCTTAGGTCTTTCAAACTATGACCTCTGAAGTAATCCTAGCTACTCCTTGGCACAAACCCTTGAAGAGACTTGAGTTCAGGGCCATCCAGCTCTGTCTCTTTAACACTGTCAGTCAGGGCTACATGGGAAACATCATTACTCAGAATTTCACCTTGCAAATAAATAGTTCGAAACTGCAGCCAGAAGCAATGGAATCTCTCAAAGACATTATCTGGAAATAGTCGGTGGACAGCACCTCAAGTCCCATTAATCATCCTCATACTTACAGTACTTCTTAATGGCTTTTATGGTTCATCCTTTGAACGCCAACAAAGAGTGTGATTTTTTCTGGCTTATTCTATTAAACAGAAATCAATATCTAATATAAATGTGCCGACAGTAGGATATTTGGAAAGGCTAGGAATGAGCTAGTGCCCCAGTTTTATCTTGACCTGCCCTGAATGGTAGGTGGAGACTGAAGATGAAAATAAAAGGTAAATATGCCTGGTGCTTTCGAAGGAATCATCAGAACACAGCAGCTTCAGGAAGGGAGTGTGTGTGTGTAATGTCAATCTGGATCTTTAGGGCTAAAGGATGTGGTCTTTGCTTTTCAAGACAGGTACAGTTAGGGAGCGGCTGCAACCACAGGCCATTAAAGAAAGTAAACCAAAAACATGCCTAATTTTCTCCAGGGAGTAATTTGAGATCAGGAAGAATGACTGGTAGTGGTTTTCCTTGAGGGAGGAAAGAAACAGAGGCTTTGCCGTGGAATTCTCCGACTACTTTTTGCAACAGAAAGCTACCCAACCACTCCTCAATGTGCAAGTGGCAGCAGTAGCCTTTTAAAAGTGATCTATGTCCCACAAAAGTGAGGAGAAGCAGCCACATTCTGCAGAGATGGATGTGAAAAATGTGAGATCTGTCTTTTCAACCTTCAGAGAAGTTTAAGTCATTCTGTTCTGAAATTCATGGTCAGCATTTTTGATGGCAGTCATTGACAGGAACAAAGCTGTCCAGCAGGGGAAATGAGAAGAAAAGAAGAAAAGAAAAGAAAAGAAAAGAAAAGAAAAGAAAAGAAGAGAAGAGAAAACAAAAGAAAAGAAAAAAAAAAGAAAAGAAAAGAAAAGAAAAGAGAATGGCATAACAATACCTTAACTGAAGAGATAGTTTTTTTTAAATGGTGATGAAATCTTCACTTGAGTAAGGATGAAAGAAAACATGAGGCCTTCAGATAATCAAGAATTCAAGCATGGTGTCAATGAACTGAGCATACAGCAGCACCCAAAACCAGGGACACTGGAGTCTGGTCCCAGCATGACTGCAAATTAATTATGTTACCTCAAGAGTTCATTTGACTTCTTCAGTTCTTAATTCCTTATTTGTAGGAAGAGGCAGCAATAGTTGTCCTACTTACTTCTTGTACTTGTTCTAAGAAGTCTCAATATATAATATTTAAAATACTAAAAGCAAGGACCAAAAGCTCTCAAAGTCCCCGGATCTCCTAGCTGGCAGTCTCCAGTCCTGTGGGAAGTTGTGTGGAATGGAGATGTGGCCTGCTTCTTTTATTACATCAAGGAAGATCTTACCAGCATCTTTGTCAATACAGTACCCTATCCCAGGCTTCATCCAATCTCAAATTTGGGGCCATGCAAAGCAGCTTTTCTCCCCAAAATACTGAGGACCTAAATAAACCCTACTGACCAGATTAATGTGAATTGTTATCAAGCTTAGACATGTGGTCACAGGAATATTACCTAGAAGTTTCTAACTGTTTGCATTCCATTTTATTCTTTTTTTTTTCTCCTCTCTGACAAATATAAATAATGGTATTAATTTTTGCACCCTTTAGGTAGAATGTTTCTTATGGGCTTGTGGTAGCTCTGATGATGGCTGGCATAGAAGTGTTGGCCATACCTCCAGATCTGGAATGTCCAAGCATTCTCTTCAGGTACCATGATGAATACAGCACAGAGCATGAATAAAATTCGAGGATCTGACCATTAAGTGCTTCACATTCCATTTTGTATACTCTGGTTAAAGGGTAAACTCATCAAACACTCAGAGGTGAATGAATGGCCCATGCACTAGGTTGAAGTCATTGTTTAACGTGGGTGACAAGAGGTATCAGAATAAGCTTTTTCAACACACATCACTTCACATGGCTCAGGGGTAGGGACTTCATATAAATGAAATTAGGATAAGTGAGTCGTTCTCCTTATTGGAGCCAAAAATCTAAAACAAAGCAAAATGGGAACTGCTGATTGTGTTTTTATTATGTTCTACAGAGATTCAGAGTTCTACTGTATGTCAGATATTGCACTAGGCACTTAGACAAGAAAGATATATGAAATATTGTTAGTAAAAATATCAAAAGCACACAGCCAATGTTACAAAGCCATAGAATAACCTCATGAGTGATAAGGCACAGGGTGAAGGATCTGAAGGCCACTCGGACCTTCTCCACTTCTTAGCTTTTCAGAAACCAACAAATTAAAGACAGGCAAAGAATCACAAAAACTTCTGCAGATTTCAAAAACAAAATAAAGTGTTATTAGAAAGGAAGGTTTAAAATAGAAGTCAGACTTTACAAGTTATTAGTAGCCGCCCATGAACCAAATTACATTTTGCAAGAATTAAAGTGGGAAAGATACTGGAAAAGTGAGCTTCTGCCTTCAGAGTGACATTTCTGTGATAAAAATATGACGGGTGAGAATAACAAACTTCAGTGCAAAGTTGCACTGAGCATCTATTAAAACCTTGTACAGAGGAGCTATAAAGTAACTCCCAGGTAACAGCTGTCTTCAGAAAGAGCATAATGAATTAACACTAAGGCCAGTTCAGGGTCAGTAAGTAGATTTTTCTTCTATTTGTATTTGTGATAATAGCAGGATCTATTCTGAGAGTCTATTTCATGCATGGATCATTTTGGGCAAACAGCAAACCAACAAAAACACGCAGTTTTCCATCATACCTTCTTTATAGTAACCCTGGTATTTGGGATATTCTGAGTCCTATTTCACAAAAAAAGATTTCAGAGACATGCCAGTTACAGGTTTTCCTCTCTCCAGAATTAATCCAAATCCTTAACCTGCAGAGTTATAATCGAGCTCATTCCAGATAGACATTAAATGCTTCTACTTTTCCTTACTTCCAAATCCTAGCACACATCATCATGTTAATATCCCTTCATCTTTTTATTTTTTTCTTAACTTCCCTCTTTCAGGTCCCCAAGCTTTCTTTAATCAATTTGTAAAGTCACTAAGAACATGAAATTAAATAATTGAAACCTGTGCATGCTCACACACATAGACTGCACACAGACTCTCTTTTGAGTGTCTATCACCTATTGCTAAAACTCTTATAAATCTAAGTATGTCTGTGCCTATCTATCTCTTCCAATTGCAAACCCAGTGGACCTTATCTTTTGATTAACTTGGTATCTTATTTTCCCCCATTATAATATCACAAAGATATTCAGTGTTCAAAAAAAAAAAGCCTTAGTTGATTAAAACCATAACCAAGACTCACAGGGATTAATTTGAATTAATCAGCAACTATACAGATACTCAAAATAGAATGCAGAATACTAGCTTGCCTTTTCTGCCTCTCAGCCCTAGGTGAGGCCATGGAATGTAAAACATTGTTAGTACATTTTACAAAAAAGTCAATTAAAGTGTACGAAATAAAGTGAACACCCAAAAGGAAATGTGATTCAGGAAATGAACTGGTTAGCGTTTACAGTAATTACTAGAGATTACTACAAATTACTAACCAAATTACTGGTAGAATGGTCATATTATTCTACTCCTTATAATAATGTTGCATACCAATTGCAAGTAATTTCTTTGACAGAGTCCAGATAGTAATTTGAAACTGATACCCATTCAGGATCTCCATAGTTCCTCCCCTACCTTTGAAATAAAGTTTGACATTGCTTTAACCTGCAGACAATTCCCACCCCAACTCTCCATTCCCAGCCTCATGCAAAGTTTGTCCAGAGTAATAGTAAGGTGGCATACAATGCTAAAAACAGTTGTTTTATAAATCTGACCTTACCATGGTGTGGTCATCCACATGACATGGTTTGAAAGGAGCTCAAATAAGCTGTCCTCACTACTCTGCAGTCATGACAGCTTGAAATGCCACTGTTTAAACCTTAATTAGGATAAAGCACTGGAAAGTAATTTACCTGATCCACCTACAAGGGCATTTGGGACAGGAGGAGATGCCTAGAAAAAAAAAGTTTTCTAAATTGGGGGGAAATCGGTAAGGGAATGGTCTCTGTAGCAGATTTGGTTTCTGAAAGCAGATGCCAAATTGAAATCTGAGGTTCAAGATTTACTTTTTAGGAATTTGCACCTGGGAAAGGAAGAAGGAAGCAGGGTCAGAAAGAAGTTAGTCAACCAGCAATGCAGACCTAGCGCAATTTTGGCCAACCTAGTGGGAGCTTTGAAGCAGTAATGCCCATTATAGATGTCTCACCATGTGCCAAAGGGACCCGAGGCTTATATTCCTACCCAGCTTCGTCACTGGACATGAGCTGCCCTGGAAGAGGGGCATGGAGCCAAACAGAAGCAGCTTCACTATAGCTGAGAGGACTCTGATGGAGGTGACATCTGCAGACCTGTCTGCAGGCCACAGGCCCCTGCATCTGGGCAGGAGTCTGGGAAGGGTTCATCTCTGCATAAACCAGTCAGGTTGAGGGAATTCCCAGTAAATTTCAACTCTGCATTTTTAGTTAGGCCCAGACCTTGTACTCAAGATCTGGGCAGGATCCCAACTTAAAAAAAAAAAAAAAAATTCTATCTTCAGAAAAGAAGAAATGGCAGAACCAGCTCCATCATAAAAGATACACCAGTGATTGCAAAAATGCTGTTGTCTTTTCAAATCAGCCTAAACTGGATTTCCAAATTAGCAGCCCCAACTGTGACTGTGCAGTTGCTCGCATTTGTAGTGCTGAAAAGTTGTGTTCACAGATAAGAGAGAACATCCAACATAAGGCTACCACATTTCCCCTTCTCTGAATCTGGGAAATGTGGCTGATTTGCATATTTAGCATACATTTGCATTCTGTGTTCAATAGCCCCTAACTCTAATTATGTAAAATAAGATAAATTAGTACATTTTACTGTCATTGCAATTCTAGCCCTGTGGTTAGGGGCTAAGGAGACTTAACCCAACTTCCTCCTCCTTCTGGCTGATTCCCCTTGGAGCCAGAAGTCATTTGGTGTTCTGGGGACATTTCAAGAGAGACATTCCCTCCTATGGAGGAAGGGAGAGGGAAAACAAAAGGAATAACCAATAATATCCAGAAATATATGGCAGTGTATTTCCTAACCCAACAAGTAAATTTAAAATGTCAACTTGATAAAAGGTAAATAAAAAATTAACCATGTAAGTATTTTGAGAAGCAAATAAAAGGCAAATCACTTTTAAACAAAACAAAAATAGTGTGAAACCAAATTCAGTGCACCACACTCTTCATAACATACAAATCCGTATCAGGATGGAAATGAATGGGTGTGCAGACAGGAAGAAGCCCTCGCCAGTGACAGGAACCTTGAAGGAAGGCAGCAAATGGCCAGATGTAGGTTGTCTTTGCTTTCTAGTCTTTGATTTTCATCCTATGCTCTTATTCCTGTGGCCCTCCTATCCCTCTGGAGAGATACTTGATATTTCTAGATCATTCAGGAACCCTGACATTCATTCCCATGCTCCTGCACATCATATTGCACTAATTCCCCCCACTCCACCCCTTTACCTCATCTAATGTATGCCTGTAAAGCACTTCTTGTGTGATAGGAAGTCCACTGTGGTTGAGGGTATGAAGATGAACAAGAAATCCATGGAAAACTGAAAGAGAAAGTGACCACAATCTAGTCAGTTCTAGAAGAGAGGCATGGGAAGAATGTCATGGATGCACAAAAAACCAAACGCCTAGATCAGCTTGAAGAGTGAAAAAGCATGGTGAAGAGGCAATTAAAGATTCACAAAAGAATATAATGTTTCATCTTGTTCAAACTAAAAGAGTAAGGAGTTCACTAACTCTATAAATGGTGAGAAGACTTTCCAGGTAGTCGGAATTTTGCAAATGAAAGCATTTACATCCCGGGGTTTAATTGTCCAATTAATAGATCCAAAAATATATAATGTATTTATGGGAATAAAGATAAAGGAGCTTCCACAATGATAACTTGGAAAGAATTCACAGAGGAGGGGAGACTTTCTTGTTAAGGCCAAAGTGGCCAGATTTGAGGACAAGGCATTACCGCAAGGAAGAGCCTGTACAAGAGGCATGATAGTGGATTGCATGTGCCTTATGCGAGAAATAAATATACTGGTTTAACTACAGCCACGGGATGGCAGAAGTAAAATACAGACAAGAGTGCCTAAGAACAATATTTCACAGATGATGGAGGCTATTTTTTAATAAAGGGGAGGAAACAATCTAAATAACTTCTAGGTCAGGCACTGTGCTGTGCGTGGTGCACATATTTAGTCTTCCATTGTAGAAAGCACAGACAGGGGAATTAGGAAGATACCTGAAGGGAGTGCAGGATTAATCAGCCCTGGAAACCAGAAAGCTGTTGTAGAAGGCTGTAGGGAGCTGGTGTAATATACCAGGCATGAAGAGATGAAATTCTCCGCTAGGCTGATTTCAAGGGGACATAAATATAAATATAAATGGCATTTTGCATTCTGAAACTTGATTTGATTTAGGTTGGGGTGATATCCAAGAATGCTGCTAAAGTTTTGTGTCTGGGTCACTAGGAGAATGACAAGGACAAGGAAATCAGGAAGATGGGGGAACACAGGGGAAAGAGAACTAACATTTGTTATGTGATGACTTGGATTTCTAATATTTACCCATCAATTTTACATTATTTAGCTCATTTAATCCTTTTAAAACCCCTATAAGATAAAAAAAAATAATTTTTCCAGATAAAGAAATTGCAAATCAAAGAGGTAGTACAGGGGCGCCTGGGTGGCTCAGTCGGTTAAGCCCCAATTTCGGCTTAGGTCATGATCTCACAGCTCGTGAGTTCGAGCCCCATGTCGAGCTCTGTGCTGACAGCTCAGAGCCTGGAACCTGCTTCCGATCCTGTGTCTCCCTCTCTCTCTGCCCCTGCCCTGTTCACACTTTGTCTCTTAATAATAAACATTAAAAAAAAATTAAAAAAAATAAAAAAAAGAGGTAGTACAAATTTCCTAAATAAATTGGAGAGCCAAAACTGAATCCTAGATCCACTGTGCTACACTGTCCTAGTTCTTTTCAATATACTTCCAATGTTCTGAAGAGAAACATGATGTATTTAGATTTGGACATGGTGAGTTAGAGATAATAGTGGAACATCCAAGAGGAAATAACTGGTGAGCAGTTAGACATAACAGGATCATAAATATATAGGGCTGGAAGGAAGTTTAAAATTACATAATCATAGAACCAAAGTTCCAGAAAGAGATTAAAGCTGAGGGTGTCCATATGGGAAGATTAACTCACTAGGACATGAATGAAATCACCATATGAGAGAAAATGTATATTAGAAGCCTAATTGCCATTCTTTATGTGTGTCTACCTTTCTGGGATGAGTGAAGGAATGAGGCTCACTAATAAGATAGGGAAGTGGTTTCTTGTAAAGGAGAGGAGATGGTGAGATGCCTCTCACACCAGGGTCAACAGATGGTTAGGAATGGGTAATCAAACTTTTTGAATGGCTTTGAGAAGTAAAAAAAAAAAAAAAAAAAAATGAAGTGATTGTCCATGGCTGTTAATAGTGCCTTGGTTGCCTTGGAACTTGTCAAAGAAACAAGGAAAATAATACAAAGAGACAAATAGCAACGTTGAGAAAGATTGCCTTTTTTTTTTCCATTTGATGAGATCTTGGAAAAGAAAATATAATATATGGGAGACATGTAAAGTGGGAATTCTGTGAAGATATATCTTGGTTTGCTATTTAGTTGTTTTCTGTTTGGTTTAAAGAGAGGATATCACAAGTTGCAAAATTGCATAGGGTTTTGGTTTGTTGAGATGAAAACTGTTGACAGCTATATACAAATTCAGAGCAGTCCTCCTATTTTTATGTAAGATTTCAATAGTGGCTACAACTAAAAATCTACTACATTTCACATACACACAGAGAGAAGAATTCAAAACCATCACAAAATTGTTTCTATTAAAATATATAGTGAATACACCCAAAGGTGCTATTTCCCTGAAATAGGAAATGGTTGCTCAGATCAGTGACACATCAGTTAAGAAAATGTGGTTTCTAATAGGAGACTTTAAAGGGAAAAGGCTCAGTTATAGAACTCTGTACCCAACTAAAGACTGGCAAAAATACCCAGGTGCCCGAGACTAGTCTGAGCTATGCAACTCTAGCTAGGATGTTCATCATGAGCAGTAGATGGCAAATCTCAAGATCATATTCTACCCCTTCTCTTCCACCTCCTCTTTCCACCATATAAATCAACTTATTAATGAGCCACAAATGCACCCCACCACCAGATACTATGGACCTCCATATGAGCCATAGCATAAGATCGCTTCCTAAATGGACTGTGACATTAACTGCAGAGCACTATCATGGATGCCACTTGAAAAAGATGTCTAAAATGTGGGAAACTAGTAAGGTCTGCATTTTAATGGCTGCAAAACACAATGTAGATACCTAATATAAAAGAGCTGGCATGTCCAATAATCTAAAACTACATCTTGCTAATTACCATTCTCTTTGGGTGACTGAGTTAATTTCTGTCTGTGGTTAAACATGCTGTTTATATTGCTTTTGTTGGGGGTCAGGAGGTGCATAAAAAATATAATTAATTCTCTAATAATATCATCTGTTTTATATGACATCATATTTTATATTATTTTGTGCATGATACCTAGGACTGAGCTATCTAGAAAATGAAGCTGGTATTAGGGGAAAAAGGGTCTTCTCAAATATTGAGAAACATCTTTGTCACTGTCTTTGTGCTATAGTTGAAATACACAATTTCAGTTGGCACTTGCAACAAAGCAAAATGTTTTCTCTGGTGGTAGCATATAGAATTTTCATTGCCTTAAAATTTGGGGAAATACTAATTTCAGAAAACAAACTCATGGTAGAATATCAAACAGTAGGGAAGGGAGTAACATGGAAAGAAAATTTATCTTGTCACTTAACACCTCCTTGATCCCACTCTTCATTCCCACTATCCAGAGTTAAAACTTAAGAGTCTTCTTTCTGTGTATCACTCCAGAATTTTCTTGTGCATATATAAGCCCCGCACAGAAACACACACACACACACACACACACACACACACACACACACACAATTTCCTTTTCCTTCGACATACAATGTCATAGTACACATGTTGCTTTGTAACTGCATGCTTTATATAACCAGTCAGTCCTATATTGGCCAAACTTTAACAATTATTTTTGTTTACAAGTATTTTTTATTTTAATATTTATCTTATAAATATTTATTACTGTCAAGTTATCTGTTAATGTGTAATAAGCCATCTCAAAGTTGGTAAACATAAACAACCATGCTATTACTGGCACAGACTCTGAACAGGAATGTGGACAGGTCAGGGGTGGCTTGTCTGTGCTCCATCACATCTGAGGAGCCTCAGATGACTAGAGCAACCACAACAATGGGGCTTCTAATATCCAACAAAGCATCTTCATTCACTTGCTGGATGGCTGGAAGGACTGGCTCATCTGGAGGCCGCCCCAGCATAGACTCTGGACAGTCAAACTTCTTCCAGGGTGCTGGTTCCTCTAGTCAACTACCTCAAGCAAGCTAGGCAGAAGCTGATGGCCTTTTCTGGCCTAGCCTAAGAGCCATGTATCATCACTTCCACCACATTCTCTTGATTATGAGAAAGTCACAAAGACAGACCATGCTCATGCAAGTGGGAAGTAGACTCCTTTTATCTTGCCAGGAAAGTAGTAGCTACATTAGTTTTGAAGAAAAGCACATGGATGGGAGATGTCATTGCAGCATCTCTGGAAATACAATCTGGAGCAATTGTCTTAAATCATGGTCCTTTGCTTCTGTGCTTTGTAAAAACCTTCCTGCCATCACAAATAGGCTCTCTGTTGACAGAATGTTTCCTAATTTCCCATGTATGCATCCCAGAATGTTGTCATGCCCTGCTTAGAGAGAACAGAGATAGTGTAATAAAATGGAAAGAGCACCAGCTCCTTGGTGAATGAATTCATGTCACTGAAAGTCTCAGAACCCTAGTTTCATCATTAAAAGGAAAGGATTAAACTAAATTAAAGGATTAAACCAAGACCCTCCCACAAATTATAAAGTTCTTTTGTTCTAAGACCCAATCCATATATTTCATCTTCCAATTCCTTACTCTGAGCAGGAGAAACAAAAGATAGAATGGACAGAACCCCGCTCCTGTTTCCCAGTCTTTGTTGAATTCATCCCAAAGGCAGGGCCTAACCACATAGAATAAACTTCCATATCCATCACACAACCTGAGCATGACTCCACCCATGCCACCTAGCCACCACATATGATGAAAAAAACCTACTGCAATGTTTGCAAACTTGTAAGTGAGGATGTTGCTCCCTATGCTGGGAGTTTCCAAAAGAGAATGTAGGGGTAGTAAATTTCACTTCTCCTTTTCAGAGCAAAGAATGGGAACGTGAGAGAAATGGGCAGTGCTTGTGTGATAAGAAATGCTTTCCATCTAAGAAAGAGTGCCAAAAACATGAGGGATTGCTCTTTTAAAGACCACACTGTGCACACTTCAACACCTCTGCCAAATTTTCTACTATGCTTTAGCTTTGTACTTACTCTTCTTAAACTGTGTCGTCTAAGATGTATTTCCAACTCCACAAACAATTCCTTTTAGGGATTTATATCTAACCTATGAAAGGTCAAGGCCAGGCCAGAGGCTATGTCTTGTTTCTAAGATCAAGATGGAAGAAAGTCCTCTTTCCATATAAGAGTAAGATTTGGGAGAATTTTAGAGAAAAAAGTAGCCCTCACATGGCACCACTAAAATACACTACGGGCAAAGATGGAAGAGTGGAAAAAGAGGGAAGGAACAAGGAAAAGCAAGGTGTAGGAGCTAATGAGTCCAAGTACAGGCAGAGTGGTTTGGGTATCTGGCTCCCTTTCTGTCACTGATAGGAGCTCCCAGATCGCTGTAAAGGCCACACCCACAAGGCTGAGACAGCTGGTCCAGACTGGGGAGCTCCAAGCCAGATGGGAAATATTCTAGGCTTCTGTTTATTTTCCTGGCCCAGTATGGATTTATTATTTAGGTCAGACTAAATGGAATGGATAATATTCTCTGGAGATCAGAGGCTATGCACCATGTCTGACGTGTGACAAATAGAAGGAAACACAGCCATGCTTTCAACTTGCTCGGTGAAGGATGGGCACTGAGAAGGAATGGGAAAGAGTCTGCAAATGCTTTTCTTTTCATTTATTTCAGTTTCTTCCCCCACCTATCTGCTGTCCTTGCAAAGCAGGAGAAGGGAAAGGAAATGTCATTTCTCTGGAGATGCGACAAAAGGTTATTTGCTTTGGAAAAAGGCTCTGTCTTAAATAAATGAAAGTTGTCTGTATTGTTCGTTTGTTTGTTTGGTTCTTTTTTTTTGGCTCCTTCTCAGTCACCCCATAAATCACTGCAAATCACCTTACCACTCCCTGAATTTGTAGGAGTTTCTTGCTGCTGCACAAAGGCATAACAATGGGCCAAGGCAAACATCTCTAATGTCTTCTTTCAAAACCAAAATGCATTTTAATAATTTAAAGCTGCAGCTCTTTCAGTCACTTGATAAATTATTCACAAATTTTACAACAAAAAAAAGAAAAAAAAAGAAAAAATATGTTCCTTTTACAAGTCCTGGAACATTAAATCATATCAGAATAGATGAAAAGGGCAAATAAGTCCTAAACTCTTAGAAATCATACATTTTACTTCTTCATCCACAAGTTGGTGCCATGGTTTATAGGACAGCTGGTAGTAGGTGGTTTTTCTCAGGACTTATTTCCAGGCACAAAGGGAGGATGAAGGTATAAGAATGAAAAAAAAAGTGGCTTTCAGAGGGTCTAGAGAGAACATCTACCTGTTTGCCTCAGAACTCCATCTTTAGATACCATTTCAAAGAAGTCCTCCAGGATAAACACATGAAGAAAGCTGATTTGCTCAGGACAACTCACATTAAATTCTGGGCAAAGGAAGGTGTCACAATGATGTGGGTTCCTGCTGCTCTTGAGTTCAGACACCCTCTTAAATCCTCCCACCAAGCATGGTCAAGAACCAGGAGGTTGCATATGTTCAAATATGCATCAGGCATAATCTGTGGATGCTTAGCAAGCAGGTGTTTCTGCATCCATGGAATGGAGAATATTCACCCAGAAGAGACTTCTAAATCTATATAAAGGATGACAACAATGCACTACCAATATAGCCAGTCACCTTCCAGCTGAGGACCTTGGAATCTGCAAGCATCACCTACCACATTAGAAAGGAAAATGTGGTCACTGAATGGTTAAAGTAATAGATAGCAAAAAACACAGCACAACCAGTAGGTTTTTCTTTCAGAAGCTTCCTTCCAGTAGCCAGTGCCCAGAATAGTACTGGCATTAGTACATTCTGTCATCAATATTATTATCCTCCAAATCCATGATTTCATTTTGTCCAGCTGGAACTTAGAGGGGTAGCAGTCTTATAGAAGAACTCATTATAATTTCATATTACAATTAGGATGGGGATAGAGTTTGTATGAATAAATTCTGTCCATATGGCCTGGTACAATGCTGGTAGAAACCACAGACTTAAGTCAAAAGTCTCACCTTATGTGTGCAAAAAGGGAGTGGACATTGTAAGCTATGTACCCATTTTAGCAGGCAGAAATGGGCTATTTTTTGAGAGTGGCAAAACCTGAAATTTCATATTTGTGGCAAGAGTTTCTGGATGAAGCTTCCACTTTCATTAGCAATGCAACTTTCTATCTTTCAGGGAATTTTGTAATTTTTTTCCATCTTTCATCCTCCCCTTCCTTTTATAATCTAATTTTTAATGCCCTACTGTCTGTTTTAAGGAAATTCTGATATCAGGGGTATTCTTGAAGGCATATGGGTCTTGATTAAAATACCTTATATTCTACAAAGAAGTCCTATAATACTAGAATTATCTCTACTGACAACACCTTTTTTTCGCCCTTCAAATTTCATGCTCAGCTTCTAGGGGAGTCAAGGTGCAAAACAGTCAACATGTTAGAAATACAGGGTTCTTTCATTTTAATTCAGCATGATAGATGCATACCTCCACATCAGTATTTGGAGATGAGAGAAGTAAAGAAGCAGAAGAGAAAAGCAGTTCAGTTTCTAGAGTACGCTATTTATTTATTTATCAACACAACTCTTTACCCTAAAGAATTTAAGGGAAATAGTGAAGATGAATACAAAAGAACAAGATAAAATAAATTAAAAATAAGGAAGAACATTGACCTTAGGATAAGACATAGGGAGAACAAAGTCATAATTTGCCAATCTCCACATAATACTAACATTCTTTACATCTCCACCCCTTATCTTCTCCCATAAGGTATGTCAGTATAATCTTACCACGTTTTTGTCTTGCTTGCTGGGATTATGTAATTTATAAACAATGCCCAAATTTATTCGCCTTAAAGAGAAAGGCACATACATAATTTAGAACATTTAAATAAATCAGGTAAGGTAGTTTTAGGCATCTGTTGGTTACATTTTTGCAAGTCTATGTTACAACAAGTATGTTCCATTCCCCAAAGTGTCTATTTCTCCTGGTTCAATTGTTAACTTCACTGACAATTTAGGAGCAAAACATTTGTGAATATTCTTCTACATCTGATCTGAGCTCACATATTATCTCAGGAGGATATTCTCTGACACTGAAGTTCAAGTAGCCATTCTCAGTGCCATCTCAACTTCTTTTTTCCCATCACCTTGTATTATGTTCCTTAAAACACTTACCAATATTGAAATTTAGTTTGTTTATGGGTAAATGGTCTCTTCCAACACCACACTTACTAGAACATAAACTCTATGAGAATAGTGATTTTGTCTCTCTTGTTTACTCTTATGCCTCCAGTTGCCAATATGTGGCCTGGAATAGAGTAGGTGCTCAATGAAAGTTTGCTGAATTAATGAACAAATGAGTGAATGAATGACCATTTGGGGTAAAATCTTGTCCTCACTAATTTGGACCAAATACTGTCTTCACTATTTTTGTTAGCTGGATGAGTAAATCAGCTGCATGGAAGAAATCCCTTAACATCCAGACTCCTTTACTTCAAACGTCACCTGCAAAGATCTTCTCTTTGTCCCCCTTCAGCCTGTCCAACTCCCATCCCTGCTGCAATGAAGGAAGGGTCCTACTTCTGTTCCTCCCCTCACCCGTGTTCTGGTCCCACCCTTCCTTCTTCCTAAGGATCTGCTGTACCAACCCACCAGTTCCATTTTCTCTGGCTTTTTTCCAGCAATATTTAAGAATAATTATGCCAAGGGGCACCTGGGTGGCTCAGTCGGTTGAGCTTATGACTTCAGCTCAGGTCATGATCTCATGGTCTGTGAGTTCAAGCCCCGCATCGGGCTCTGTGCTGACAGCTCAGAGCCTGGAGCCTGCTTCAGATTCTGTGTCTCCCTCTGTCTCTCTGACTCTCCCCCATTCATGCTCTGTCTCTGTGTCTCAAAAATAAATAAACATTTAAAAAATAAATTTAAAAAAGAATGATTATGTCAAAGCAAAGCTAAAATATTGAAACATGAATTTTCAAGGTGTTATCCTTCATCCCCCGAAGAGGTAAAAGTTTTCATTTCTTATATCATTATCCAGAAAGAGTCTATCATTATGTTGAATAGTAATGGGCTAAAAGGGGGTTGGGAAGATGGAAAGGTCAGAACTAAACAAATTTAAAGTGGAAAAGGCAGAGTTCCCCTTGTAGAAGAACAGCATAGGTGTGTTGAGAAGAATGTAGGAGAATCAAGAACTTATTCCAACTGGGTTCAGAAGAGAGCTTGGGTGGTTAAGAAGGAAAAGAAAGCTCTTTGGGGTGGGGAGACAATGCTGGGCATATAAGACATTAAGAGAAATATGGGGGGGGGGGCACCTGGGTGGCTCAGCCATTTAAGGATCCAACTTTGGCTCACGTCATGATCTCACAGTTTGTGGATTCAAGCCTCGTGTCGGGTTCTGTGCTGACAACTCGGAGCCTGGAGCCTGCTTCAGATTCTGTCTCCCTCTCTCTCTGCCCATCCCTCATTTATTCTCTCTCTTTCTCTCTCTCTCTCAAAAATAAACATTAATTTTTTTAAAGAAATATGGGAGAAAGAAAGGGCTTTAAGATACTTTGATACGTATTATAAAGGGAGTAAGAGACCCTTTCTCGTTTTCAAAACTAAAGATTCATTTGCTTTCCAATATTATTTGTTACAGCTTGCAGGACTTCTATCCATCTGAATGATTCATAATATAGAAGCAGGGTCTAATTTGGAAGTAAGAAAGCCAGTTTCATCTGGGTTACACCCCATGATTAGCATTATTGAAACCAAACTAAACCAAACTAAACTAAACCAAACCAAATCAAATCGAAACCCTTCCTGTAACTGGTGTCATATATCTCTCTCCTTAGCTCAACTTCAATAGAGTTGTCCTCATTCACTGTATATATTTCCTCAATTCCAACTGACACTTGACCCTTCTGCCATCAGTCTTCCACCCCCACTAATCACTCTTCTTAAGATCACCAATATCCTGGCTAACTGCAGTGGATGCCTTTGGCCTCTAATTGTTCTGCGATACTAAATCATTTGGCCATTGTCTTGGACAAAATCTATACAAACCCAAGGCCTAAGCTTGTGGCATGGCTCATATTTCACCATCAGGAAACACAGACTCTTAAACTTCCATTGTTAGTAGCACATTTATTCCCCAAATGCAGCCCATTCTCTGCTGCCATGAGGCCCTCTGCCAGCCCAGCACCTGTGCTCTTGTGTTTGGTCCCCTGGAACCATCAAGCTCTTCATATTGCCTCCTTGTAGATTCTCCATCTAGTCTTGAGGTGAGAGTACTTTCTACAGTACTTGCCCCCAGGAGGAGCACAACCCAAAGACCATCATCAGCTGCCATATGTGAAGGAAGTATCAGTACCCCTCTCTAATTTCCAAATCTCATTTCACCAATAACCCCCAGCCTCAAAGGCTAGAAGTGAGCCATTTTGATAGTGTACAACCACTTTTATAACTGTTTAGTCAGCTCCTCTGCAAGTACTAACGCTAGTCAGGCACTTTGCTCTGCAATGTGGACATAATTGGCACTCACTGTTTTGAGGCTTCAATCAAAGCTGGAAAAGAATCCCATATTAAGCCAGTTTCAAAAGATTGCTCAAGACAGAGCTAGAGACTGTCTTTACATGTTCCCATTTATCAAAGTACTATATGATTGTTTCTGTGTCTGGTTTCTCCATTAAACTGTTAATATCTGAAAGGTAAGGTCTTTGTCTTTATAACACACACCCACACACATGTACACACACACACACACACACACACACACACACACACAGTGGCTGACCTCACTGTTCAGTCATGTTTCTGTTCTTTTCTCTTCTGAATAGCCAGGTGTCTCACAAGAATGATCTATGTTTACTGTCTCTATTTCTCAACCCACTCAGTCCTCAGCACACTCAAATCAAAGCTCTGGTCCTATCCTTGACTGCAATACTTTATATTAATGCCACCAATTATCTTTATTAAATCCATTAGGTTGTTGTACTTGACTTACCAGCAAGCATTTGGTTCTATGAACTTTTCTCTCCTTCTTGAAGCAGTCTTCCTGGGGCTTCTCATATTTTAAGAGTCTTGTTTTCCTGCTAACTTTCTGGCTGATTCTTGTCCCTCTTTAATCTAGGCTCAAGCCACCAAATACCAAAGCTCTGTCAAAGTTATTCTGTGTATGCCTTGCATGCTTTTAACATCCAGGTCCAAAGTGGTTCATGACTGGCTCATTATGTACTCTCCACCTGGGTCTTATTTATGCACTTTCTATTTCAGCATTTGGCCCAGCAGCCATTCAGTTAGGCAAGCTGAAACACTGGTGTCATCCTTGATGGCTCTCTTTTCATCCTCTCTGGTACCCAGAAAACCACCAAGTCTTATTGATTTTTATCTCTGAAGTGCTCAAGTCTGTGTGCCTTCCCTATCTCTACCAATCATTCTATCTATGCCACCATCATCCCTCAAATGAACTACTGCATTGAATCCCAAAGGTGTTACCAAGTGCCCTCAGGTGCCCTCATATTCATTTTCCCACATGGCAGGTCCAATGATCTTTAAAAATGAATTAATTAATTAATTAATTAATTAAATTAAAAATTGTTTACGTTGTCATCCCCCCCCCCATCCATTCTCATATCTTCTACTGGCTTAATAAAAATGAACTTCTGAAATGTGCCTTATCATACTCTGCAATGTCTGCACTTTCCGAACTCCAGCTATGCTGGTCTCCTTTAGGCTCTCCTGCCCTAGGACCTTTCTGCATTCTAGTCCTTCTGTAAGAAACCATCTCTAACAAAATTACTTCAACTCACTCAGCTCTGGGTTGAGGGGAGCCTGTCCTGGGTATTTCCTACTAGGCTAATCCTCTAAATCTTGCTCCCCTAGTGCCAGGTGTCTCTTCACCGACTCTCCCTGTGCCACTGCAATTGCCTCTTGTGTGATTTGTGTGATTCCTTAATGTCTCCCCTGCACGCGCACACACACACACACACACACACACACACCCAGTTTTTGCACCTGTTGCAGTCTCAGTGGTCAAAACAGTACTTGCTACACAAGGGAAGCTAAATAAACTTCGGTTAAGTAATTAAAATCTCACCAAAATGAATTACCAAGGGCAACACAGTGTATTGTTAAACTAAATAAATGATTGAGTAAAATCATATTGCTTCTTTTAGCTTCAGTTTCCTAAAAGTAGACAATAGGACAATGACTATTACACAGAACTCTGTTAAGGATTAAATAAAATCATATATCCAAATAGCTCAGCTTAGTGTTTTCTGTGTAACAGATTCTTAGTAAAGGTTAGCTTTCTTTATTTCTCTGCAAAATAGACACACATAATGGCATGGAGCCAGATGGTGAAGTACAACTAGCCATGATTTAAAATAAGGACAACAAATGTGTGGTAAAGATTCCCCCCTACTATGCATGGCATTCCTTTTTCATCATGGAAGTCTTTCTCAAAAATGGACACTGTGCATCCTCAGATTTTACCCTGCCTTTCTAGTTCTATATTACAGAAGAGTCATCAGGAGGTAGAGGAAGAGAAAAGATAAAGATACATAAAAGAAAGAGAAATGACAGTCTTTAGGATGGCAAGTGGATTATTCAAATACATCTTGATTTACACATGACAGATGTGTTCCTGAAAAATATGTGTAAACTGAATTATACTTTGAATTCACAAGGGAATCTTGGTATTTAAAGAGATCCTTTATTGAATTCTTTTGGAAAAAGAATTACCAGCGTGATGACTAACCTCTCCCTCTTGTGTAGGTACCATGGGCATTATGTAATCCCTTTTTACTCCAGACTGGGGCAAATTTACCTATGTTTTATGTAAATTAAGAGACTTTTAAATGTTAGTTTTTGATGGAAAGCCATCAACATGGAGGCCAGCTCAGAGGAAGCATTCAATAAATCAAAGCTTCAGGCCCAAGCATCTATAGATAGATAGCACTGGAGCCTCTTGGACCTTCCCAGGGAGACCTTCAACTTGAACATTCTTCATTTACCAACCAAGACTGAATGAGCTGAGGGGATGTACTAGTAAGTCACACACGAAGTTGCATCCTGTGAGAATCAGGCTCAAGAAGTCAGGGCTCTCGAATGAGTTGGTTAATGGCTTAATTTGCTTGGAGAAAGAAAAATTTTATAAAAGACTTCATGAGAGTTTGTGTAAGAGGCTCGGTGCCATGTACTTAGAAAGTGTCTGCCAAATGGTGGGTCTGCATTGAGGGTGTTTCTGTGACTCAGCTATTCTGTGACTGAGCTATTCAACTGCTGGTGGTATGGTTTACCCTGAACCAAGGGACAAAGACCAGAGGGCCAGACAAGGGCTCTGACCTGGGGCAGAGGGAAGACAGGAGGAATTCAGAAAATGGTAATAGGAGTTTCTTATTGGGTTACAACATTGTTGTCAAAGGCTGCCCACATGTGACCAGAGAACAGATCTTGAGAAAATATTTATGCAGTAAACCACCCAGGCTGAGCTCTATAACTATACTGGCTATCATTTCCCTGCTTCCATGCATCCAATAGCTTCAGAAGCCTGACTGCAGTCAAATGTTATGTGGCTTCCAAAAGGCAGTGGCAATGATGAGAAGAAGAGGCTGGGCCATGATCCTGGGTCATACGTGGAACCTGCCATGAACATCACAGTGCCCTTGTCAAGTCCCAAGCCTCTCTGAGCCACTGTTATCTCCAACTGGATAAGCTCCAATACAACGGAGTATAAGTGGATGAACTTTCATGCATTCTCTAGCCCTAAGAATTTTAGAAATTTCTGGCACCAGACACAGTTCCTGGCACCATAGGCATTCTTTCAAAATGAACTATGACTTCCAACTGTTGATGAAAAAAAAAAATGGATGGGGTTAGGGATAAATTGGGGCTTTGAGGTCAGTCCATCATTACTTTCCCAGCTGAGATTACAATAGTGGAACACTAGGGATGCCTGGGTGACTCAGTCGGTTAGCTCAGTCTGACTGCAGCTTAGGTCATGATCTCATGGCTCATGAGATCGAGCCCCATGTCAGGCTCAATATTATATATATTATATATATTATATATATTATATATATATATATATGTATATATATATATATATATATAATATATATAATATATATAATAGAACATATATAGAATATAGAATAATATATGTAATTATATATATATGTATATGTATATATAATAGAACACTACAACAGTAAAGCAAGAAACATATTAGGGAATATTCTTCCCTAACTTCTGCACTCACTGTTATTCTACCTTCTATCATTGTAGGGGAAAAAGGTGTGTGTGTGTGTAGTTTCCATTGGTAGTGGTTGATGGAAGTGTTCTTAAATTGCAGCTCCATGATCTGTCTTTGATAAATGGTCTGCTCTACCTGAAATTAGAAATTGGCTATGTGACTGTAGGAAACATATTATCTTATAATACTTTAATGTCAATATACACTCCTAGGTGACTGGGTCAGGGGCCAGTGCTGCCTTATGAGTCTTGGAAGTTTTGCCTTGGGCTGGCAAACACAGATGGGCCGTCCTTTATGTGGGGAGAGAGGAGAGAAGAGATGGCTTGACACACAGCTGGAAAAAATCATGGACATCCCTTCTGGAGCTAGCAGTTATTTATCCATCCATTCAGGAAATACTTTTCACCCATTTGGCCATTAATACAGCACAAACACCAAAAAGTGGGGAATGCATTTCTATCTGATCGAATGACAAATGCCTTGGACTGCCCAGCACTCATCCACAGCCAGCTTCCTAACTCCCAATAAATTGTAAAATAATAATAAAAGACTTAAATAAACAGTAGCAGCAGCTAAATTGTTTCTCCATCCCAACCGGTCCTTTAGACAGAATGTCCTCTTGACAGATCTACTGATCCAGGTGTCTAATTGAATAGAGTCCTGATTGCTCTTGAATTTGTGACCTCAGACCGTTGTGCAATAAATGCAATTTGGAGAATTATTTCCAAGCAACAACTGCTACTCCTCTGGGAACTTACTATTGCTTCTGGTTTTTGAAATTGTTGGTGAACTACCTACTGACTAAGCTATTAAAACTAGGTGTTTTATTTGGATTCCAGACTAATGCTTCTGTAAATTCAAAAGCAAGACCTACCACAGTAGCCTGCAGAAGGGTCCTGAGCTCAGGATGGGAGCCAGGAGCCTACTGCCCACACACAGCTGGCCACGCAGTCTCCTTGGATCCTCACCTAGTTAGCAGGCTACTCTCCTGGGGCCATCTGAGTGGTAGTGATTAGAGCCGCTTGTGGAAAACTTGTCTAATGAAACTCTGTCAGAGGTGGCAAACTTGTTTGTATTTGGGATTTTGAGTAGCCTTACAACTTAGAGTTTGCCAAAATAGTCCACATGAAGCCAAATTTTTTGGAGACCCGAAAGATTCCAGGTGCATTCAGAAACAGCAAATGGGCTTTAGTAATCTGGGTTCCCTTTCTTTTTAGAATTTTAGCTTCCTTTGGGGAGTGCATTTACTGAGATGTGATGCCTTGCATTGTATAAATCCTACATGGACCACCTCCTGTACTTTTAAGAGGTGGTGGCAAGGCCACACTCATTTTATAATCACTGAGCCTCAGACATTATATAATTTATCCAATGCTCCATGGAAATAGGGGGGCAGAACTGGGATTGGAAAACAGTTCTGTCTCCAGAGCTCAAAGTTTAATCACCATGCTATGCCAATAGTTCCCAAAGATGGAAGATGGAAGATCAATAGTTCATATGATACAAAATTATGAGACTTATTTCATTTTAGGAAGACTTCAATAGAGTCAAGATAACCTAATGTCTTAAAAAAAAAGTGGGCCTTGGGAGTCAAAATTACTTTTTATAAATCCTAGTTCTAGCACTTTCTTACAATATATAATATATGCTTGGATAAACTATCAAATGCTTCTAAGTCTTATCATTTATATCTGTATAATGGTAATAAAATCATGGCTGCTTTGAGAATTAAATGAACTAATGTATCTAAAAACAGGAACCTGGGACCTAGTCGATGTCCAGTAAATTGGAACCATAATTTGATAAACAGCGCATGTCTTAGCATTCACAGTCTTTAATAACTTCTTAAATGCACACATTTTCAAAACTACAAGGAATGTTTCAGAATGTGAACATGAAGCCTCTGTATTTTGGAAAGGTTTCTTGAAATGCAGCCTAAAACGTGACTTTTATACACCACGGCTCTCTCCTTCTTTCTTCTCCCTGCTGCCTTTTTACATTCTCTTTCCCTCTGCTCCTACCAGAACAGGGGCACCTTTCATCAATGTATTAGTCCATGGCTAAAATATGACTCATGCTAGGAATGAAAAGGAATATTCTGTCTGTGTAGCCAGCAAGGGCCCGTGGGGCAGATTCTCATTAGAATGCTTTACAATAATATCAATCAGTATTAAAAATGTATGTTCTACTCAATTTTTAAAACATCTTAAATAAATCTTTAAATAAAGCTATTTTGTTTTATCTTCAGGGCTCTGTGAACAGTTGGCCCTAAGGGGTCCTTGTTCCCCCAAGTACAGCCCCAAAAGTGTTTCCTACCAAAGCTTTATCTTTCTGGGGGGTCTCTGTGCTGGTGGAGTCAAATCATTGGGGTAATGTTAATTCTTATTTGGTGGCAGCACAGAAACAGGGGAAAGGAATATTACTCCATTAGGCTCATTTGCCATTCAAAATTGCTTCACAGGAAGCAGCTAGTTAATCCATACCCTTGAAGTGCAAGCAGTGTTCTCCCAATGCCATGGAAAAGGTCAGTGAGTCTACAGGAAAGGAGAAAAGGCAGTGCCCTTGTTACAGGGCTGGGAAAACTCAGGGGAAGGCTAAAAATGGAACTAGATATTCCAGAAAGGAGCATGCTGCCTCTTTTCTAAATACCTCTCTTGGCTGGCAAAGATTGCTCACCTCTGCACCCCCACTAAAATCTCCTTGGTTAAAACCAAAATGCTACAGGAATCAGGATGAGACTGCTTAAGGTATAAGCAATAGGGAATGGTGGGGACTGAAACAAAATGGAGAATCAAGAATGATAAAAGATATTCACATTAATTTAAGCAAGAACAACCATAACACTTTTATACGTGATGATTCAAATATATCTTCTCCCTAGAACCAATGACCATTTCCTACCCTAACCACTGACATCCACCCAGAATATGCCAATCACCTCCTACCTGCTGGATCTTCCTGTTTATTATCTTCGAGCCCTCTAATATATCTTGCAGATGGCCATCCATTTTTTACTTGAAATACTATTAACTATTCATGTCACTAGCTCCCATTAGGGGACACATTTCCTTCTTCAATAGGGTCCCTATCTACTCTCTCAGTCTTATTTTCTATTACTCTTTGATACTTCCCATTTCCTAGTCACTCGATGGGCTCCCCTTGCTGTATCCATTTCCTTGTGCTGTTCCCCTCTCCTGAAATGTTTTTCCTTCCACTTTATTTTTTGTCTCCAGCAAGAAATGCAACTTCTTGTAAATGTGAATCCACCTATGTGACCTCCCCACATGACGTCTTCCCTTAGACCTTGCCCCAACTCTGTTAGAATAAGCCACTTGCTCACACACAATCTGGTTTCTCTTTGCACATTTTTTATTACACCAGCAGGACGCTGCAGTCTAGCTGGTAGTTAATGTGACTGCCTCCCTCATTAAATGATGACATCCTTGCAAGGAGAGGCATTGTCTAATTGGTTTTAGTAGTCCCATACCTCATACATCTTCTGAACCATGGTAGACAGGAAAGAGATGTTCAAAGAATCAATGCATCAGTGAAAAATAAAAGCCTGAGTAAATGAGTTACAAAAACATATAGTGCTCCTAGAGGCTATTTCATGGGGAAATTTATGTTTGTCTTTTGAAATATTTTGTGGTCTGAGGTCTGATACCAGGATTAGGTATTTCCCAAAAGAAGCTGAACAGTAGTATAAACATTAAAAAAAATTTTTAAAAAGGGTACCTGGGTGGCTCAGTTGGTTGAGCATCTGACTTCGGCTCAGGTTGTGATCTCACAGCTCTGTGAGTTCGAGCCCCGCAGTGGGCTCTGTGCTGATGGCTCAGAGCCTAGAGCCTGTTTCAGATTCTGTGTCTCCCTCTCTCTCTGCCCCTAACCCACTCACATTCTGTCTCTGTCTCAAAACTAAATAAACATTAAAAAAAAAAAAAAAAAAAAAGAAGCTGAACAGTAGTGTGCACCTCTGGGAGACCAAAAGAACAACAATGGTATAAAAGCAAGAGGATGAGGTCCTTTCTATCAAGTGTAGCCTGCCTAGTAACCAGGAGACTGAGAAAAGGGCCATTATGTTATTAAAAACAAAAATGAAAGAAATCTACTCACATTCAAGAAGTGTAAGCTTACACTTGCATGTGAATGTGCGCAAACACACACACACACACACACACAGCTTAAAGCAAGAAGCCCCACATCAGATTCCCTGACTCTGATTAGTTGTTAAACCTCAGGAAAACCACTCAATTTCTCTGTGCCCTTGTATACACATTATTTTAAAGTTAAAAATATGTAACGTATATGAAATCTAAGTTCGTGCTTGCTCTAGAAGCTTATGTAAGTCTTTTGCCAGGGTTTTCCATTAGCTTTCTAGAGTCTTCAATCAGAGCTCCTGTTCAGGTGACACAGCCTAAAGGATCCAGAATGACCAGTGTGTTCGGCAACCCTTGTTTGACTACAGTCCCATCAAGTCTCGCCAGCCAGTTTGCTTTCTTTAGTGTAAACACAGAGACAAGATGCTTCGTGGTTTGAAATACTTAACTAATTGATTTGTCTGTACAATAAAATTGCATCGAATTTTGCACGTTCATATTAATAAATGAAGATAGAGGAGTCTCTTAGACAGAATCTACTCGGACTCTCTAGGCATTGTGTTTTGGGGATTACAGCCAAGAGTGCTGAGCCTCCAAACATAAAAGGCTTGCTGCCCGAAGCCCACTGTGGGAGCCACCTTGAGGAGTTCTGCCACATGAATCACAGGCTTCCCAAGCTCTGCAAGTACCACTTAGAACATCATTCTGGTGTCACTGCTCAATCACTTTTCTTCAAAAGGGCGAAGACACCTCAGAGACAGAAATGTCAGTGCAGGGTGCTTGCCAGCCACACACGGCTGAGTTGCAGGCAGTTGCAGGCAGTTGCAGGGCAGTTAGCTGCAATCCTTTGGAGTCCCTCCTGGCTCCACAGTGTGAACAGTTACCTGCAGGGAGGCTACACTGAGGGGCACATTATTCTACATTTCACACACCTACGCTTGAAAAAAAAAAAACAGTCTAATGGTTTGTTAATGATTCCACATGCAACTGTAAGACCTTTAGCGTTGAGTGTCATAGAAATTTCATGTGGGTCAAAACACTTTTATGTGTTCTTCAGATCCAAAAATAGAAGTGAAGTTCAGGTTTAGCTAAAAATCTATGAGGAGGCATTTCTTCTGAAAGAAATTTATTGAGCCAGGAAAGCTTCTGTATCCTGTGCCAAAGGTTGCTGGGAGATGACCGCACACCTACAACCCACGGGACATTAAGTGACAACATCCCCAATCCTTCTGTTGTTGCCATCTGTGGTTTGTTCCACAGAGAATTTGCAAGAAGCACCTCTCTACTGACCATGAAGTCAGATTTCTGTCCCTCCTGGAAAACCAAGAGGATGAGCACATGAGGGGAAACACTTCACAGGGCATTTCTTTCAACTGTCAGCCTGTCACATCATGTTGACTGTTGTCACTCACAGAAAGAAAGCTTTGGGGCCCAAGAAATGCCAAGAAAATGGCAGCCAGTGGGCAGGGTGATCACCAGCCTTCTCTTGCTAATATATGCAGCGGATGTGGCATTTCTGACAATATTGCTTCTGCCTCACTTGCCATTTAATGTTAAGAGGCTTCTAGAGTCTACTGCATTTAAAGAGTAATGACTGTTTTCAGGGTAAATGCTCTGTTAAATAACCCTGGATTATTGTGTCGTGTTATTACATTTATAAAATGGCATTTCAAAAAATAATAATTGTTTTAGAGTTAATTGATGTTTTTAACCATCACTGTGTGGAGAATTTTTATTCAGCAGAAAGGGAGTGAGCCAGGGAGAAAGAGATTTCCATCGAGAGAGTCGGTACTGAAAATAGAAATCACTCCTGCAAATGAAATCCTGGTAGATGAGGCCCTCCCCCCTCTGCGGACTGCCTTCAATAAACTCTTTTTACTGTGATTAAAGCGACCACAGGACAAAGGTAAGACTCAGTCTCATTCCCCAGTGCAGTCCATGGGTGCTGGGCCTGGCAGTGGTACAGGGGGCGAGGGAGCCTTGGCACAGACTCATTGGCCACTATGACCCCATGTGGGCAGGCCTGGCCCCTGAGCAGCCTGAAGCAATGGCAAGGACCCAAAGCTCTGCACAACGGTGACTTCTCAAATGTGAAGTTAATTACACGGCCGAGAGTCTCAGAATTTCCTACGGCCAGAGGCAGAGTTGAATGCAGGGATATCACAGAATAAAAGTTGGAAATTCTAAAATCTCCACATGGGGACGGTGCAGAGTGGGTAGCCCTGCACATACCCCTGGTGTGGTGGGGATGGTGTCACTTTCTTCTGTTTTATCAAAATTCTTCCATCAGGACTCCTCAAGCATGTGTATAGGGGATTAATTTATACCCTGTGAGAGAGAAATGATCCCTTCATCACATCGTTTCCTTACTATTTCTATGAAGTAGAAATTGGGTATTATTATTATGAGAGCTTTAAATATAAATTAAGTGTACACAGAGAAAATAAGCTCATTTTCATTCTGGTGGAACTTAATGGAGAATCAAAATCTTTACATTTGCAGGTATTTCTGTTCCACTTATACAGTCCATCATCCGTGTGATATTGTGATTTGTAATATGAAATATATATTTGGTCTTTGTCCATGGTTCCTGGATCACAGCTACCAAAGCCCTTGGAATTCCTTCAGTAAAGAGAACAATCAGTAAGTTAATGATGTGACTTTTGGGTCCCCACTTAAGGATGAGTAGTGGAGAAAGGACTTACTACCTTTGTCCTTTGGTTGTTTTAACCGCAATTAAAAGAGTTTATTGAAGGCAGTTCACAGAGGAGGAAAGCTTCCTCTACCAGGATTTCACATGAAAGAGGGATTTCTATTTTCAGTGCCGACTCTTCCTCGATAGACATCTCAACGATACATAGTGAGTTGAAACTTTCAGTCCCAACCCCTGACCTCTGGGGAGGAGAGAAGGGCTGGAGGGTTAAATCAGTGGCCAATAGCCAGCAATCATGCCTATATAATGAAGATTCCCTAAAAACCGAAAAGGGCAAGGTTCCTAGAGCTTCCAGGTTGAAGGAAACAGAACGCTTCCATGGGCCACCATGCCAGGTTCCAAGCTCGACAAGAAGAGCTGCTTCTTTGTTCAGAAACTCACCCTATGTTTCTCTGCACCTGGTTGTTGGTTTGTATCCTTCAATATCCTTTGTAACAAATCAGTAATCTAGTGAGTAAACAGGTTTTTTCGGTTCTGTGAGATGTTCTAGCAAATTAGTAGAACCCAAGGAGGGACTTGTGGTACCCCTGATTTACAGCATTGGTCAGAAGCACAGGTAACAATCTGACCTTGTGATTGACATCTGAAGTAGAGGGAAGCCTTGAGGGGCTGAGCCCTTTACCTGTGGAATCTGATGTTATCTCTAGGTAAATAGTGTTAAAGTCACTTAAACTCAGGCTAAATTGGAGAAAAATAGATGTTGGAATGTAAAGGTGGAAATAATGATGGGGACCATCTAGTACAAATCCCCAATTTTAAAGATGAGGAGACTGAAACCAAGAATGCTATGCAATTATCTAAGATTATAGATTTGGATATTAGAGCTGCAGTTAAAAAATCTCTGATTCCAGAAATCCTACATTTCTCCCTAATACTTCTGCCAGTTCTTAAACAAGTCCACATGTAAACAATGGTCACTTCCAGTCTCATTCCTAACCACCACCATCTTGAATGAGCAGGATCAACCTTTGGTAAAAAGTCACAAGGGAATTTTGACTACCTCAACAGCTGGAAACCAGAAATTTGAGCAACAAATATGTGTTCCAGTCTCTTGGCTGCCAAATAACCAGAAGAAGAGCCACCAATTCTGTGAACCCAGAATGACTCCACAAATAGGCATTCTATGGTATTAGGAAGGGACTGAACACAAGGAAGTTGGAATGTATAATTTCCTATCAAAGCACAATTGGCAAAATATCCTGACTTTTCACAGATTCATCCTGACATCCCAAGGAGCATTTTCCTGATTATTTTGGTAATTACCTAAGAGTGAGTAGATTGACCTAATAAGCAAAAGAAAGTCAAACCCAGATAACAGTGGGCACCACCTAACAGCAAAGACCAGGTTAAGTGACTCTCCAGTTATACAATGTACCAGGGGCCTTGGCAACATACACACAACTATGGGACCTTCACCCCTGTATTCACATTCCATGGCCTTTTTAACCACAAGGACATCTAAAGGGCAGAGCTATGGCTCAGAGACCTTATATAAAGTCTCACCTTTCTCCATGTAGAGTCTGAAAATGATATATCTGGAAGTTTTCTGCTTATTTAAATAAATATAAAGCACTTTCAATTATTTCCATACTTATTAAGAAAGCAAACAGAGAGAAATATATCTGGTGAGTTATTCCTTTTGTCTTCTTCAGAACAGAGTAAATGGAGCAGGCAGACATTAATCATCTTGAAAAAAAATGGAATAAATTGAGATATACCAGTTAGATATTGTGTATTAGGCTCAGAGTACCATTAGAACAATGAATCTTTCCCATCTCATACAAAACCATAGAATAATATGGAATATCTTTCACATATAGAAGAAATTGAGGCCCCATAAACTCCAATAAAAAAGGAAAGACACCAAAATGAATAAAATTATAAGACTCTCCACTACAATATTAAAATCCTGACCTTTCATAAAACTAAATATTACAATGGTGAAATATCATACAGAAAATATTTATATAACATAGTAAGTTATGAACTCAGTAGGTAAGATAGTTTGAATAATAATGAAATCATTACATGTGGACTGATATACATAGGTAACCAGGATATGATGAACTCCTTTCTACCTCTTGGTTATGAGATCAGAAAACCACAATTTGTAGTCATTACACATCAACAATGCCATTATTATAAAATTTATATTTTTATAAAGCAGTTAAGCAAAACAAGTTAAATCTTTGGAAACCAGTAATCAATATGTTTATTTAAAAATGAAAAAAAAAACATTTTATTTTAAAATATCTCAGAGTGACTTGGCTGGATTTTCAGGTACTGCCATGGAAAAATATTACCTTATTCAATCATTTCAAAAATATTATGTTTGGATTATCCAAAGTTCAGTGAAGCTGATATTTCTTCATTATAATCTTCTCCAGAATGTTTATTCACTTCTGCAACCTTCCTCCCTTCTTTTCCTCTTGCTTTCACTGTCTTCCTTCACCCCTCTTCATTTATTTTAATAACTTCCATTGTGTATATCATTCCTAAAGCTGAAATATAAGGAATAATTTCTGGGAATAGTGAGGGAGATAGAGAGAAGAGGTTCTATTGAACTGGATTTGGGATACTTAAATAATTAAGTATCAGAACCAGTTGCAGAACAGTCGTCAAAAGATGGACAGGATTCTCTCTTTACCAGCAGATCCAATATGGTGCCCACGTTTTGTGAATTAACTCCTAGGGCAGCTCGCAAAACAATCATTTTTATTTAGGCACACCCACAAGTTTCTCAAGTTTAGGGCTTTATCTCTTGTGTCAACTAGTTTGAATAACATCCTAACCGGAAGTGTTCGCTTGCTTTTATTTTTGACTCTCATTTTAGCCCACATTATTACATCTTCCATCTACTGTTGCCAGAATGATATACTAAAACATCATGACTTTGCTCAAAACCTTTCAGTGACTCCCCATAGGATAAAATCCATTGCTATGTCTTCCTCAGGCCTTCTGGATACAAATAAACAAATTAGTAGACAAATTTTTACCATATACCAAATGTATGTCAGGAACCATTTGATATTTTCATGTTTATAATCTTGAGAGATCTTTAAAATAATCCTTTAAAGAGGATTTGATGCAGTTAGAGTGGCCTAAAGACACAATTTGGAAAATGTTATCTGCAACCTGGAAAATATTTTAGCTATTACGGTAATCTTCTTTCCTATTCCTTCTTTTATTATTTAAAACTAAAACATAAACAAATTACAAATTGTCATAGCTACATTGATTGAAATTGATACATGGTAACATTATGAGATTTTATGCATTTGCGTTAGCAAAAGTAACTTAAAATCAATGATTTGGAGAGAAATTATTCAGGAAATCTTAATGACTTATTATAGTAAAAACACTTAAAAGAGTGCATCCATTAATGGAGGACAATTACTGGAAAATAAATTTATTATTCAGGAAACCAATTAACTAGTATTTAATTACTTACAATTATGATCCGATAGTAAACACTGGTACACTTTGCTTACAAATATCACTTCTGATTACGGTTCATCAGGAAACAAAATGACTAATGTTATGTCATTGAAAGTAACTTCACTTCACATTCCCCTTTTCTGCCTTTCTCTGTGAATTACTATCATGAAGAACCAGAGACCATAAGAGCTGGAAGATAGGCTGAGGTTATCGGATTCCCCCTCCTCATTTTACAAGTTAAACTTTCAAGCTCAGTGAGGTGAACTGGGCTGCCCAAGAAGTCGCAGCCAATTGCTGGTGATCCTGCAACCAGTATCTTAAAACTCTGGCTTTCAGAATAGTCACTTCTCTGAGCATGGCTTCCTCGTGAAATAACCCATAACTCAGAAAACCAAAGGGCATACACTCTCTTTTCCTTTTTTGGAGCAAAAATTCATGTTTGCTTTAGAAAGTCATGGGACTCAAGGCATTCTCTAAGCTACACATGAGAGGGTGAGTCACCTAGCACACTTGGCTAACTCAATACCCCCCTTCGTCATTTCACTAGGCATCCTTTTGACTCATTTTCCGCTCTTTTCTGCGTTGCTATTGGCATAACATCCTATCAGTGCAGTTAATTACATCCACTTGGAGTGTGAAGGACAACTTGATTGTCTCAAAGTGCCACAGGCCATATAATCCATCTCACTGATCTCACAAAGCAAGTTCCCAATTGTCCTGCTGCAAAGAGAGGACTGACAACCCTTGGCAATGTGCTGACACCCTAGGTCTCTGCCCCAGATCCATGCTGGGGCTCCTCACTACCTCCACAGTTCTGGTCCTCCCAGTTTTAAGTGAACATTGTTTTATCCATTCTGAACTGGTGATAACTCAGTGCAGCTAAGTGTGCACCTCTGATTGCACATCTTCATTATTTTTGAAACTCTTTAGAAAAAACAGTAAATACTGTGGCTGTTTATCTTACTATGTAATGTGGTCAATCCATTGTGACCATAAGTTTCCTATTCCAGTATAATGTTCATGTAATTGTTTAAATGTACTAAATGCTATTGAATTTCTTGATTCTGTGTATGGAAGAATGAACTAAATTCAACTGAGTTACTACTATGGCCTCAATATCCTTATCCTTTTGCCCCTGATATTTGAATTTGAGAGTAGGTGAAGACGCCAAAGTATAACCACAAAGGAGTGAGCTGCTGTTCCAGAAGGCAGGCTCCCTACTGGATCTCAGTCCCATGGAAGCTGCCAGCCAGGTTTTACCTCACTCAAGCTCCTTGTTTGACCAGGACATCCAATTGTATACGGTTTGGCTGATTCCAGTGTGAACCCAGAGCAGCCACTGAGTTGTGAACAAACTGGGCAGAAAGGATGGGGATCCTCATAGAGGCACAGAATCAATCAATCCCCTGAGGAGCTGGTTGAGCATGCAGAGGATGGAAGACTATATACACTATTATACATCACAAGGTCTGTGTGACTCTTGGAAAAGCTTTGCTATGGTCTTAGTTTTAGAAACAGTTATGCTTCTCCCCAGAAGCTGATTAATCTTTATGAGACAGACATTATGAATGACATAATTGGTGCATAACTCTCTGGGCTTTGACAGCTACACAGTCCTGTGTATCAGCTATGTTATCTTTGTTACTCTTCATTTCCCTTTCTTCTAAAAAAAAGTTTATTAATTTATTTTTAGAGAGAGTGAGCAGGGAGGGTCAGAGAGAGAGGGAGACAATTTCCCAACAAGGCTCCATGCTGTCAGCACAGAGCATGACGCGGGGCTGGATCCCACAAACTGTGAGATCATGACCTGAACCAAAATCAAGAGTTGGACATTCAACTGACTGAGCCACCCAGGTACCCCCATTTCCCTTTCCTTCTAAAAACATTTTTTGAATGACATCAATTCAGTATATCTAAGAGATTCATAAAATAAAGAAGCATACAAAACACAGGAACCCTGCCTTTATCTTACCATCTCATCTTTATTCAACTTTTCAGAGGTCCTCTACCCATTTTCAAACATTACATTTGGGGATGTGCATATACATCTAACTGTTTTGTAAACATGTTATATGTGTTTTTATACAATCTGCTTTTTTACCTTCCACTGAAATGTGTACATTTCTGATGTTCATAAAAGCTGCAGTATTTCATTCTTTTTAAGAGCTGCAAGGCACAGCATACAAAGGTTGGCAAAGCTTCACACTAAGTGGTCATATTTTGTGTCCAATTTTTTTTCCCAGCCTCCATTCTGCCTGGGGTTGGATCACCAGGAGTACTACTCAAAAGATTTTTCTAAATCCGGAAGTCAACTGGTATTTAAATTTCTAATTTTCATAGGTATCACCTTTTCCAAAGATGAACAAATTTATATTTTCACCAATAGTGTCCAAAAATTACCTTTTCTTGAGTCCTCACTGACACAAGCTTGTATTTTTAATTAGTTTTTGAGAGGTAATTTGTCTTTTCTGTTTTAATTTATATTTCCCTGATTACTCATGAGGTTTAGCATCTTTTCACATACTTATGCACAATTTGGATTCAATGAATTGCTGATCCATTGTCTATTTTCTAATGGGTTATTTATCTTTTCATTGGTGATTTGTAGCTGTTCTTTCTATAGTCCAGATATTAATGTTATAAATATTGCTCACCATTTTTCCCCAAGTCTACAACTTGCCTTTTAACTGCTTGTATTATCTCTTTCTGTTTAGTTCTTTTGCATTTAATGAGGCCAATCTATCGATATATCAATTTTTTTCCTTCATTGCTTTTGGGTTTCCCATCTTAATTACAAAATACTTCCCCATTCCCAAGATTACATGTACATGCATTTATAAAATTCTTTATTTTCCTGATGCTGTCAGAATTTTTATATTTATATTAATACTTGGCTCTTCAATCCATCTGCCTTTTATTTTTTTTATTCTATTATGGGGTACAGTCTTATTAACTTTAAACTTATACTAACATATGACATATCTGTGTCCTTATCAGGCTACTTAAACTTCTTTGAAAAAGTTCACTATAAGTAAGTAATTAAAAACCTTTATAATGATGTCACTACCAAGAGATTTAGTCCCTTCTCAGAGCTTTGCACTGACATCCCTGACCCAGGACCGCTTTTCTCCCTGACGCTGGGTGTCCACAGCCTAGCAAAGTTATGGCACCAAAAGCATGAAAAGAAGAGTTGTGCAGCTACTCTTCCATTGTTCATGCACAAGCACTCTAGAACAGTCACATTGAAGAATCCCTTTGTGTAATTGTCAAGATGGAGAAAAGTATATAAAATTCACAGTTCCTGAACTTGAACATACAAGCTAAATACCCAAGACAATAGATGTGAAAAGGAAGCAGAAAACAGAAGATGGCCCACAAAGATGAAAGAATGTGCACAAATATGTGTACTCAGGCTTTTGGGAGCTGAAGGAAGGAAGAGGTATGAACTGCTAGGAGAGAAGGGGAAATATGCCACGTGAGGGTTAAGGTGAGAAGGATGTCACAGAAGACTGTTCAAGACTGTAGGGGGCATTTCAAGGCAGCAGACAGAAAGTAAAGAGTGGGGCTCCTCTCCACCGGCCTCTGCCTTTATGTAAGGGTTTCAGGAACTCATTGGGGGGTGCAAGATATGGTGGTTTTCAAGGCAGATGAGAAACTAGGCCCTTCCCATAAGTGGAAAATTAAACTGTAATTAAGGAATAGCATCCCTCTCATTCATATTTTATTGTAAAATGTGATACAAAATTCAGCTCAGGCCCTGAGGTTATTTTACAGACCCTGGCCTCTGGAGATGAGCCCCCCAGCGCATAGAAAATGTACCCCTGCCAATAATCAAGTCCAAGATACCATAACGAATCCATCATCTGTGGCCATCAAGCCTGGCTCCCGACTGTCGATGTGGAGTTAATTAGACAAATATCGTACGCTAAATTCCAATTGATTATTAAGACACCATAGCAAGGATTTAACATCACGGCATGTACTGGAAATGCTGTGTTATACCTTGAACGTGCCTGCTCACCATCGGAAACTGTGGAGTCATCAACTGACAATTAGCATTCAGTAGTATCTATAGCCTGTTTTTTATCACTGCTGATTTAATAAGACAGTTATTGTTCTCTCTGTTAATTAATATCTATCGATTAAAGTTTAAGTCTGGGCATCAGGCATATATGTTCTTGGTTAACTGCAGAGCAGTTAGCATGTTCTCCTGCTGAGCCTGACATGCTCCTTCTTATTTATGCTTTAAAGAAGTCTTTCTGCTCCTGAAGGACAGCTGGACTGAGGGCAGTGGCCTAGCAAAAGATGAAGTGAGGAGTATGGACGGAGCTGCTTCCTGGGAATTTGGGAAAGAAGAAAACCACAGAACAGTGTTCTGAGGTGCCTGGTTTCCTCTACAGAGATTCCAAGTTTAGAAGTTGTAGATTTTTGGGTTGTCATGGTACCTGGGACAAGGTTAGCCATTAACCTTCCCCTGAGTCTGAATCAAGAGCTTGCTACTCTGCCTATCAGTCTACACGCCCTACTATATAGGAGAGTGATGGCCGAGGATTTTTGTGGCGATGGTGGCAATGGTTAATGCAATTCAAGGGTCTACTCAGATTGCTCCGAAGTCCCTTACCTTTACCCTGAAATGAAATAAATAAGACTTTAAGTTTAATGGTTCTTTATGTGTAAAACAAGCTTTTAATCTCTGGCACACCATGACTTTCGAGAGAAGCTTCTCCACTTCTATCCCCATCCTTCTGTGGAGTATACATTTTTGTTGCTGTTGCTATTTTCCTATGTTATGAGGTTGCTGCTATGCCACTACTCTTCAAATAATCTCACAAGAAGCACAACATAGTCTTTAATTTGGTAATTTAATTAAATAAATAAAATCTTATTTTACCTTTCCTCTAACGCTTATTTTAACATTCATTTTTAAACTGTTTTGCATCATTTTTTAGTATTCTATTTATTGAGGTTCATGTTTAAAGAGTAAAGTGCACTGGAGTGCCTGGGTGGCACAGTCAGTTGAGCATTGGATTCTTGATCTCATCTCAGGTCATGATTTCATGGTTCATGAGATCAAGCCCCGCATCAGGTTCTATACTGATGGTGTGGAGCCTGCTTGGGATTCTGTCACTCCTTCTCTCTGTCCCTCCCCCACTTGTGCATGTTCTCTCTCTCTCTCTCTCTCTCTCTCTCTCTCTCTCTCTCTCTAATTAAATAAATACACTTTAAAAAACTATTAAAAAATATTAAAGTGTATAAAGGTCCCTGATCTTAGGAGTACAGTTCAATGGTTAAAAAACCATACACTTGTGTTACATAGAGCATTCCCAGATCAAAATATAGAGCATTCCTACCATGATCCAAATTTTCTTCATGCCAGTTTTTAGGCATTAACTCTCAAAACTCTTCCTACCACCACTTGAAATAACTATACTCATTTCTACCATCATTGAATTGTTTTGCCTGCTCTTGAACTTCATAAAATTGGAATCATACAGTGTGTACACCTTTATGTCTGAGAAGCATTCATTTATAAAAATAAAAATGCATATATCAAAGTCATGGGTCTTTGATTATTTTTTTTAAGTCCGTTAACTCCAATAATGCAATCCTATTTTAAATATGTTTAGCTGGTTTTGGTCTTTCTTAAATTCCCAAGAACCAACACATTCTTTTTTATGACTCTACAATCACCGCCAATCTTACAAGTGGATTTATATGAGAAAATTTTAACCACAAAGGTAGCAAGATGTCTACTGCACATCCTGCTTCTCAGTTTGGATTTGCCAACATAAAGTGCCAGAGGTGAGTAAAAAATAAAACAAAACAAGACAAAACAAAAAACAATGTCATCTTTGTCATTTATCCATTTTATAAAATCAGGGAGTTGGGAATAGGAAATTTGACAATGACATCTTGAATTGACTGATGCCTTATCTTTGGGCAATGTTGCCAGTTAAATACAGGGAGAAAAATCAGACTGGATTAGGCCTAGGAGCTTACTGTGTGTGGATTTTGGTAAAATATACAATAGACAGAACTCAGTATACATAAAAAGTGGCCAGATTCAGTATATGAACTGGCATCAGAGAAGACCATCAAAGCCAGAAATAGACAGTGTTTGAGAATATAAGCAAGTAGGTAATAATCAAGACTTAATTGCAAGGCTTGGGTCTGTGATAAGAGACTAGTAAGAGAAAAGAAGAGTCTCAGCTCTGGAGGTATTAATTTACTTGGCAGGCTACCAGGACAGGGACCAACAAGTGAAAGGGTATATTCTAAAACAGTGGTTCTCAAAATGTGGTCCTTGGACAAGCAGCATCAACATCACCAGGAAATGCAAGAAATGCACATTCTCAGGCCTTTTCCTAGTCATACTCAATCAGGAACCTGGGGTTGAGGCCTAGTAATCTGTTTTAACAGACTCTCCAGGTGATCCCAATACTGGCTACAGTTTGGACACCAGTGGTATAAGAAGTGAGGACTGGGGTGCTAAGTAGAGCCTGTTTCTTAGGCAGTGATGTTAGAGCTGGGCTACAATTGTGGAAGGCAGTACTGAGTCCTGGGGAAAGAGGCCTCATCGAGGCACATCACTGCAGTGGAATGGCTGGTTCCAGGCGAAGTCACTGCTAGAACACAACTGGGAGAAACAAGTAGATCCTGATAATACATGTGCACCTTTTCAGGGGGAAAGGATGACTCAGCATGATGTTGAACTGCTTGCTTCTACCTTCCCCACCTCAAAAGTACAAGCTTTTCGAAAGTAAAGACCATGCTTGTTTATGTCCTCCCACAGTGCCTAACAAAATGCTTGGACTGTATAGGAGTGCAAAAAATGTTTGTGGATAAATGAGAGAGGGAATGAATGAAAGAATGGATGAAAGAGAAGTGAAAAGCACAGCACATGTACTGTATGAATCCACGTATGTGAAATGTCCAGAATGGGCAAATTCATTGAGACAGTGAGACAGCAAGAGGACATGTAGCTGCCCAGGACAAGGCAGAAGGGGCAGCGGGATTGACTGCAACTGGGTATGAGGTCTCTTTCAGGGGGAGGGGGGACAAGAACATTCTGGAATTAGAAAGTGGTAACAGTTGCACAACCTTAGAAATATACTAAAAATTACTGAATTGTACATTTTTAAAGGGTGAATTTTATGATATGTGAATTATATCTCAATAAAAATAATTATGTTTTTAAAAAAAGCCAAATGTGTGAATATCAAGCAAGACATTTTGGAAGAAACATTTCAGAAGCCAAAAGCTATTCTGGGATGACACTGGCAGTCTTACATAATGCCACTTCAGCGAAAACAGCAAATACAAAATGAGACTAGAACATTCCAATGGCCACCCCCTTGTGTAGGTTTCACTGAACCAATTGGTCAATGGCAGCCTCGCTCTAAGGAAGTTTGTAACAAGCTGCACTAGAGGCATTATTGTTTCTGTGTCAGTGTTTCCAAAAATAGTTATACTAATAGCAGCTTAAGAAAGAGCACAAAACCACAAACAGTATCAGAAGTAGGTTCTAGAAGTAGAACCTTATCATGCAGCCTCCTTATCTATAAACTGAAGAGAATAACAACTGCCAAACAAGCCCCCCAAGGAGTTACGAGAACACCAATGGAGGTAACTCCTGGGGAAATATTTTGTTCATTCTAAAACATAAGAAACCAAAACTGTCGTTTGTGGGGTATCTACAAAAAGGGTGTAAAAAAGAACACAGCCTAAGAAAGGACGCCATGCCCTTGCTCCACTGTCTCTGATCCTGGCACTGGCAGCGGAGGAGGATGGTCTCCCTGGGCCCTCTCCCAAGCCCTGAAAACATGGAGGATGCAAATAGCATCCTGAGTATAGACAAGCAGCCAGTGCCCCAGCCAGAGCTACAGCCAGCTTTCTGGGCCTTCCTGGGATACGAGCTCCTTTTATGAGCCTCCTTGTTATTACCACCTATTTCTTTTTATGCTACTGCCAAAATACCACCATTAATCTTTCACACTCCCTGAAGGCAAAACATGGGTAATTGGATTTATCTGGTTTTAAAATTTGTTAGGTTCCGTTACAAAATAAATAAATAACTGACCTCAAAAGAGAGGGGAGCCATCCCGGGCCTGTGCTATCATGTCGCCGGCCCTGGCCAGCGGGAGCCTGGCACTGCCTGTCCTCATTAATCTCAGCTATCTCCTCCCCGCACCTTTTCCCTCCTGTCCTCCAGTTCGTCTCCTGGTTTGCCCAGCATGATTTAAGAAGTGTACTGCTCTGACCCATTCAGTTCCAGAAGCTTCCCACTGCGCACTGTTTTCCCCAAGGCTTCCTTTCACCCAACTTGGTTGTCTCTCTCCATCCCTTTTGCTTCCCCCCATTTCCTTCTACCATGCCTCTTTCCTCTTCTGATTAGTGTGGGGTGCTGTTTACAACTTCCTTTCATTGGCCTTGAGTCTTCCTGATTCTCATGTTCCTTTCAGTTTTTGTTTTTTGAAATGTGTATGTATTGTTTCAGATGTCATCAGTGACCATATAAAGCGAGGCACCTTTGGTGTTTTCTTTTTTTATCAGATTGGACCACAGGGGTCAAATTGGACATGGATTTTTTTGGTTTGTCCCTTCAACCCACCTGTATTAAATTAAAGCACCTAGCGGGGGCCTGCCCAGGCCATAACCTACCATTCTCTGAGAATTCTGACCACTTTCTCCTCTATTGTCCCTCCAACCACATTAGCAAGCCACATTTATACCACTACATTACAATTTGCCAACCCAAAAACTTCCCACCAATAACTTGCTGATGGGGTCTGCCTCCCACTGTAGGTGTCGAAAACCCAAAATGCCTATTTCCCAAGCACACTCTTCCAGATAGAGCCTAGACATATAAATCTGCTGAGAAGGACTTTCTGGAAAATATCTTGAAAAGAAACACCCACAAGCCCTTAATGACTATTTCTAGACTCTGTTGTGTGAGAATGTGATGCCTGGAGCCACTCCAGCAATGCTGTGGCCATAAAAGGCAATGACCTCAGCACTCAACCCTGGAACTGCCTCCCTCCAGCATCCTCATCAAGTCAGATTAGAAATATTGCCATTATTTACCCCACTTAAAAGTGATGTACATCACTTAAAAGTGTTATGTTTTATTACTTGGAGTTAAAATATCCAAGGATTTTCCTCCTCCAGTCATGGAGTGATTGGAGTAGGGGTGTATGCTCTACCCAAGCTGAGACCATCAGATTTTATCTCCTGGAAATTTTACATTGAGAAAGATATTCTAGACAATCAGTGGAAACTAGTTTAAAATGAGAACTATGGGGGCGCCTGGGTGGCTCAGTCGGTTAAGCGGCCGACTTCGGCTCAGGTCATGATTTCGCGATCTGTGAGTTTAAGCCCCGCGTTGGGCTCTGTGCTGACAGCTCAGAGCCTGGAGCCTGTTTCAGATTCTGTGTCTCCCTCTCTATGACCCTCCCCTGTTCATGCTCTGTTTCTCTCTGTCTCAAAAATAAATAAACGTTAATTTTTTTTAAATGAGAACTATGGGGATGCCTGGGTAGCTCAGTCGGTTGATCTCGCGGCTTGTTAGTTTGAGCCCCGTGTAGGGCTCCGTGCTGGCAGCTCAGGGCCTGGGGCCTGCTTTGAATTCTGTGTCCCTCTCTCGTTCTGCTCCTCCCCCGCTCTTGCTCTCTCTCTCTCTCTCTCTCTCTCTCAAGAATGAAGAAAACATTTTTAAAAATTTTTAAAAAATGAGAATTATGAATTTAGAGGATGCAGTGTGGCCATATTCTACCTTGTGGAAATGCAGAAAGCTGAAAGGTTAAGGGATAAAGAAAACAGATGTGTAGGAAAAGCAGGAATAAGAGACCATGTGACCACACGGAAAGAGGCACACAAAGTGGCTTAATTTGTCTCCTTTCAGAAGCCAATGTTCTTCACCTCTCTTGGGTTCCATGGTCCTTATAACAGAGACTACTTCTTTGTTTAAATAATTTGAGTAGGTTTTCATAAGGTTTACAAAATGACTAAGGTAAAAAAAAAATAGGTTGTACTCAGAACCATAGATTCAAAGATGAATTAGATATTTTCCCTGCCTTCCAGGAACTTAAGTCCTGCAATTGTGAGACACAGGTAAATATTATTTAAGAACTTGACATATGGGAGAGAAGACAGCTAGTTTATTCCTTCAGCATCCTCTTCAGAAACACTAAGAAAGACAGATGCAATATTTCCAAAGAATAGTACACAGAACTAGTTTTGGTTGCATGAAGATCAGGTTATTAAATATATGTCTCAGCATTTTTAACTCTATATGTCTATCACTGGGCACAGGAACATGCATTCTAAAATACTTCTTGGGTCACTATGATGCCTAGCCAGGCTTGCAAGGCTTGGAAACCATTGAGATAAAGGCTATTGAGGAAAAGCAGGGAACATTTACAGAAGAAGTAACATTTAGGGGGCTAAAAGATGAATAAGACCTCTCATATGTAGAAAGAGGTTACAAAAGAATTTTTCAGGAAGAGAAAGGGCAAACTGTACATCATTACACAAATAAAAGTTGCTTATGTCTATTATTTTGCTATTTTTGTATGGTCACAAAAATATAAATGTAGCATTACCCCTACTTATAGAATGAGGAAGGAGATGAGAACAGAGAGATAGATGCTATCTACCAGCTTCTTGTCAAGCAGACCTGATTAATATGCTCCATCTGCAGAATATTGTAGGTATTTGAGACAAATGAATTGAAATCCTATTCCTGTCCCAGAGGTACTAACATCCAATTGAAGAAAAAAGAAGTGTCTGTGTGTGTGTGTGGGTGTGTGTGTGTGAGTGTGTGTGTGTGTGTGTGTGTGTGAGAAAGAGAGAGAGAGAGAGAAAGACAGAGACAGAGACAGAGAGACAGAGAGAGAGAGAGAATGAACAATTTCATTGCCAAAAAGTCAACTATACCTATAATACTGGCAGATGGAGTTAATATTTCATTCCATTATCTTCTTGCTTGCATGGTTTCTGAAGAGAAGTCTGAGGTAATTCTTACCCTTGGTCTACTAAAATGTCTGTTCCCCCACCGCACATCCCTCTCTGGCTTCTTTCAAGAATCTTTTTTTTACCTTTGAATTTCCTCAGTTTGAATATAATTTTTGTTTTGATTTTGTTTTGTTTTGTTTTGTTATGTTTAGGTATTTATCCTTCCTAGTGTTTTCTACGCTTCCTAGATTTGTGGTTTGATGCCTGACATTAACCTTGAAAAATTCTTAGTCATTGTTCCAAATATATCTTCTATTCATTTCTCTCTTTTCTTTCTGATATTTTCATTACATGGACATGACAATTTTTTGTAAATTTCCCAAAGTTCTTGAATATTCTGTTCTGTTTCTTTTTTACCCAGTCTTTTTTTTCCTCTTTTCCTTTTAAGTTTGGGAAGTTTTTAATGACATTGTCTTCAAACTCACTAATTCTTTCCTCAACCATGTCCCATCTACTAATGAGCCGTTAGAAGGCATTCCTCATTTCTATAACAACTTTTTAAAATTTTTTAAATACTTATTCACTTTTGAGACAGACAGAGACAGAGTTTGAGTGGGGGAGGGCAGACAGAGAGGGAGACACAGAATCCAAAGCAGGCTCCAGGGTCTGAGCTATCAGCATAGAGCCCAATGCAGGGCTCGAACTCACAGACCGTGAGATCATGACCTGAGTCGAAGTCGGATACCCAACCGACTGAGCCACCCAGGTGCCCCTCTGTAACAATTTTTATAGCATTTCTTTTATTATTATTATTATCTCTTAGAATTTATATTTCTTAGATTACATTACCCATCTGTTCTGGCCTGTTTTCCTTTTTTTTTTTTTTTCCAATGGAGTCCTTAGCATATTAATCATAGTTATTTTAAATTTCCGATCTGATAATTCCAACATCTCTGCAATATCTGAGTCGGGTTCTGGTGATAGATTTCCAAACTATTCTTTGCCTTTTAGCTAGAGGGGATTGGAGTTGGGCATTCCCCTTTCCCTTGGAGTTTAAGCATTAGCAAACCCCAATGTAGTTAAGCTCTGGTAAACTAGTTTCCTTGAGGGCAAGATTCTGTTAAAGAGAATAGAAGGTCCTGGGTTTACTTCAAAATGGTTACTTCCTCCTGCTATCTCTCCCATTTTCACCCTGAGAACCTGCTGGGGCCTCTGGAGGTACATCTCACAAAAGTGTGAACCCCACCCCCGAGATTCAGACACCTGGACTTTTCTCAAGGTAGCCCACAATCAATCTCTCGCAGTCAATTACCCTTTATGTGTTCCTAGAAGAATCTGACTAAAGCAGTGGTTTCACCTCAGAATATGTTGTGATTCTCTGTATCTACCTGTCTCTAGGTTTCAGGGTGGAGGTTTATCCCATGGTCTCAGCTCTCTGATGGATCTAAGTGAAGAGCTGTTCATTTTCAGTTTGTTCAGGTTTCTCTACTTGTGAGGACAGAGGTCCTGGTTTCCAATCTGCTTTGTTCAACCAGGAACTTAAAGTCTTAGTCTGTGACTCTTTATTATTCTTTATCACTCAATCCCTTGCTTACTCTGTTCCAACCCCTCCTCACTATTCTCAGAATATGTTGAACACATGCTTGCCATGAACCCTCTGCTTTTGTTTTTCCTGTTCCTTGGAACCTTTCCCCCAGACATCTGCTTGGCTCACTCCCGCACTCTGTTCAAATATTACCACATGAAATAAGCAGTTTCTAACCTAAATTAGAGCTACCTGTCTTTTTCAATTCATTTGCTTTACTTTATTATTCTTTAACACATACATTACTATTAACATTATATTTTATCACATATCTGGCTTTCCTAGAATGTAAGTTCTATAACAGCAGAAGCTTAGTCTATTTTGTTCACCACTATAACTCCAGCTCCTATATCATTCCCTAGAAAACAGTACATGGAACATAATGTTCCAGAATTAGTTTTTTTGTTTTTTTTTAAGGAATACTTTCTCCTTTAAAAAAAGTTTAATTACTTTGAGAGGGAGAGAGAGAGCACAAGTGGGGGAGGAGCAGTGACAGAAGAAGAGAGGGAATTCCAAGCAGGCTCCATGCTGTCGGTGCAGAGCCCAATGCAGGGCTCAAACTCACAAATCATGAGATTATGACCTGAGCCAAAATCAAGAGTCAGACACTTAACTGACTATATGACCCAAACACCCCAAGAAATATTTGTTAAATGAATGGATGGATTAATACATCAATCACCCTTGGTCTATGAAAAAATATAAGAATTACCAATATGAAAAACACTCAGAAAGATATTGAATGTCATTAATCCTTCAAAAATGCAAATTAAAATTTTACAATGGTACACTATTCAATACACACACTCATGTGGCTAAAAATAAATTTTTTTTAAGCCTACAATGCCAAATATTGAGACTGTGAAGTAGCTGGAAATCCCACATATTACTGGTGGGAATAAAGTTGGTATAATAACTTTGGAAAATTGTCTAGCTGTTTCCTTAGAAGTTAAACCTACGCTTACCATATGACTCAAATTCTATCCTTAGGTATTTCCTAAGAAAAATGAAAATATATTTCCTCCTAAAGACTTATATTCAAATATTCATTGTACCTTAATTCATAAGAACAAAAAATGACATCAACAAATAAATAGGGAAAAAATAATGGTATATCCATACAATAGAATACAGCAGTCAAAAAAGGAATGACTATATGCAATAACATGCATGGATCTCAGATACATTATACTAAGAAAAAGAAGCCATATATAAAAGTACTGTGTAATGCAGTATCATCCCATTTATAAGAAATTCCAGAACAGACAAAATTAATGTACAGTTTCTGGAAATGGATTTCTGCCCAGTGCTGAAGGACTGACTTCAAAAGGGCATGGAAGGCGATGTCAGCAAGATAACAGACTAGAAAGCCTCAAGTCCTTTTTTACCCACAGAAACATTGAATAAGGAATTAGAAACTGAATAGAGTGACTTTATAGGGACTCTGAAAATCAATCAAAGATCTTTGGCAACCAAGTAAGTGTCAAATTTTTTAAAAATGCATTATTCTGTTTAAGAAAAGCATGGTGTTTTAGTTGCCTCTGTTCCACTCATTGGGCATGCAGTATAGTTTAAGAGAAGAAATTTACGGGACCTCTATGCAAATTAAACACAAAATCAACATACCAAAGGAAATAATGAAAATTGGGTCAGAGATCAAGGAAATAGAGAATAGAAAAATAATAGAATCAACAAAACCAACAAAACTAACAAAGTTAGTTCTTTGAGAGGGGTGTCTGGCTGGCTCAGTCAGTAGAGTCTGTGACTCGTGATCTTATGATTGTGAGTTCATGTTGAGTGTAGATTACTTTATAAAGTTAGATCTTGGAAGAGATTAACAAAATTAATAAACATTTATCTAGACCTACTAAGAAAAAAAATTCTCAAATAACCAAAATCAAAAATGAAATAAGGAATACTAAACCAAACTTACAGATATTAAAAGGATTGTAAGAATAATGTAAATAATACTGTATCACCAAATTGGATAACCTAAATGAAATGGACAAATTTTTTTGAAGCACACAACCTACTTCAATGGAATCCTGAAAAAAATAGAAAATCTGAACAGATACATAACTATAAGGAGACTGAATCAAAAATCTCCCAGAAAAGAAAAGCCTAAGACCAGATGGATTCACTGGTTAATTCTACCAAGCATTTAGCGAACTAACAACAGTCATCCTCAAACTTTTCCAAAAACTTGCAGAGGAGGAAACACTTCCAAATTCATTCTATGATGTCAGCATTATCCTAAAACCAAAGTCAAATAAAAACACTACAAGATGAAAAGGCTATAGACCAATATTTCTTATGATCATTGATGCAAAAATCCCCAACAGTATGCTAGCAAACTGAATTCAAACAGGACCCTGAAAGATTATATACCATGACCAAGTGGAATTTGTTCCTGGAATGCAAGAATGGCTCAACATTTGAAAAACAATCAATGTAATACACCATATTAGTAGAATGAAGTGGGAAAAAGATAATCTAACTGATACAGAAAAAGTATTTGACAAAATTAAACACTTTTTCATGGTAAAAAGTCAACAAATTGAGAGTAGAAGGAAACTACATCAACATAATAAAGCCCATAAATGAAATACTCACAATTAACATTTTATTAAATAATGAAAAACTGAATCTTTTCCTCTAATATCAGAAGTGAGGCAAGGATACCTACTTTCATCACTTCATTTCAACATCATACTAGAAGTCCTAACCATGTCAATTAGGCAAGAAAAATACCTAACAGCCATCCAAATTGTAAATAAAGAAGTAAAATTATCTATTTGCAGATGACATAACCTTATATGCAGGAAATCCTAAAGATTGAACAAAACTTGTTAGAATGATAGATGAATTTGGCAAAATTACAGGATACAAAATCAACACATAAAAATTAGTTGTGTTTCTATGCACTAACAATGAACAATACAAAAAGGAAATTAAATAACAATTTCACTTATAATAATATTAAAAAATAAAATACTTAGTAACAATTTTCACCAAGGAGGTCAAAGACAGATACACCAAAAACTTCCAAATGTTTCTGAAAGAAATTAAAGATGACAAAAATTGATGGAAGATATCCTGCGTTTATGGATTGGGAGACTTAAGTTGACATTTAAGATGTTAAGATGTCAATACTATTTTAAGGTATCTACAAATTCAATGCAATCCCTATGAACACTTCAGTGTGATGGTGTTTTGTTTTGTTTTGTTTTGCAAAAATGGAAAGATCCATCATAGAATAGATATGGAATGTCAGAGATCCATCCTAGAATACATATGGAATATCAGAGGATCCCAAAGAACTATAACAATCTTGACAAAGAACACAGTTGAAGTCTCACACTTCCTGATTTCAAAACCTACTACAAAGCTAAAGTAATCAAACCAGTATAGTGCTGGCATGAAGACAGGCATAGACCAATGGAATAGAACAGAAAGCTCAGAAGTAAACCCTTGCATAAATGTTCAAATGATATCCAACAATAGCATGAAGACTGCTCAATGGGGAAAAAATGGTCTTTTCAAGAAATGGTGGTGAGGAAATCACATATCTACATGCAAAAAAATTAATTTGGAACCATACCTCATACCATATACATTAATTAACTCAAAATGGGCCAAAGACCTAAATGTAAGAGCAAAGACTATGAAATTCTTAAAAGGAAAACATACAGAAAAAGCTTCATGATATTGTATTTGGCAGTGATTTCTTAGTTAGGACACCAGAAGCATAAGCAACAAAGGAAAAACACATAAAATGCACGACCTCAAAATTTAAAATGTTTATGCATCAAAAGACACTACTAACAAAATGAGAAGGCAATCTACAGAGGGAGAACATGTGAAAATCACATGTATGATAAAATATTAATATCCATAATAAATAAAGAATTCCTGCAACTCAACAACAACCAAAAGAACAAACAACCTGATTAAAAAGTGTGCCATCAATTTGAATAGACATGTCTCCAAAGAACATACATAAATGCCCAATAATCATATTAATATCATTAATCTATAGGAAAATGGAAAATCAGAACCACAATAAATAACACCTCACATTATCTATTAAAATGGCTATTATCAAAAAATAGCAATTAAGTGTTGGCAAGGATGTAGATAAATTGGAACCTTTATGTACTGCTGGAAGGAGCGTAAAGTGGTGCAGCCACTATGGAAACTGGTGCAATGGCTCCTCAAAAATTGAATAGAATGCCATATTATTCACTTCTGGGTATATACAATTCTACTTCTGGGTATATACCTAAAGAATTGAAAACAAAGACTTGAATAGATATTTGTACACTCATGTTCATTGCAGCATTATTCATAAGAGCCACAAGGTAGAAGCAACCCAAATGTCCATCAACAAGTAAACGGATAAACAAAATTATGTATCACATTTTGTTTATCCGTTTACTTGTTGATGGGCATACTGATATAGATACTGTGTGTGTGTGTGTGTGTGTGTGTGTGTATAATCCAGCCTTAAGAAGAAAAAAAATCATGATACATGCTACTACATTGATGGATTTTGAAGATTTTATGATAAGTGAAACAGAACATTTACAAAATGATAAATATTGCATGATACCACTTACATGAGGTACTCAAAGTAGTCAAATTCATAGAGACAGAAAGTGGGATGATAGTTTCCAGAGGCTGCAGGAAGTAGGGGATGGAGAATTAGTGTTTAATGGGTACAGAGTTTGAGTTTGGAAAGGTGAGAAAAGTTCTGGACATGGACAGTGGTAATTTCTGTACATAATGTGAATATATTTGATGTCACAGAATTGTATACTTAAAAAAAGTTAAAAGGGGGAGTGCCTGGGTGGCTCAGTCAGTTGAGCATCCAACTCTTGATTTCAGCTGAGGTCATAATCCCAGGGTCCTGGGATGAAGCCTGCATCAGGCTCTGCGCTGAGTGTGGAGCCTGCTTAGGATTCTCTTTCTCTTTCTCTCTGTGTTCCCCCCCCGCCCACACCACCTTGCCCCTTCCCCTGCTTGCTCTCTCTCTCTCTCAAATAAATAAATAAATAAATAAATAGTTAAAAATAGTTAAAAAGTAAATTTCATGTTATGTATATTTTACTGTAATACAAAAAGCATTGAGGATGATAAAAATGTTCTGTTCCATTTGGAGTGGTGGTTACATGGGTGAATACAAATGTCCAAGTTTGTTTCAGTGAACACTTAATTTGGTGCATTTTAAGTAAATTATCTTTCCCTTTTCCCTTTTTCTCCTTGTCTTTTCCTCTCCTGCTTCCTGATCTGTGGGCCCTTTATCCTGCTAATACATTCACTTGATGTTAAGTGTTTAAAGAGGAGAGTCTAGGATTAATTCAACTATGTAATATCCACACTGCTTAGTATAGTGCTTGGCATATAGTGGTTAACAAAACCTTCTTTTTAAAAATTTTAAGGGACACCTGGGTGGTTCAGTTGGTTAAACTCTTGATTTCGGCTCAGGTCATGACCTGAGTTTGTAAGATCAAGGCTCAAGATGGGCTCTGCACTGACAGCATGGAGCCTGCTTGGGATTCTCTCTCTCCCTCTCTGCTGCCCCCACTTTTGTGCTTCCTCTCTCTCTGTCTCTCTCTCTCAAAATAAATAAACATTTAAAAAATATACAAAAATAAAACAAAAAAATAAAATAAACAAAATTGTTAATTCAGTAACTTATTTTTTAATGTAATGCTACTGTTTATTGTGAACATACTACATGCCAGACTTTAAGTTCTTACAAACTGGATACCATGTATGCCTCCCTAACAGCACAGTGAAGTAGGTACAGAGTCCTCTTTTTTAAATAAGGAAATTGGGTCTTAGAGAAACTTAGTCATTTCCAACCATATAGACCCAATACACACCAGAGCTGGGGTTAGAAATGAACCTTTTTCACTGTAAAATCTGTGTTTATAAACCTTTTGATAGGGGTTATGCTTATGCTTTACTTTATATTTCACTAAATGCCTCTGACTATCCAATTATAAATGAGGTATATAATCAAGAACAACCTGTAAACTGGTCCTGCTGTACCTATCCAGGCAGGCAGACCTATGGGCTCCTGAGACATTCATGGATGTCTCAGTGAGAACTTATCACAGAAACAGCTGTACTTCAAATGGCTGGGAAAATGGGTCCATAAATCCCTTCATTCTAAAATGTCTCCTACAATTTTAGATTACTCACATTGGCTTTTCTAGCCCCTAAAGTTTGCAGATATACTTCCAGAATGTGCTGGATATACTTCATGTCTTTTGTAATTGTGATAAAAAGGGAGGAGCAAGGCACACCTCCCTTGCAACGGATCAGAATTTCCTGCCAGTGCCTTTAAGAATATTGTTGAAATTGGTGAATACTGCAATTATAACAAGCAGGAGGAGACAGGACAAGTTAAATACCAACTATCTAGGGAGAGGTCATTATCTCAACTAGGATTCAAATGTCAGAATCTCTGGTTGTAATTTCAGCGACTTCCCGATTACCTCAAAATGGGTGAGAATATCTTCATTAGAAAAAGTAGACGTGTGTGTGTGTGTGTGTGCGCGCGCATATGTGTGCGGGTGGAGAAAGAGACAGAGATAAAGGACAAATATTTACCTTTTTAACAAACCGGAGCAACTACTACATGTTAGGTATTGTACTGGACACTGGGGATACAAAAGCCAAGAGTGCATATTAATGTTTTGAGCAAAAGACATGGAGAAAGTAGTAAAAACAACAAGGGGAAGAGGAATATTTTCAGATGGCACAGAAAGCACAACAAAATACAAAGGTGAATACCATTATTCCCTTTTCTTTCTTACACAGTGTCTTATAGAATATACCTCCACGTGAGCACAGCCACTCCCATAAAACACCTGACTGACTGAATCCTCTTGTGTAAGAGAAGCTGGCTCTGCCTTTTATCCATCGTGGGAAGTTCCAAACAGTGACCAGGAGACCTTATGCTGTGATGGCATCAATCACAACCCATCCCAGTCAAAGTGGATAAATAGCTCATATGACAATCCATATCTGAGAAAGACTGAGAGTAAATGGTTTAACTGCACAGGAGCAAGTATGACTTGGCCTAGACTTCACATGCTACGTGCACTGAGATGGTCTCCAAAACGGACATTTGGGTGGGTGGGCAAATGGTAAGCATTGCAAAGTCTGTGAACACCTAGGCTTCTAGGAGTAGGGTCAAGGGTAGACCTGGTCTCTCGGAGAAGAGGTCCTGGCAAGACAGGGCAGGACTTCAAATCACCCAGGGCCTATGGTAGGTACAACGCAGAGTAATAAGATATGGACTAAAAACTCAGTAACAAGAAGGGAATCAACAGCTACAGAACAGGTGTGAAACCAGGTTCAGAAAGAGCTGGATCCTAGCAGCAAGTGAGAATCTAAGCCCTAAGTAGCTCTTTGCCTTGATTTAGCATGGGCACTGGACACGTGTGTGCGTGGTCCTATGACCTGGACAGAGGGGATGGAGGCATTCACACACCAGATATTAAGCAGATGGGGCCTGGTAATTCTTGATTCTTATCTACCACTTTCTTTCTCCTTCTTTTGTCTACCTCTGACTACTAGGTAATTCCACTTTAGGCTGTTTGTTTGTTTGTTTTGTTTTGTTTTGTTTTCTCACAACTACACACTATCCCTTCCTCTTTAGTTCTGTGTCTTCCTTCAACTCTTAGCTGACACCTTGGGAAAATTTCTCTCGTGTTCTCTTCTTTCCATTTTTGTCTTTCATTTCCTATATGTATCTTCCTTTCTTCATCTATATTTATGAAAAAAATCCAATCATCAGAGAAGTGGCAAATGTATACATATACTTGAATTCAATAAGATGAAAGCTATACATCTTAAAATTGAATTTGGCACAACAGAAACAAGACAAACTCCAAACTTTTGAAAGTATTCAGAAATATCTTTGACAAAATGTTTCCATATTATCTTCCTCTCATTATGCCTACTTATCTTCAGCATTGGCATTCGTGATAAATAGAAAATTGTCATATTCATTTTTTTTCTCATTTTTGTGTAATTACTTCTTCTAAAACAACATTGTTTTCTATTATTCTTCATTGCTAGTATATCTTATTTTGGATAATTATGAGTTAAATAATCTTCTGTGGGCTAGCCAGAAAACTTAGCAACAACTATAAAACATTCTTTGTTCCCATTATGCAGTGGAAACTTGGTTAATCGAGATGCCATAAATTTTCATATCCACTGAAAATGTTTAATATTCAAAACTAATTTTTAAACATTTTATTGATCAGCACTTTTATGGGAAGCCAGGTCAAGTCCTTCAGCATCTCTTTGATTTAAGCAAAATGTGCAGTCTCCAGGGAAGAGGAGGCCAAAAGGGGTCACATGATTTCCTCCAGGGTATGAATCAGAGGCAAGGTGAGTACAAAGCTTGTGGTTCTCTGTTTTCACAGCTGAATGGTTTAAACTAAAATATAAGGATGGGGACAGGGAATTGTGACATGACATGTATTTTAGGATTTAGAAAAATAACTTCTCTTCATTCTATACTTCCATATAAATCACTCATTTCCTCACGGTTTACAAGAAATGCTCTGGCATTGGTGAACTCTTGTCAACAATTACCTGCTCACTTTGTCTTAGTTTGCAGGGTCCTTGGAGACACTGGCATACTGTGGGATGTCATGCAACAGGAGAGTACAACCTGTAGGACAGCTTCAAAGTGAAGACCACCAGTGATTGGCTTGATAGTACCCTGGACCCTCCTGGCAGCTGTCTCTTTGTGAACTGTTTGCATCTCGCTTCAAGTCCTGCCCCAGACAACAGACTCACATGCAGGTGAGGGGAGGTGAGCAGCAGAAAGCAAAGACCACTAAGGTAGATCAACACACAGCCCTGAACTGAAACACAGATTTCCTGACCTTTTGTCAGGCGCAGGTCTGGGGCACAGAAAGGGTGTTTTGTTTTTTTTTTTTTTTTTTTTTTTTTTTCCTGCTGGCAGCACATGGAAACTTTCTCTGTTCTCTATACTTGGGTGTGGGTTCCTCTAAAACTGAGAAGAAGAAAAACGTCTTCCTGGAGCAAATACAGACACATAATAACCATGTGACCAAAAGCAAGTGATTTAACTCTTCTAAACCTCAGCCTCTGAGGCTGTATTTAGGGATAATAATTATTCTGAAAATCACATGAAACAATAAATAATTGGTCTGGCCTCTGACACACACTTAATCATGGATAATAGAGTGTGTTTGTTTTAAAAGCTCCCCTGATTTGCCAATTTTATTAAAGGGTCTGTGGTATGATCCTGCAGGGAGAGTGACATAAGGCTCAAACATGTCCCATCTCTAACCTTCTCTACCAAGGAAATGACACACGGATTGAGGCAGGGTAAGTGCTGAGCTGCAGAGATATTACAAATTCAATTTTCACATCTTAAAAAAGATACACCAGGGTACAAAGAACTGCAGGAAGGTGCCATTTACTGGGAGGTGGGAAGGGACTGATAATGCAGCCTCTCCCCCAGTGCCCACCCCATGCCGGCATTCTCTCCAATTCAACTAGACCCACCATCAGCAACAGCAACTGCCTGCAGGGAAAATAATAAACAAATAAAAAAATCTGAAATGAACTGGTGCTCTCTTGTCTGAATTTTAAAACATCAAAAAAGATTAATACTTGGTTCCTAACTTAATAGACAATGCAAATTTCTGCTGGCCCTAAAGATGTCTTGGTCCATAATTCCTCTTATCTCAGGACTGTGAAGACTATTTCCCACTAATAAGTAATTTTCAAAGTCCTCCCTTGGGAAGGTCAAATAAGACCTATTTGGCTCCTCCTCTCACTACCAGACCCCATTAGATCTATAGCACATGCCTGCCAGTGCTGTTGTCTTCCCCAGCACCCTCAGAGCCCACCACATAGTAAGCATGGTCAGCAGGCCAAGGGCACAGTCCCTTTTCAGAAGCTGGAAGGAAAGAACAGAGTGAAACTGAACCTAAGAGCCAAATTTACCTAAAAGAAAAAAAAAAAAAAAAAGAACAAAAAGGCTTATGACAAGAAGTGTTGAGTTTTCCACAGCAATCCAGAAAGCCAATGGAGCATATGTCATGAACACTTTAAAACTTCCTTCCCCTGCTTTGACATGCAGAACCTGGTGTATGTGTTGGGAGAAGCACACAGATTCCAACCAATCAGTGACTTCAAAGAGAGTCAGGGAGCATCAGCAACCAGGCAGCCCTGCGACCCCCCAACCCCAGCCTGCTGACTCCTGCAGCCTTGCCCCAGTGCTGACACACCAACTTCCAGGCTAGAATCCCTGTCTGCTCCCTACTACCTCCTGCTCTGTGTATCTCCTCGCGACTCCAGCAAGGCAATTCGCAGATACAGCCTCACTTCTAAATATATAAGTCTATTGGGGCGCCTGGGTGGCTCAGTCGGTTAAGCATCCGACTTCGGCTCAGGTCATGATCTCGCGTTCCATGAGTTCGAGCCCCGCGTCGGGCTCTGGGCTGATGGCTCAGAGCCTGGAGCCTGCTTCCGATTCTGTGTCTCCCTCTCCCTCTGACCCTCCCCCATTCATGCTGTCTCCCCCGTCTCTAAAATAAAATAAAACGTTAAAAAAAAAAATTAAAAAAAAAAATAAATATATAAGTCTATTGCCCCTTAGAACATTCCTCTCAAGGTTAGAGTGGGAGAGAGCCAAAGCATAAGAGACTCTTAAAAACTCAGAACAAACTGAGGGTTGATGGTGGATGGGAGGGAGGGGAGGGTGGGTGATGGGTATTGAGGAGGGCACCTTTTGGGATGAGCACTGGGTGTTGTATGAAAACCAATTTGACAATAAATTTCATATATTGAAAAAAATTTTTAACGTTTATTTATTTTTGACACAGAGAGAGACAGAGCATGAATGGGGGAGGGTCATTCAAACCTTGAGATCATGACCTGAGCCAAAGTCAGAAGCTCAACTGACTGAGCCACCCAGGCGCCCCAAAGATTTTTTAGTTCAAACTCCACATTGGGCTCTGTGCTGACAGCTCAGAGCCTGGAACCTGCTTCGGATTCTGTGTCTCCTTCTCTCTTTGCCCCTCCCCTCCTCAAAAATAAATAAACATTTTTTTAAAAGATTAAAAAAAAAAAAAAAGAACATTCCTCTCAATCCTACTGCCTTGTTCAGCATCTTGCCCTCAGGGATAGTTGGGCCTTTTGCATAGTTTCAGATCAGACTGAGACCACTGGTGGATTCAGGTGCCCCTTCTGGCAAGGGACTTAAGCAGAATCCCAAATCCCCTGAGCCCTCCAAGACCTCTAACCAACTGCTGTTCCTGAGTGTCCCAGCGTCATCTTCTGAAAAGAACGGAACCGTGTATATATGGGCACTTCATTGCTGTAGAGGTAATAATACATGATAAAAGATTGAGTCCCATTAAAAAGGATTCAAGCATTCAAACAATACTTTTTTTTAAGGTTTTTATTTTATTTTTGAGAGAGACAGAGTGTGCTAGCAGGGGAGGGGCAGGGAGAGAGGGAGACACGGATTCTGAAGCAGGCTCCAGGCTCTGAGCTGTCAGCACAGAGCCTGATATGGGGCTCTAACTCACAAACCACGAGATCATGACCTGAGCTGAAGTCGGAGTCTTAATTGACTCAGCCACCCTGGTGCCCCCAAACAATACTTATTTGTTAATCTTTTGTATCCATCATGATATCTGTACTTGGTACATAACACATGGCTCGTAACCTCCAGGAACTCCCCGTCTAACTGTGCCCACACCTAAATGATAGGCCCATGGTGTATATCTGCTAGAACAGAGATACTTAGCAAATGGTATTGGAACTGAAGGTAATTCTTGTCCTCAAGGGTAAAGCAGAATGCTGAGGGGAAGTGGGAAGAAACTAGCACATTTTAAATGTTTGTACATATATGGGGGGAGAGGGTGGAAGGGGGAGAAGGCAGAGCACATGAAACTGTAAAAGACTGAGAGTATTATGGGCTGTTATTGAGGAGTCCCATGTAGCACCAGTGACAACCTGGGTGTATACATTGCTTTGTAGTTAGAATAATACCATATACTTCATCTCACCTGACGTCACACACTGAGCAGACATTGCTTCTAGATATACACCGTTGGACCGAAGTGCCCAAAATCATGTAGCTATTGAGGGTAGAATAAGAATCAAACCCAGGTACTCAGGCCCTTGAACTCAGTGCCTCTTTTAGAGCACTAACACAGCCCGGGAGTGGTGATGTACGTGCATGCACGTGGGAGACACTTAAGTAGAGGTAGGGTCCCTGGAAAACCACTTGTTCAGATGCTCTGGGGGCAGGAAAGGAAAGAGAAGTGGTTCCTGACTCTGGTTTCACACTAGAAATAATGGAGGAGATTTTTTAAATCTCACAAGTCCACTCCTAGCCTAACTCCAGAGACTTTGATTTCATTGGTCTGGAAGGCTGGCGGTAGAATTTTTTTAAAGCATCCCAGGAAACTCCAGTGTGCAGCTCAGGGCAGCATCACCATATGCGGGGTTCCTTACAGACCAGTACGTGCTTCAGTGTCCTTTTATGTCTTCATCTCCCCAGACCGATAGTGAAGACTCTGCACTTACCCATGACCTTATTCAGCTTGGGCAACTTAAATACTGCAATGTGCACAAGTCGTGCACCTATTTCCAACAATAGAGTGGCTGCTCTGAGTTTTCTAATTTTCACAAAGAGAAAAGCCACTAAGGGTGAGTGCAAAATAGAGAAAAACACCAAGGCAAACAACAGTGCATTGTCCTTGGGAGTTTGACTGCCCCAGTTGCTTGGGCAAAATCCTGCTGCTCAGATTATTCCTTGGCAGTAGTTAACCCTCAAATACTTGGTTCCAAATGGATTAGCTCAGAACACCAAACGAAAATGTAGGGACATTTTAGAAAAGAATTATTAAGCATAATCCCAGATCACAAAGCCTGGATCAGCAAAAATGATAATCCTGCCATATAATACACATACATACATACATACATACATACAGTATGTTAGTGGGAAGTTTTGCCATTAGTGCACCAGTTTGTTACAGCAGCAAGCCCTACCTCCATCCTACTTAAGCTCCTCACAATACTCCTGTATACAGATGATGTGGTTCGACTAAGTAACTAAAACAAATTTAGAGGAGATTGAGACCCAGGAAGAAAGCACATCTTGGTATCATCCATGTAACTGAAATGGCTTAATAGGACCCAACTGACCACACTGAGCATCCTGGACTCTTTTCCTGATGGGGCACTGATTCAGACGTAGGACTTCTAGATACTTGTCATATCTAATCTAATGGAAAGGCACAGAACATTTTTAACCCAACAGCAGATAATTGTAATGAAATGATTCTGGCCAAGAGGGCCCATTTGTAATAATGAATTCAAATCAGATTCATAGAAGCTATAATTCAGCCATAGTGAATACCACCTTCATTTTCCATATCATCTCTCTTCCAAGAAGGCAAAATTACTCAATATTCAAATAATTATTTTTACTTTTCAAGCAGCCCTGTGAAGTAGTTATGAGGAAGATAATATTGCCTCACTTATAGAAAATGAGTTTTATCCACGTTCAAAACTTCAGTGTGATCTCTGGCACATCACTTCCTAATGTCCTTCAATACAATCAAAGATCTATCAAAACAAAACTGATATCTCCAAGGAAGGAAATCATCCTTCTCTGAGCCTTGCTATTTCTCATTGGAAAATTCAAACAGGGACCCAGTTTTCCCCACTCCTTTGCTTTTCTACTAGGTCTTTAGCCTCCTATGTGACTTCATTCAAGATTTATAGAGACTTGGGATATTTTGATCCAGGGCAGCCACATACGAAAAGACTTTGTCTGGCTGACAGGCCTGGGAATCATTCTATTTTTTTTCAATAACTCTTGCATATTTGATGCATTCAGAACGCTAAATGTCCAAACCCTGCATTCCCAAGGGAACATCTTTAAGGAGACTGAAGTGTGACCATACTTACAATTTTTTAAGAGAAAAATACAACACAAAATAAAACATGATACATTTATCTGGAGTTGAGGCTAAGGACTTCCTGAGACTAGAAGCCAGGACTCCCCCTCTGAGTACTGACAAATAAATTTTCCATTGACGTGGGCACCCAGCTGTTAGCCAATAAAGCAGAAGTGCACACAAATTTGGAGAGGGATTGGGACCCCCAGAAAACTTCAGGAGATTTGTATGTTGTTTTAAGAAACATTCTGACAGGAGTGAAATCAAAACCTTAAAAAATCAGAAATTAATAAAAATTAAATGATGAAGACAAAAAAGGGAGAAGAGAACACATTATAGGCAAAAGCATGTAATTTGGAGTCACCTGATAAAAATGAAGATTAAAGTAATAAGAGAGAAGAACACAAGAGGCAAAAGGAAGAGAATATAAAGAGATTACAATGTGGACAATGTGCTGAATCTCTATTTCAGAGCAAATTATACAGAGAAGGAGAGGCAAAATCAACACAAGCCGTAATTACTTTTTAAAAACTAAAGCATGCAATCAGGTAACAGATAACAGTTATACTCGCACATGTAAGGTTTTTTTTTTTTTTTTTTTTTTTTCCTCCACAAAGCACAAAAAGCAACTATTCAGCTTTTCCCGTTTTTATTCCCATTCCCATTACGGAGCCCAGCTGCTGAACATTTGAATTGAAGATCAGGAAACCAGGCCAGCAGCTAATAAAAAAAAAAATAAAAAAAAAAAAAAAAAAGGTAGAGCAAAGCTGGCCCTCTGCTGGTGGAATAGTCCTACTGCATCCCAGAAAGCAGAAAGCTGGAGTTTTTTTAAGTTTTCTGCGTTAACTTTCAGGGGCAGGAAAGGGACAGAAGATTTGGAAGATTCAGTAAGAAGGCCTTATTTGGTGCTATGCCTCTTTGCTCCCAATACTAGATTAGAAGATAAAGACAGGTGGGTGGCAGCATCGACATCCCCTCACATCTGCTAACATTTACCAACATTTCCATGGTTAATGCGTGTTGTAGCCCACGTACCATTCTTATCTTTGAGTCGACAGGTGTGTTGCAAATGTGTATCCCACAAGTTAATTCTTAGGGATTCGGCTCCTGAAACTTCTTGGGACACTGAATCAGACATTGCACTCTAGTCTGGGACAGGCTGAGGAGTGCCCACATGGCTTGAAGGGTTTCCCCTCCTGCTGTTAGGGAGGGGAGTCTTTCCCTAGCCTCCCTTTTTCTCTCTTCTTCCAGGGCCCCCAGGGCACCAGGAGACAGGACTGCAAAGCCTGTTCTCTTCCTCAAAAGAAGATGCAGCTAAGAATCTCCCAAAGTGGCAAGAATCCAACCTTAACCTGGAGTTTAGGGAAGAATAGCCAGTGTCCCAAGAGGTCTCTTCTTTCTTTACCCAGGGAGCAGCTTGTCCAGAAACAGAAAGAGTTCAACCAGGAAAGCCAAAGGAACAAGAAGGAAGCCCCATCCCCAGTTGTTCCTTGGAGAAGCCAGACTTCTCAGCTGCAGAATCTGGGACAGCATGTTTTATTTTCACCATAACCATCAAAGTCATAGACAGGGCAAACACATTCAGCCTGTGTACACTGTGAGCCAGAGTTAAGCTGGGACGTCCCTGAATCTGTCTCCCAGGACCAGAACTGCCTCATTAAAGGGATAAAAGATGATATCTGCTGAGCTGGTGGAAAGTGGTGGCTGCATTTTTATTAAAGTCTCTGCTGCAGCGGGCCCAGTCCCCAAAGGTTCATATTCCAAGAATCTCCACCCCTCTGCCTGGAGCATGTAAGTGATTCTCTGTAACTCATTAAGGTAAAACAAAAAGCTTTCTATTGTGCTTTTCGCACAGGAGTGATGTCGTTGCATAAAAGCTACACGTTTCTGCTCCTTGGCCATAGCCTGCAAAGATAAAACTGCCCTCATAATTTATAATAGGGGTCCCAGGAGCACCACACACGGTTGACATGGATGGATGCATCTTGAGCAGACTCATAAAGGGCCATGGCCCAGCACTGGCAATTCCAGAGCCTGACATTTTGGTATCTCTCTGGTAGGAGCAAGCCATCCCATCCGGAAGACTATCTTGCTTTGTCACATACCTTCTGGTCTGTGAGAGAGCCACCAAAGCTCTCAGTGATCTTAGACTAACCCCCACTACTGCAATTGGCAGGGCTCTCACGTTCTCACCTTGGTGCCAGGGCAAAAGTGAATCTAGCCATGTCATTGCCCCATAGATACATGGAGTCCCAAGAACCGACCTCACTGTCCTGGATCCCATCCTGGACCAGAAAAGCCAGAACAAATGACAAACGTGTCCAGGAAAATAGGTGTTGGCAGGCACAGTCTTCAAGTGGGCAACTCTTGGGGCTGCAGAAAGGCCCTTCACACGCCCAATTCCCCACCCAAACCTATGCTCCCTCTCTCTCTTTCTCCGTCTGGCTGGCCCCTACCCACATCCTCACATCCAAGGGGCTCAGTCCCCCGCTGAAGTACATCTCCCTACCTGAGGGTGGCGCTCTCCCCCTGCCGGACCGTCACGTTGTCCATAGCTTTGGGGAAGGTGGCATCTCCGCTGCGCACGGGCACTCCTGTGGGTACAAGGAACAGCAGCCTGAGAGACACGACCACGAGGCACTTCCAGGGCAGGAACAGGTACCCACAGACCCCCATCCTCGACAGCCACAACTTCCCAGAACTCCAGCAGAGGCACGGTCCTTGTCCCCCGCCCCGCACACCAGCGGGTCTCAGGCGGTGGTGTGGGGAGACGGAAAGGGGATGGAGCAAGCCAGAAGCAGAGAGGGGGAAGGAGGAGAAACGAGTCCAGGCTCTCCGGAGTCTAATGATTCTTCCTCAAATCCTGCCTCAGCTTTCCAGCCTAGCAGAACCAGATGCCCCCTCCTGCATCCAAAAAGAGCTTTCTTGACGCTCCCCTGGGGAAGAGGGAGGCAGCCGGGAAGGGAGAGGAAGAAGGAAGGTGCAGGGATGAAGGTCACAGATTGCTCTTTCTCTGCCTCTCTCTTCAAGATGCTACTTTAAGATTCAGTTGGGCACGTTCTGCAGAGGTCTGGCATCAAAAGTTTATAACCCAAAGAAGCAAGGCAAGTGTCTCTGACATAAAAGAGATGTCCTAAAAGCTGCCGCTTCAAGGAGAGGAGAAAATGTTTTATTAGCTCACACACATGTATAGATGTATTTATAGACCAGCCCGAGTCTCGAATCTGGAACCCAAAGGCGGCAAAAAGTTCCAGCGCGGGGACCGGCGGCCGTCTCAGCCCGAGGATCCGTCGGTGCCTTGGGCGTCCTCCACCGCAGCCCGGGCGGCGACTGGTGGCCAGCCCGGCCCGCGTCTCCAGCCCGCGGAGCGCCGCCCGGCGCAGGCTCCCGGCGCACGGGGAGCTGGCGGACGGCGCCCCCGCCTCCTCCGGGGACGTGGCACGGGACGCGGGGACGCGCGGACGCCACGCTCAGAGGCCGCCCCCGGCCTCCGCGCCGCCTTCCTCCCGGGAGCAGTCCAGAAGCGCGCGGGCCCCGACCGCCTGGGTTGTCATGGCAGCAGCTCCATCACTGACCGCCACTTTCTCCTGGGCCGGCGCCGAGCGAGCGGGCGGACTGCGCGCTCATCCCGGCGGGTGGGCGCGAGGCGCGGGGCTCGGGGCGCGGGCGCCCACCTTAACCCCTGCCGCGGCCACACGGGCTGTATCGCGGAGCGGCGGGAGGCAGGTGCAGCAGCTGGCTTCCCTCTCCCCCTGACACCCAAGCTAGCCAAGAGGATGCCGCGCCCCTCTCGGTGGCTTCTCCTGCAAGGGGCGGAGTGGGGGGGGGGCAGGGGAGGGGAGTGAGGGAAGAGAGAGTTCAGTAGCGGGGGGGCAGGGGGGAGCAGCAAATGAAAAATTGATGCTCGCACCTTCCCTCCCCGTGCTCAAGCAGAAGTTGGCAGACCCTGCCCTGGAGAACTGAACATCATTTCCTAGGAGGTAGCTAAACTGGTGTGTGCGTGTTCGCCACTGTCGCTGTTTGCCACCCCGCCAAGCTGCATACAGTACTATGGCAGAGCTCCCCGAAGCTTTTGTAAAAAGATGAAGTACACTCTCTGCTCAGATGACCCACCTCTGAGCTACGCCTGGCTCCAGACTCTGTCTCCCAAACTGGCAATTCTGAATTTCTTCTTACTGTACAACATACAGAATGGTCCACAACCTACTCCATGCGTATTATTCAAGTATTTTATTGTAAAAAAAAAAAAAAAAAAAAAAAAAAAAAAAAAAAGTAAGAGATAGGAAAAACACATGGAGATCCTAAAAAGTATTAGAGTTGATTTTCAGAAACTCTATGGCTTTATGCTCTCAACATGAATTGGCCCCATAATGGTATTGGGAGGGGACTTGGTGGATAGGCTATCCTAAATGCCAACTTATCAGTTTCTTTGGGGCTTAGATTAATTTAGTTCAGTTCTAAACCAGAGTGCTCAGGCTTTCTTTGGGCCTTTCCTGTCACTTTTCTTGTCACTCCTGGCAGAAGCCACTTCATACCTGACAGAAGCATAGCCTATACTCTATATAATAATTTAATGGTTGCTATGTGCATTTTCTTTATTCTTTCTCACATCCTTTTGTTAAATTAAGCAGGGCTCTGAACAATGGAATTTAATTCAAAAATAAGCTTTAAACTCTTGTTCATTACTTTAGCTGTTTAAGGATACAAAGACATCATACCTGCTCTTGGTTATGAGGGACTGAACACAAATAAATACTGCCCTATCCTCCCTTGTAAAATGGGAGCCCACATACATTCTTAGGCTTAAAGTTTTTAATGAGAGCATTACACCTCAGGAAAAAAGAATATGTATCACCAGTGTTGCTATGTATGCTTTATATCTTTTAATATAGTAAAAAACACATACCGTCTCCTTTCCAGAGAGGAGATATTAATGAAGGCAGGAGTTAGGCAGGACACTCATCCTGATTTCTTGGGCTACAACCTTGGGAGGAGAAAAGATGCCCAGAAGAGAGGCTCAGGCCTCAAAAAGCAGCCAAACTACTTACTTTGGAACCACCTGCCAGTTTTAATGGCATACATCTTTCCTTAAGATTTGAGTGTACCTGGGTTTTCTGTATACACATTATATGAAATCCTCTAAACTCTGAGATGCTCTTATCCGTTATCACCAGACTGTAAAGCCTTTTTTCAGTGCTTTAACCTGAGTAAAGCTGAGAACATAAGACTGTGCTTATGATTTTCTTCAATTACATACTTTGTATCTCGAACCCTGGGGGATGGTGGCATGGGGTTGGGTCAGCACTTGCCACTTGGTTGTAGTGGGCTCAGATGGCATTTCCTACTAATGCACCTGTAGGTCTGGTCCTAGTGATTCTCAGGAAATGCAAATGGGGCTGTTGCTAAATGCTAACCTTATCTATGAAGGATTGTTTGAAGTGGGAAAAGTTGTTGGGGAACAAGTCCAGCTGGGAAAAGAACAGAAGGGACAAGAAAAGAAGAGCAGCAGAGATAAGTTGAAGCAAGACATTATATATTCTTTTTTTTTATTTTTTTTATTAAAAAATATTTTAATGTTTATTTATTTCGAGAGAGAGAGAGAGAGAGAGAGAGACTGAGCGTGAGTAGGGGAGGGGCAGAGAGAGGGAGACACAGAATCCTAAGCAGGCTCCAGGCTCTGAGCTGTCAGCACAGAGTCTAACAGGGGGCTCAGATCCACAAACTGTGAGATCATGACATTAGCTGAAGTCGGCCACGCCCACTGAGCTACTCAGGTGCCCCATATATATTCTTAATAATATGTAATAAATATTTCTTTTAAGGAAGGGATAAGTATCTGTGTTTTGCTGGGCTGGCTTTCCCCAACTATGGGTATCTGGAGTTCTAGAGAACAGGGCTTATTGTGTTTGCTCTCTTCTGTAAGCTGGCTTCCCAACTTCAATATTTGTGGGTGAATAAATGGCTGAATTCAAGAGCTAGTGAATCAGAGAAATGACTGCAGTGACCTAATCCTTATGTTAATCTTTGCCAGTCTGCAGTTTTGTAGGGGAGACTTCACTCATGTGTAAGGCATTGCTAGGGGCCTGTATTCCAATTATAGAGTAGGAAGCCCAACCAATTTGGAGTGGGAAAGAAAACAGAGGTGAGGTTCACAATGAACAAGCACTACAGTGGTTTATATTGGGGGTTCTCTAAGAAATGTTTGCTTGAGTACCATGATGGGGAGACTCCCAATTAAACCCCTCTTGGATATATATCCACATACATGAAGACAAATTGTATGAGGACAGATTAAGAGTACTAAGAGTGTTTGTTCTGAATTTGGACTGTCTCTTTGAATACTGATTCCTCAAGCCTCCAGCTGTGTGACTGGTACCTATTAATACCTATCTTATGGGGGTGGGGATGTCTTGAAATTTCCCCAAGATTTTGTTTTGAGATCTAGTATGCTGATAGACATGGAGACAGCTTCCTTGAAAGAATTTATTTATTTCTTATCATTCCCAAGAGGAGAGGACGTGCAGAGCCACGAACGAAAGCACTAGGGTGGGTCAAGAAGAGAAAAGTCAAGAGAAGAGAAAGCAAAAGCCCAGAGCCTCAGCTGCAGTCTCCATGAGAAGGAGTGGGTGAGGCAGGGTTGGTGAGTTTGAGCAAGCTTAGGATCAGATTGTTCGAGTAATTTTGGCAGACTCTGGGCTACAATGGTGGTATCTAGTGTTCCTGAGGTGAGTTAGGGCAGAGGAAATATATTGGTGTGTAACAGTTGAATAAAAAAAAGGTGGTTTGGGGTATGGGCTCATACTTGATTGGTTTGCCTATAAAAGACATGCTGAAGGCAAGTTGCTTGCTTCTAGGAATTAGCTAACCCTAGAAAGGGCAGTTTATCCAGTATTAGCAAGCCTCCCAGATGTCAAGGCATCATAAAATACAGAAAATACTAAAAACATGATTAATACAAGGTGACAATTAATGAGACAATATGGGTAGCACATCACGAAAGAACTCAGCACTTTGGATGCATTTCGTAATCATAAATTATGATTATACAATATAACTACCACTTTCCTGTGATAACAACTTGTGACATGTAGAAAGACATGAGTGAAAGATTATAAATGTCCCATGTCCAAACTAGAGATTTGATTCAGATCTACAGACATCTTGATATTCATGGTGATTTACAATAGAAAAGACAGAGGTAGATCCAATGCAGTGCAGTCACTTCGGAAAACTTAAAGCAGAGAGGTGACATGAAATGAATGATAGTTTTGAAATGTGGTTGTCATGTAGAGAATGGTTTGCAAGGGTACAGAATGGAAGCAGGGAGATTTTCAAGATTAGAACAGGAAGGAAATAATGATGGTAGCAATGATGACGGAAAAAAATGGAAATGTGGGGCACCTGGGTGGCTCAGTCAGTTAAGCATCTGACTTAAGCTCAGGTCATGATCTCACAGCTCGTGAGTTTGAGCCCCACGTTAGGTTCTGTGCTGACAGCTGAGAGCCTGGATCCTGCTTTAGATTCTGTATCTCCCTGTCTTTCTGCCCACCCTCAGCTCATGTTCTCTCAATCTCTCTCTCTCTCTCTTTCTCTCTCTCTCTCTCTCTCTCTCTCTCTCAAAAATAAACATTAAAAAAATTTAAAAAATAATAAAAATGAAAATGTAAGGAGTATATCTTGGATGAACAGCATTTAGGACTTTCTGAGAGTTTGGGTTTTGGGATTGAGAAAGAAACAGGGTTTGAGGATGACTTCTAAGTTTTGGTTGGTAACTGGATATTGGGTGGTACAATTTCCTGTGAACGGGATGTTTCCAGAAGGAATAGATTTTGAGAATCAGGAGTTGAAAGAGTGAATAGAAAGCTCCTTGAGACCGTCAGATGGAGATATGAGGTCGACAGTGGGAGAAAAGAGTCTGAAGCTTACTATACAGGACTGAGGACAACACTAGCATCTCATAGGAAACCTGCTTCCAAGCTTACTATTTTAAAAGATGTGGTAAAATTCTTTTGGGGGGGCATGTTATCCATGGAACCCTTATCCCAGATCTAGGAACCCCTCTGCCTTTGTTTGTACATTAGAAACAGCCCCCCTTATCTTAAGCTTCAGAATCTAAGCAATCCCATGGATTTCAATTTGTCTCTTAGTTTATTTCCTCTCCTCAGCTACATTTGAACTCTTGAGAGTAGATTTTAAGATTGACTCAGAATGAGGCCATGAAGTTATCAGTCCATTTTTGAAAACATGCTGCTAACTTCCCCTTAATAAGAGTCAAATGGCCCAAATTTAAGTCATGTGTCTACCATGATCTAGGTCAATTGAAAGAAAGCCTCTGTTTTAAAGTGTAGTAAGACTAGAACAGGGACACTGGAGTCTGTCTGAATCCTACCTCTAAATACATACTTCTGTGTGACTTTTTATAATTTTCTTAACTTTGCTAATCCTCAGTTTCCCATCTATAAGTAGAGACAATGATAATATTGAGTACATACAGTATTTGTGAGTGTTAAAATGAAATACTGCATGTAATGTCATCAGCATCCTGTCTGGCACTCAGTAAGCACTCAATATAAATGTTAGTTCTTATTACCTATACAAAGTGCCTAATTCTCCCCATGCACAAGTTTCTTCCCTGAAGTGGTTATGTGGACAGATAAGCTGTAGGGTGCAGAACAGGCAAATTCCCACTTGTTTGAAGGTCGTGTGTGTGTGTGTGTGTGTGTGTGTGTGTGTGTAATATGGGAAACAGGATAGGTATTTCTATGATTTCAAAGAAGAGCCAGTTTAGAATTAGAAGTCACCAAAAGATCACTTACAGATCAAAAGTGGTTATTAATAAGGTTTTATTTCACCGTGGAGAAGCTGCCTAGGAAAGGATGACTTTGGGGGAATTCTGGATCCAACAGAAATATCTGAATTTGCCTAATGAAATTTGTATCCAGTTGTAAAAGCAATTTCAAACTGTGTGTTATTCATAAATAAAGAAAACTTACAGCTTGTGTTTATCTGAGAAAAAATTGTACCCAGCTGCTCTGTGTGTGCATTAGGAATAAACATAAAGTAAGAAGCCCATGCATGATGCTTATTTATATTACAGAAACCTACCTAAATCAGTAAGGACCCAGTGGGGTGGAACGATCAAGGAGGCTTTGTAACTTAGCCTATAGAAGGTGGCTCTCTCAAGGTCCTCAGGACCTGGAGGTGTAGTAAACTAGAAATGTTTGCTAGTGATCAGAGAGGTAAGAACTGACTGGGCCTTCAGTTTCTAGGGTCAAGGAAGTTCCAAGAAATAGAAATAGATGCCAGAACACAATACTATGAATGAGACACAAGTAGTGAACTCTGTAAAACCTAAAGCAGTTTCCATATAATAGCTACCTATGTGATCATTGCTAGGTGGGAATGAGGAACTTCACTTCCAGTTGTCTCTTTGAACTTCTGCAAATGAAGCAAATATAAGTCAAACGGTTTTCCTGGTCAGCTGCTGACTTGAGGCCAGACTTTAGGTCACTTGAATCTTAATCTGTTCTTCTTTCATCATAGACCATTTCACATCCTTTCTAATACAGGGCTCATCTGCTTGAGCTGGTAAAAAGAACCAATATTGGGCATGAATTAAAATTCATGCTTCACATCCCAGCTCTGCCAATTATGAGCTCTGTGATCTTGGGCATATTACTTGTCTCCACTGTGATTTTATCTTTTCATCTGTAAACAGGGTTAATAAGAGCTTCTTCAAAGGGTTGCTGTGAGAATTAAGACAGATGATACACGTGAAAGCTCCTATTATAGTGCCCGGCCTGATGGCAGCTATCAGTGACAGTGAGCATTCAAGTCCCCTTCTCTATGCCAAAATTATTAAAACTGACCAAACCAAACCAAACCAAAACAAGTAAGACAACAAAAATAGCCCAAGGAATGAACAAAAACAGCAGCAAAAAACTAAAATAAACAAAGCCAACAGGAAAACATAAGGCACACAATATTTGCATTGTAAAAATATATAGGTGAGGTGTTCCCCAACACATAGAGAGTGATCTAAAGATAGCTGTAGAATCCGGTCTATGTATCATCCTCCTTATCTTACTCTCTTTTTTTTAAAATGTATGTGTGTGTTTGTGTGTGTGTGTGGCAAATGTGCACATGCATTTAATTATCTTTCTCCATTAGAAACGCAAGGTCCGTGAGAGCAGGATATCTGTCTTGTCATCCCTGATTCCTCTACTGTGGACTAGAGCTTGGGACAGAGTAAATATCAAATATTTGCTGCATGAGAGAACTGATGTCCACTATACATAATCTGTAGAAAGTCAGTGAGGTGGACAGCAGAGGGTCCAACCCCATCCCCACCAGGGACTCTCTTTACTATGCTCTCATTTCTTCCCTGGCCCCCAAACTCGCCAAGGGTGGGACATCGCAAAGCATCAACCACATTAAAGTACCTCCTTCTAGAAAAAATGGAGACTCCTTTAAAGGGACCAATTTCCAAAGCCTCATTACTTAATAGTAATGAGTTCTAGAAATCAAATAACATATAATTCTAGAAATCAAATAACAAAAAACATTATAGTGAGAACTACAAACCATAAAATGAATTTTTAAAAGCTCAATAGGGGTTATTACAGTCTTTCTCCTCCCAGGTCTCACTCATGCTTCCACTGTAATGGGTGGGAAATGGATCATTCCACTCAGGGAACCAAGGTGTGAAGGAGAGAGGGATCAATCTGTCTGGCTCTAAATCTGGACCTGCCACGGAGAAGCTGGGGCCTTGGGCAATGGGCCAGAGTTCTCTGGGGCCAAGTTTCCTCAATGGTTATTTGGGCAACATTAACATTATTTTCTTTCTTTGAAGAATTGAACAAGTTTTACATGAAATACCTAGCAGAGGTCTGGACACATTGTAAGTATCAATAAGCAGGATGCTACTTCACCTGGGCTAAAACGAAACTGCTCTCTCTTGTTCTTAGAGAGGAACTAGAACTTGTGCATTTATATTATCACAATCTTATCACATTGGCCAATTTGTTTTATATTGTTTATTTTGTTGACCAGTTCATTCAAGCATTCATTGTTGTGGTTTTGGTTTTGGGGGTTCTTTGACCAATATTAATTGAATATCTGGGCACTTTACTGGGCCTGGGGATACTAACAATATGATATATTACCTACCCCCAGGGAGTTTATAGCCTAGTAAGGCAAATAAATCAGATTTTGAAGTACAATATAAGATTTAAAGTAACAGTATGCAAGGATGCCTCAGTATCTCAGAGTTGGACCATCTAAACTGGATTTGGGGTGTCAGAAAGCTGATCAAAGGAAGTGAGCCCTAAATTCACGCCTATAGGCTGAAGTTTTAGGGTTCAGGCTGCCACTTGGCTTCTGATGTTGGCAGCAGAGCAGATAATGTTACCAATCAGAGAAACAGCAAGAGGAGTTGATACTGAGTGGAGGGTGACCAATGATAAATGCCGAATGGAAACTGCCAGTGAAATATCCAAGTAAAGATTTCTGTTGGCATGAGGATATTTAGGTTCTGAGCTTGAGAAAGAGACAATGTTTACAGTTACAGATTTTGGAATCACCTCTGTAAAAGTGGGAGCTGAAGCCCTGGGTAAGAATAAAGTCAGTCAACAAGGGCAGTGGAGTTAGAAGGAATATAGCATTAGTGTGGATTCTGGGCAATGCAAACATTTAAGGAGTGAGCAGAAGAACCCATGAAGGAGTCTGATGAGTAACTAAAAAACAGAAGGAAAATCAGGGATTGATAGCTGCATAGAAATCAAGGCGGAGGCTAATCAGGAAGAAGGGATTGTTTAACAGTGTCAGATGCTAGAGAATTCAGGTTAGCGAAGGATGGACAATCAGGCTTTTGGTCCTGCACAGTGGAAGATGCTGGAGACATTGGCACAAGCAGTTTCTCTGGCAGGGTTGTGGAAGTTAGGTGCTGAACTTAGGTGGGATGGAATACGAGTAGTGCAGAAAGCAGATGTGGCCAGGCTTTCAAGATCACCTCTGAGTGAATGAAAAGAAAAAAAAAAAAAAAGTGCAGCTCTAACTAGACAGAGATATGGGTCTGGAAGGGGTTAGTGCTGTGTTTTGTTTTATTTCACTTCAGCATGAGAGACTTGAATATTGATATGTAGTGTCTGAAGTCAGAGTTCCCTGGAGGTGCCATAGACCCGCCTGTGCTAATCACAGCATCTTGTAACATGGCTAATGATTAATAAATGTGTTAGGATTAATTGTTTCAGTTTAGAAGTTCCATGTCTGGACCCACTCAGGGACAGACCAACCAACCAACCAGCATTCATTTTATTTTTTATTATATTTTTATTTGGAGAGAGGGAGCAGGAACAAGGGAGAGAGAGAGAGAGAGAGAGAGAGAGAGAGAGAATGTTAAACAGGCTCCATGCTCAGTGCAGAGCCCAATGCTGGGCTCAGTTCCACAACCCTGGGAGCAAGACCTGAACTGAAATCAATAGTCGGGTACTCAACCAACTGAGCCACCCGGGTTCCCCAACTGCCCAACCAACCAACACTTAAAAACTGACAGTGGCTTTCCTCATCATTATAATCATCATCATCATCATCATCATCATCATCACACCAGAATATATACCTCACAATTTCATATAATTATTTTAACACCTGTATTAGGAAGGTATTATTTGGTTAAAAAACTGATACATAGAGAAGAAAGATTACTCCTAGTGATTTCTAGAAACTCTAAGTAGAAAATGCTAAATCTTTTCCTGCCCCCCCCCCATGGTTCCCTGGCCTGTCACCAGTGCCCATAACAATATTGTTGGGATATAGCAGATTTTCAATAAATATTTATTTAATAAATAATAAAGAATAGTCATGTGTCTCCAGCCCTTACTCTGAAATCTCACAGGTATCATAGCTATTCAAGAGTCACACACCAAATAATACATAGTTGAATATATTTATCCTCATTTAGACATTGGATGTGATTTTACTGATAGCAGTTTAGCTTGAGGTGAAGAAAAAGAATTAGAATTATATGCTCTGTGCCCATATATGACTGATGCTGGACCATACTATTATTTATATTGTGAGAAGCTCTTCATGGGAGGAAAAGAGTTGCTGTATGACATGGCTAACAAGTTAGGTGGATGGGCTTCAGATATGAATATCCTAATTAATAAAACAAAACCATATTAATCAGAAGCATAGCTTGTGATTTACATAATCACTGTGATATATGGTCACTTAGCATAATGAGTAAGCCTCTCATAAAGTATTATGACATCACAGAGTGCAGACTTTATTCACTTACTTGTATGAGTTCTCAGGCTCTCGGGTGTGCACTTGTGGTATAGTGACATTTTAAAATGTATTTTTATTGTGATTTTTGGCCAAAAAAGGCTGTGGTGCATTGGCCGAAATAGTCTCTAAAATTCTGTTGGGCTGTAAGCATCATCACCACCGCCTCAGAAATATCTAGGATTTGTCTACAAACCACCTCTTTTTTATCACCAGGAATGCTCCCCCACCCACCTCTTAACTTAGCACCAAAATTTTGCTGACTGTAATCCTGAAAATTCTGTCTCATCTCATCCCAGTTGCTCTAGCTCCTAGCTCCGGGTTACCTCACTAGATGCATTCAGTGTCACAAATACTGAGACATGGTGGGGGGGAAGACAACCAACAACAACAACAAAAAACCTCCCTGGATCATGGGGCTGTAAATTGCCTGTGGTGGCAAGAAGTCTTTCCCTTCCTGAGAAGGGAGAGGACAAAATCAGTGTTTGACTTTCCCTCCTCCAGGGGTCAAGAAGTCTTCGGAAAGATAAAGGGAAAGGAAGTGGCAAAACAAAAGCAGAAGACAAGGAAAGGAGAATTACAGGGGAGAGAGAGGACAGGTCCAGGCATCTTGTATGAGTCAGAGTTCTCCAGAGAAACAGACACAGTAGAATTTTGCATATATGTTACTTCTCCCTCTCTCTGTCCTTCTGTGTGTGTGTGTGTGTGTGTGTGTGTGTGTGTGTGTGTGTGTGTGTGTTAAGGATTAATTTATGTGATTATGGAAGCTGACAAGTCCAAAGTGTGTGGGGTAGGCCAGTAGGCTTGAGACCCAGGGAAGAATTAATGTTACAGTTCAAATCTGAAGGCTGTCTCCTAGTAGAATTCCCTGTTTCTCAAGGGAGGTCAGTTTTCTTCTATTAAGGTATTCAACTAATTGGATGAAGTCCATGCATATTATGGAGGGTGATCTTCTTTCCTCAAAATCTACTGACTTAAATGTTAGTCTCATCTAAAAAATACCTTCAAGGAAACATCTAGAATAATGTTTGACTCTATATCTGGATACTGTGGCCTAACCAAGTTGACACATAAAATTAACCATTACACATCTCAATTGCCCTTTGAAGCAGCCCTACTGAAAGGATTAAAATGTGCTTTCTCTCAGGGACGTCATAGAAAAGGAAGGGGAGGAAAAGTGACCTCTACCCCTCCCCAGATAGTTTTACTTTGGGCAAGCTAATGCCTGACTTCTTTCTCAAAAAATAAAGCCCAATTAGAGTTTAAGGAATTCCAATCACAAGACACTTGAAAAGAGTTCATATGTTGGTGTGAGTGGATTTTATGGAAAGTGCAAATTGTTGTTCCCTTTCATAAGTGGAAGGAAAAGGCCATAAGGCAGAGTGGTAGAGAAACAAGGACTCTGAAGCCACAGAGAAAGAGGAAGAAAATGGAGCAGAGAGAGGTGAAAAATAACTTTGTAAAAAGCATAATTGTGCATGTGGCCTGGACGTATCTGCATCTACTTTGGGAAAAACTCAGAATCTGCATACATTGAGACTATATGCAGGCACAGGTACAGAAGTGCTACCTGAATCTGGGGAGGTGGAGAGGAAATTAAGAGAAGATACTTCAAGGCAAACTCTTTTAATAGAGGGGAAAAAATGAACGCAGTCTTTTCTTATATCACACGTAGTAATCTCAATTGTTCCTTCAATGAAACTGGGTGATTGCCTGTATATGATCCAGAATGGAACATGATCCAACAGACTTACTGTTATGTGGCAAAACTCCAACCATCAATTAAGGAATGGAAATAGGGAAGCATGTGTCCATTTTGGCTCTAAAACAGAGTTTAAACACATAGCTTCGACCTCTTGACTTGTATCAGAAAGACTAAACTACTAGGTATAAAACACTAGAGAGAAAATTTAGAATCTACTACTCTTACTGCTGTTATTAATGATAGGAATGATGATGATGAGATAATGATACTTATTGAATACATACAACATACCAGATTCTAAGATAAATGGCATGTAACAGAATTACATCAGCTAGCCAACAATCCTAATTTGACAGGTTGAAAACCTGAGGCTCAGAGTGGGTGATCTGTACAGACCCGAGTGTCAGGAGATAAGAGCTCCTCTAAAGCCCCAGTCCTTCCTCCTTACCATGCCTGAGCCACAAGTTTGATGCTTTTAGCCTCTTAAGAGTCCCCTTATCAAGAAATCAGGAATCCCATGAGTGCAAAAAGCACAATTGTGAGGGAAGGTGGGAGGCTGGAACAAGGCCAGGAACAGGAGTGCTGATGGAGGATGGTGGAGGTTAAGAGGGGAACACAAGACAAAAGGCAAAGCGGGATCCCTGTAAAAGCACAGGCTGCTTCAGCTGAGGGTAAAGCAAGACCGTGAAATAAAGCTGTGTCTTCTGCTCTCTTTTCCACTGTTTCCCTCCCCTCTCCATCTGTCTAGCTTCCCTTTTCTCTCTTCCACTGTCTCTACTCCCTTTGCAAATCTTCATCTGCTAATTTCCATCCAACACGTTTATGAATTAATTCCAACACTTTTCTCTTTCTGTCAAGATATCCTTGCTTTCTAACCTCCCCCATTGCTTCGACAACGTGTGCATTTTATTCCACAGGCTGTTATTCAGACAGCTCCCAGACGTAGTTATTTGTTCTGACATCTTTGTGTATGCAATAAGCCCATGTCACTGCAGGTCTGCAGAGAAGAGAGACCAGGTCTACTGCTGGACAACCTTGTAACTGTGGCCAGGCTGGGTGAGAGTGAGGTTGAGGACAGAGGGGAGGGTCCAGAAGAGAAGCATCAGGGGACTCACATAATAATCGTGTGCTGCCTGCTACAGGCAACCAAACTCCCAGATTCCAGAATAGGGCATTGGCAACTTTCTTCTGCAGGTGGCAAGGGTTTGTCAGAAATGAATTCTCATTGTTCTCATCTTAATTAACTCAGAGTAATGGTGATGGAATGGGGCCTTAAAACTAGTTTTCTTGGAAATGAATAAACTGGAACACACATAAACAGTACACCAAGTTATATCCCAGCATCTTTTTGGCTCTGAAATACCTATGTTTCTCAGTGCATTGAAATGTTGAGGTATAGATTCAGATATTCGCATCTTATATCAATCAAGAATAAATGCATTTTAAGGATAAGCAACACAAAGAAATGAGTAGATCCAAACAGCAGAAGAAATAAACAAATAGTGTATAAAGTTCCAGGCATGGTAGTTTCTATATACATTTTTGATAGATAGACTGATTGATTGGTGGACTGGTAGTTTCTATATACATTTTTGATAGATAGACTGATTGATTGGTGGACTGGTGGATGTATTTAATGTAGAAGAGCCAAGAGAATGCTATTTGTAGACTTGGCAAGGGGACAAAGCCAGTGCAAAGCACACTGATATAAGATGTAAGTAACTCCATCCATTGCATAAATATATCCAAAGAATGGTAGATGCAAGTACACAGAGAGCTGGTGGGAAGGAACTGAGCAGATCAATTTCAGACTTTGGAGAAGTCAGTCCAGCATTCCTGCCTGTGGTTTCCTCAACTGTAAAATAAGCTATTGAACTAGATCATTTGCAAATCCACTTTCAGATGTAATAGCCTATAGATCCATGACCATCACTGGACCACTGGATCCTTCCACAATAATGTTCACATTTGCATCTCTCTCTGCTTTAGCCCATGATGCCTCTTCTATCCAAAACCCCTCCTCTGCCAACAAAATTCCAAAGCTCATCTTTAAGACCCAGCTCAAATATTACCTTGTCTGGGCATTTCCCCAGTTCCTAGGCATGAGTAACTCATTCCTCTTCTGTACCTCCTCAGAATTTTATCCTTCTTTACTATAATCTTACAATACATTTGACATAGTTGAGTACAGGACACTTTCTCTTTGCTAATTTAGTGAGAATCATGTCTGTCTCTATTCTCAGCACCAAACCCAATGCTTAACAAAAAGAAGGTGTTCAGTAAAGCTTTGCTAAATGAATGAATGTGCCATTTTTCTGCAGGACATCCATTTTCATAGCGACATTGACTTTTAACTGGATGTATAAGAGCACAGCACAATGGAGTGCCAAGGAGGCTTCTTGATGAATCATCTCATCATAGGAAAGCAAAGCACAGAAACTAGCCCAATTATCATACCCCACCCTGCCTGGGCTCTTCCTGACTGTACACACTTCCCTGTCATGGTGAAGACAGCATCTAACAGACAAAGGAGAGTGTGCCTGGGAACTCACGTTTCCTTGCAATTAGCAAGCTCCCACATGGTAAACAGTCTAATTTTGCTCGTACATCAGCAGTTTGCCTAATCAGTGATTTCCACTCAGAGCTTGAGGAAAAGATTTGAAGTCTAGACCATAGTGTGAGATAATGGAAAATTGTGGTCCAAAGGAAAACCCTGTCTGTTATCCTTATACTTGTCATAGAACAGGGCACCAAATTAAGGACATGGTCCTTTATTTCTTTATAGTTACTCCTTCAGTATGCAAATCCATCTTTAAAACTACTGTTTTAGCTAAGACCACTGTTGCACTGTTCCAACTTGAAAGACAGTCCACCTTTCAGGAAAGGCCCTGACAAAGATTGGGGGAAACATCATTTGGATCCATTCACAAGCAGACACTTAACTGCATTCGATTTTTCAGTCTTTGCCTTATTTTATACAACGTGTACTTTAAAACAGGGGTTCTCCACCAACGTAGCTTTTGGCTTCAGCAACTTTGACCTCAAAAACATTATCTTCCCATTAGTCATACTTCCCTAGGTGGGTGAGAAACAAACACAGAGACTGGTTTATCTGTTGGAACAACAGCGCTGCTTGACAGAGCACATAGGTATCCATAAATGTGGACCTACAGCGCTGACATCTGATACTGCCCCAGCACCTCGAGACATGGAAACTGACATGACATTATCCACCCCACATTTAAGTCCTCAAGGGCATGATAGAGCAGCTTCAGGTTGGGAAATAGACATTTAAGAAATCACTGTATCATAGAATTTTGGATTGGGGATGGGACTTAGACATTAGCTTAGCTTTGTTAAACTGAAGTTAATGCTAGAAACTCCTATATACAATGCCTGGCTGGTGGTCACCAGGTTTCATTTGGGTATTTCTATGGTCACGCACCACAGATGGTCTTACAATACTGACAGGCAGCACTTGCTGTTAGAATGTTCTTCCTATTTCCTTTTGTTCTACTATTCTGACCTAGAAGAAGGGAAATGTGAGGCAACAAGGATGCTGAGGTCTAGGTTGTCCATAAATATTAGTTTTTTTCCTATCACCATTACAATATTATTACTGGTTACTACATGGTGGCTGTGGTGGTTTTATCATTATTATGTCTATTTTACATTTGAATATTGTCTCTGTCCTAGCTACACATTAGAGGTAGGCCCTCGAGGTTTCAAGGGGGCCTTGAACTGTGTCTGGAATCTCCCTCCACTGGCCCCCAACTTCACACACTTGGAATTGAGTTTAGTTTTTTGTGCATTGGATATTGGCTCAGAATTGCAGAATCAAGCCTGTGCCCACCCTGCAAACAGCAGTTGTGTGCATGAGGGAGGCCTCAAGGCTGGCAGATAAACCTTCTGTGCTGAGCCCAGAGGGCAAGACATACACATGGATGTGAGAAAAAAAGGTTCAGTCCAGGAAATGCCCAGCACAGGGAAGCAAATGATGGATAAAACTAGAGAAGGGGGAAACATGGGTAATAGGAAAGGCCCCCTTCTGCACAGACCCTGTCCGAACAGTCCAGACTCTAAACACCCATAGAAATGCTACTTGAACAAGAAGAGAGACTCACCAGCTAAACACTGGATTCACCTCCCCCCTCACGATTGCTGCTGTTTTTCCTAACAGATGTGCTATGGACACATATGGAGCACACATTAGCCTGACACTAGTGTAAGAGCAGGGAATTTAGAATTCTCCAGATTTGGGTTCAAATCCTTGTTCCACCACAGAGGTTATCAATAGAAGGCATATCTCATAACCTCTCAGAGCCCCAGTTTTCTTATGTGAAAATGGAGGATGGCAACAGCACCTACCTAGTTGGCTGTGAGGTGATTTCATGAGATGGCATTTGGAATGTCTAAGACCTTGGTTAAGAAAGCCAGTGTGCCTTCTCCACCTCTAAACCTTCTCACCAGTTTCTCCTATTAACATTTCTCCTCCTCTTCCTTCCCCAGCACCACTCTTAAAGCCCAGCCTAATACCCCTTCCTCCATGGTCTTCCAGTCCTCACTGAGTTCCTCTGAATCCCTGCAGTATGTAAGTTCAACTTGTGCCATTATGTAGCATCACTGTCTGCCATGGTGGATTCAAACTGAAATCATTTGACTCCTATTCCCTGCAGTTTTTATATTGCAACATGCCATATTTTGCATTCTTGTTTATCAAGGATGTTATTCTTATATGTCTAATTGGAGAGTTTGTTTTTTCGGGATATTAACAATTCCCTGTACTTTCCTGTAGCTCTCATTGTGTGGGTGATGCACTGCAGGAAAACAAGTTTAGGTAACCAGAGTTCAAATCTGGATGCTACCACTTCTCCGCTGTGCAACCCAGGGCAGTTTGCTTATCCTCATAAGCCTCATTTTCCTTACCTGATAAAAAAAAAAAAAAAAAAAAAAAAAAAAAAAAAAAAAAAAAGAGTTCCTACCTTACTGGGTTGCTATTAGTATTAAATCCATTAATCCTTCTTAAGTACTTATACATTTTAATTCCCAAATTGTGGTAGACATAGAGATGAGCTGGTTGTGTTCTTCTTCAAGGAAACACTTACCTGCCTAGCTACTGGCAGTGCTATTTGAAGCCAGCCTTCAGGAATTTCCTCTTCTGCAAAGAGACCCCTCCCCAAGTGCATGACCTTCCCACAAGGCCCCCCTCCAATGACTACTCAAAGTACAGACCTGGTTATTTCCACCCAAAAAGAGACAGACTAGATAGGATAAGACTTTGTCACACCGTGACCTCTGCTCATCATGCTCCTGCCCCATCCCCTCACAGTTGTTGATCCAAAGGGAATTTCCTAATAAACTCTTCATGTACTAACCACCATCTCAGAGAACCCAACCTGGGACAGCCATAGCCATTATCACCATCACGATCATTATCAGCTCCTCCAAGCCTCTGTTTAATTGCAAGTAAGTTTACCTCAAAGAGTTCTAGTTAGTATTCAGTAAAATGCTGTGCATTGGTGATTGCTACAGCCCCTCCCCCCACACACACACTCCTGGTAGACAGTCCCAAGAGTTCTATGCATATTTGGCAATTGATTGACCTAAAATGCAGTGAGCCAGAGATAGCAGAGGTGAGGTTCTATGAGCAGAGAACCCCATGATTACCAGGCTTTCTGGCCACTGGAAGAAGGAATTGTTATCCTGAGAATCACTTCCCTTTACCCCTGCATTCTACAGCAGCCCTTTGCTCTCACAGCAACACTGGTCCATAAATGTTTGCAAAGGTTCTGAAATTATTTCATAAACATAGTTTTTTATCTTTACTACATATTATTATTTTACTCATGGCTGAAATTTTTATTTTTTAACTATAATAATTATACCAGCATACCAAGAGATAAAGATGTCCTAAAGATTTTTTAAATGTCTTTTATTTATTTTGAAAAAGAGACTGAGCATGAGTGGGGGAGGTGGGGCAGAGAGAGAGAATCCCAAGCAGACTCCACACTGTCAGTGCAGAGATCAGACCAACACAGGGCTCAATCTCAGGAACCATGAGATCAAGAGTTTGATGCTTAACTGACTGAGCCACCCAGGCAGCCATAAAAGCAATATTTTAAACACTGGACTAAAATCTTTTGTGAAAAGGAGCAACATACTATTTCATATACATATATATATATATATATATATATATATATTCATTTTCATTTATAGTATATATAGTTTCCATATATATATATATATATATATATATATATAGTGTGTATGTGTGTGTATGTGTGTGTGTGTATAATATATTCTATACATTGTAGATGAAACTGAATGATTTGGCCATAATATGTCCTCAGTATGGATTACAGATGTCATGTGTGTCTATCTGATTCTACACTGCCAGTTCTCTTTAACTCCATGTGCTCAAGGAAAAACAATTGTAGCCTCTGAAAAATTCATTTCCCAGAGTACATACCTAGCCAAAATTCATCCCACTTTACCTGACAGCTTTTCAGTTTGTCTCAACCCTCTTTCCACCCCTTGGTAGAAATGTAGAATCTTCAAGTTCTGCTCACCTTCACCGTGAAGAGAAAAGCATAAAAAGAAAAACAAACAATAAAAACAAACAAAACAAAACAAAACAAACTCTACCAGACTGAGCACAAAACCTGAGCTGACCCTGAGCTCTGCCTGAAGAAAATGAGTCCTAAAGCCACTGCCGAAGGCTGAGTAGGCCTGATTGAAACTCACTCAGATTCAACCACATAAGCTCAGTCAATATAGAATAGGCCCTGAACAATAACTGTGGGAATTGGAGGAAAGGTGTGAATCAAGAGACAGGTTTCCAAGATAAACAACCCCAGAGACAACAAAAGTGAAAAAAAGAGAGAAGTTAGTACCACTCAGTCATTCTTTCAATATTTAAGGCTAATGATACCATTATCAAACAAGAGAGTAGATATCTTAATGGCACCAGATGATTTGAAAGAATTTAGTGGATTGTTTATACCACATGAAATTGGAACTTCCTTCAGCAGGAGAGAAGTTAAGATGTCAAGGTATCGGTGTCTGGGTGTCTCGGTTGCTTAAGCATCTGACTCCGTTTCAGCTCAAGTCATAATCTCACTGTTTGTGGGATTGAGCCCCATGTCGGACTCTGAGCTGAAACTGGATTTTGTGTATTTCTGTCTCTCTTTCTCTCAATCTCTCTCCCTCTCTCTCTCTCTCTTCCTCTCTCTCTCTCTCAAAATAAATAAATAAACATTTTAAAAATTGTAAGATGTAGAGGTAGTCTGGGGTTATCTAGGAATAGAACTGGTTGTAAATGAGTGATAAAATTGGCCAGTAAATGCAGGGACAGAGAAGGCAGAAGACAAAGCCTTGAAGATTGGTGGCATCCCGGAAGAAAGACAAAGAAAATGTACCTAGGAAGATGATGGAGAACGTAGCCTCAGAAGTTTAGCCTGAGAACAAAGGAAATGTCAGAGAAACTAAGATGAAGGAAAAGGCAAAAATGCATGGGCAGTTCTGTCCTGTGATGCGGAGTCCAGTATGAAGGACACACATTAACTTCTATCTTTGGCAATTAGGAGGTCAGAATTTTGACCTTGGAATGAGGAGATAATGGTACTAGAGAGGCCAGATTCAAATGGGTCAAAAAAGCCAATTGTAAATGGAGTATAGGAGAACATATACACTATTCCTTCAAAAGGTTTATAATAAAGAGAAAAAGAAATAGATAAGCAACGTGAAAGTGAGGGAGTACTGAGAGAAATTTGTTATTGTCATCCCTGCTGTGTGTTTGGCTTTTAATTTGTTTCGGAATTTGAATATATTTGTAGGTGAATAAGAAGGAAGAGCAACAAAGGTGTTATAAAAAAGAAGAAATAATATATGAGGCTAGATTCCAGATGGAATGAGAGGGGGTAGGAAAGAAACTGGAAGGAACAAGTTGGATAAAATTAAGGTAATGCCTTCTTATAAGGATACAGTAATGCTGTAATTCCATGGAAGTTAGCTCAGCTTCCCCATGTCACCTGATCATCATGCTATGACTCAGTGGGGCAGGGAGCAATGTATGTTATTCATTTGGACACCTCTTGGCATTCCTTGCCCAGTCGTCATAATGAATGGGTAAATGCAGTAGCCCTGGGCTAAAAAAGCTCACAGTGATTAGTGTCTGGGTCACACCACCAGGTAAGCCATGGAGATGCAGCAGAGGAACTAGCTGAGGTGTGAGAGTGAGACTATCTATAATGAAGAATGGAGGAAAAAGATGATGAGTATCAAGTGTGATCTCAGGACCAGCTGGAGATGTGAGGGCTGTAGTTTATCACATTAACATTGATCTTCTAAGTTTCCTTCAGGAAGAAAGCGCAATGGAATCTTGGAGATGCTACTCTCTCAACATATGTAAGGAAATGTATCTGAGTGGCATAAACATGAACTCTGAAGGATATATAGAGGTGTTATGCAAATCCTTCTTTAAAGAAACAATTAGTAGTGTTGTTCTGGTATGAGGAGTATTAACAACCCCTTCAGGGAATTTTTTCTGCTGCAGGAAACTTCCTGGCTCTAAGTCATGCCTTCCTAGAAAAACTCTCAATCAATGAGTGATTGAGGTAAAGTTTAAAGGCCAAGGCATTTTGGTGCGACATTCTGCCAGTCCATTTTAACTCTAGAACTCAGTAGGTTTGGCTGAAGCTATTGGTTCTACACAGTAGCTCAGTCTCTACTGCTCCCTTTTCTTTCATCCCTTCTAAATGGCACTCCCTAAAAATATCCTAAAAACTCAACTCTGATGTTAAGTGAGATATTAATTAGACTGATGGAAATGGAAATAATTTGCATGCAGCAATTTCCATTGTCTTGAAGTTGTTGGAATCAAGATCAATTTTGAAGAATGTGAGAAAAGGTCAGGGGCTTGAGAAGGGAAATACATGTTTGGAGGAGTCACTGTGGGGAATAAATGGGAGCTATTCACATGACAAGGATGAGAGTTGATGCCTCATATTTGTTTATGTTTTCATTTAAGTAACGTTGCCAGTGATATTAAAATAAAAGTGGAAGAAGAAATCTCTAAACCACCACCATGGAGATCACCGGTTTACCAGTTTTATGAAATGCTCACACCAAAAAGCTTTATGTTCTCAATACATGGTCTAAATCAGAGATAAAATATTAATTATTTTATGTCATCTCTTATTTATTATTAATCTTGCTAATTATTTTAGTGCCCCACCCAAAGTACCTTGGACCCTACCATTTCAATGTGATGCAGATAATTTCCTACTTCTGGTATCAGCATCTCTGTGCCTGAGGGCCTCTATGGAACCACAGAAAACCATTTTCACAATGCATGTAACAGGTCAAAAATGCCAAGGGCAGCCCTCAATCAATAATTGACAGGTATGACTATATAAATAAATCAGCTCCTAACCTTTGTTGGGAATAATTCAGAAGCCCGTATCGCATATTATCTCCCAGAGTTCTAAGGGATTCATCTTCAGTTATACACTCTAATATCTGGCTTAACCCTTATCTTACCATTTTTTCACTTCCCTGAGACTGTTATCTCCCAAGACACTCTATACTCATTGTTTCTTATTTCTACCACGCTCCTCTCTCTCTCTCTTCCTCACTCTGTCTTTCTCTGTCTCTTTGTCTCTCTCTCTCTCTCTCTCTCTCTCTCTCTCTTACACACACACACACACACACACACACACACACACTCAGCTTTACTGAGATATAATTCACATACTATACAACATAAAGGTTATTAGTATAATCTAAGAGTTGTACAACTATGACCACAATAAATTTTATAATACTTTCATTGCCCCCAAAAGGAAAGCCATATCATTTAGGTGTCATATCTAAAAAGTCTTTGCCTAAACTAAGATCACAAAGATTTAGTCCTATATTTTCTTGTAAGAGTTTCATCATTTTAGCTCTTACATTTAGGTCTCTGATCCATTTTGAAGTTATTTTTCTGTATGGTGTGAACAAAGGACCAACTTCATTGTTTTGCATTTATATATCCAGTTTTCCCAGCACCATTTTTTTTGATAAAAATAACATTTTTTGTATCTTTATCAAAATCAGGTTAAGGTAAAGGTGACAGTTTTATTTCTGGATGCTTAATTCTATTCCATTGATATTTATGTCCCTCTTTATTCCAGTACCATGTTGTCTTTATTACGGTACTTTTGTAGTAAGTTTTAAACTGGGAAGTATGACTCCTCCATCTTTGTTCTCCTTAAAGATTGTTTTGAGCATGCTGTGTCCCTTAAATTGCCATATAAATTTTAAGAACAGCTTCTTCAAAGAAGCCAGCTGAGATTTTGATGTGGATTGTATTGAGTGTGCAAATCAATTTGGGGAATATTACCATATTAAGTTTTCCAAACCATGAATATGGGCTGTCTTTCCATATATATAGTTCTTCTTTAATTTCTTCTAACACTGTTTTGTAGTTTTGAGAGTAAAAATTTTATACTTTACTAGTTAAATTTATTCCTAAGGTTTTTTTCTTCCTTTTTATAAAATAAATTGTTTTCTTAATTTCATTTTTGGATTGTTTATTAGTAGTTTATAGAAATACTAATGATTTTTTTTGTATTGTTTTTCATCCTGAAACTTCGCTAAACTTTTTTATTAGTTCCTTTAGTACGTTAGTGAATTCCTTAGGATCTTCTCTATATAAGATAATATTATTTGCAAATGGTCTTACTATTTTCTTTGCAATATGTATACCTTCTATTTATTTTTATTGATTAACCTCCCTGGCTAGTACAGTACAATGTTGAGTAAAAGTTGTAAAAGCATATATCCTTGACTTGTCCTGACCTTAGAGAAAAATATATTCAGTCTTTTAGTATTAAGTATGATGTTAGGTCTGGATTTTTCTTAACAAGTTGAGGAAATTTCCTTTTATTTATAATTCATTTAGTATCTTTATTATGAAAGGTATTGGATTTTGTTGAGTAGTTTTGATGCCTCTATTATAATATTCTGTAGTTTTTGCGTTTTGTGTTCTGTAGAACACATGTGTTCTATTAATATGGGGGCATTGCATTAATTATTTTATTGCATAAATTATTTTATTTATTTTTTAAGTAGGCTTCACACCAAGTGCAGAGCCCAGCCCAGGACCTGAACTCACGACCCTGAGATCAAGACCTGAGCTGAGATCAAGAGTCGGACATTTAACCAACTTAGCCACCCAGGTGCCCCTCAATTTGCTAGTCTCTAAAAAAAAAAAATTGCACGTAAATTCACAGCAAATATTGGTCTATAGTTGTACTTCTTGTGGTGCCTTTGTCCACTTTTAGAAGCAGAATAATACTGGCCTAATGGAATGATTTAAGAAGTATTCTCCATCTTTTATTTTTTGAGGAGAGTTTGTAAAGAAATATTAATTCTTCTTTAAATGTTTGGTAGAATTCACCTGTGAGGTTATCTAGTCCCAGGATTTCCTTTGTGGAAAGTTTTGAATTACTAATTTAATCTCTTTACTGTCCACTTAGATTTTTTATTTCCTCTTGAATCAACGTTAGTAGTTTGTGTCATACCAGGGCATTTCTTTATCTCATCTAAGTTATCTAATTTATTGGCATACATAACACTCCCTTGCAATTCTTCTGTGAGGTTATTAATAATGGCCTTTGTTTATTTCTGCTTTTAGCAATTTTAGTCTTTTCTATTTTTTTCTTTTTTAACCCAGCTGAAGGTTTGTCAATTTTGTTGATATTTTCAAAGAACCAACTTTTAGTTTCATTTCTTTTTGTCTCTTATTTTCTATTCTTTTTTTCTCTAACTTCATTTTTAATCTTTATTATTTCCTTTTTCTGCCTGCTAAAGGTTTAGTTTACTATTGTTTTCCATTGTCTTAAGATAAAAAGTTAGATTATTGATTTGACATTTCTCCTTTTCATATAGCTTTTTACATCTATAAATTTATCTCTAAGCAATGTGTTAGCTGCATACCATATGTTATTCTGTGTTGTGACTTCATTTTCTTTCCTGTCAATGTATTTTTTAATTTCCCTTGTGATTTCTTTTTTGATCCATTGATTGAGATTTTGTACCTTCCCACATTTTGTGAATTCCCCAAATTAATTTCTGTTATTTATTTATATTATCATTTAATTAAGGTCAGATATTACACTTTGTATGATTTAAATCCTTTAAGATTCATGGAGGCTTGTTTTGTGGCTGAACATATGTCTATTCAGAAGAATGATCCATATATATTTGAGAATAATCTATACTCTGCCATGGTTGAGTGGACTGTCCCAAAGATGTCTGTTGGTTCTAATTATTTCACAGTATTCATGTCTTCTCTTTCTTTGTTGATCTTCTGCCTAGTTTCATATTTATTATTGAGAGTGAATTATTGAAGTCTACAGCTGTTATTGTTGAATTGTTTATTTTTTCACTTATTTATGTCAGCTTTTGCTTATATATTTTGTGGCTCTGTGGTTAGGTGTATATATATATATATATATATATATATATATATATATATATATATTTATAATTTTTACATATTCCTGTGAGATTGACTCTTTTATCATTCTAAAATGTCCCTCAATCTGTAGTCAGTTTTCTGTTGTAAAGTCTATTTTCTGGAATAGTTACTCCATCTTTTTTATTCCCATTTGCATGGTATATCTTTTCCATCTTGCTACTTTTAACACATTTATATCTAATATGGGTCTCCCATTGATTAAATATAATTGGATCTTGTTGTTATCCACTCTAACAATTCTGCATTTTGATTATTTTGTTTAATACATTAACATATAATGTTACTATTAATATAATTAGATTTATGTTTATGTTTTATATATATCACATGTCTTTTTTATTCTTCTATTTCTCCTTCACTGTTTCCTTTTGAAGTAAGTGAATATTTTATAATATAACATTTTAATGATTTTAACAATTTACAATTTACTTCTGGACATTTTATGAGTGATTGCCCTAGGACTTACCATATACACCTTAACTTATCAGAATCAACTTCAGATTTATACTAACTTAATTCCAGTGAGTTATAGAAACTCCTACATAGCTCTATTCCCTTTTTCTACTGTTTGTGCTTTTATTCTTACACATAAATCTGTTTATATTTCAACTCAACAATACATTGTTATAAATTCTTTTAATTAATTTTATGATTTTTATTGGAATTGAGGGAAGAAAGAAAAACATGTATGTATTTATAGAGTTTGTCATGTTAACCATTTTGTTTACTATTTCTGGTTGTCTTTATTTGTTTTTGTGGATTTGAGTTACTGTCTGGTGTCATAGGCTTACTCCAAAATAGTTTTTCTTCTAGTCACCTGTTAGACTGTTATTGTCAAATATATTACATTCCCATATGTTATAGGCACAAAAATATAATTATATACACGCTTTTTTATATAATTCTTTTTATATCATTTAATAGAAGAAATAAGGAATAAACATCTATACCCTTTTATAATCATATAATTACCTTTATCAGTGACATTTGTGTTTGTGTATGTATGTTTGTGTGTGTGTGTGTGGATTTGCTTACTATCTAGAGTCACTTGCTTTGTCTAAAAAACATCCTTTAGTATTTCTTGTAAGGCAATCTGCAAGCAACAAACACTCTAAGTTGTTGTTTGTATAGAGATGTCTTTATTCACCTTCATTTTTAAGTGTTAATTTGGCTGGATATAAGATTTTTAGTTGACTCAAAAAAAAACCATTTTGTATATGTCATCCCATTGCCTTCTGGCCTTCATTGTTTTTAATGAAAAGTCATCTGCTAATCTTATAGGGGCTTCCTTGTATGGGATGAGTCATTTTTCTCCTTCTGCTTTCAAGACTTTCTCTTTGTCTTTCAACATTTTTATTATTATGTCTCTGTATTTATCCTACTTGGAGTTTGTTGAGCTTATTGGATATGTGGATTAATGTTTTCATCAATGTTTTTAAAGTTTTCAACAACTATTTTTTCCAATATTTTTTTCTGCTTCTTTCTCTCTCTCCTCCCCTTCTGAGACTCCTTCTTCACATACACTGATGTGCTTAATGGTATCCCATATTTCTTTAAGGCTCTGTTCAATTTTTAAATTATTTTTTCTGTGTTTTTTAGATTGTATGATTTCTATCAATCTATATTCAAGTTTGATGATTTTTTTTTTTGCTAGTTGAAATTTACTGTTGAGCACCTTTAATGAATTTTTAATTTCAGTTATTATAGTTTCCAACTACAGAATTACTATTTGATTGTTTTTTATAACTTTTATATCTTTATTCATATTCTTTATTTGGTGAGACATTGTCATAATACCTTCGTTTACTTCTTTTAACATGGCTTCCTTTAGTTTTTCAAATATGTTTATAATGGCTGCTTAGAAGTCTTTGTTAAATATGACATCTGGGAAGTTTCTGTTGCCTGATTGTTTTCTTTGTATGGACCACACTATGATTCTTTTCATGTCTTATAATTTTTTTTTTGAAAAGTAGATAGTTTAGATAATATATTGTGGCAACTTTATATACTGATTCTCCCACACCCTCTCTAGGATGTATTTCATTTGCTTGTTTATGTGTTTAGTGAGTTGGTCATATATGTCTTTATGGGTTCCAATTCTTTGTGCCTTTTCAACTTCCACTGTAAAAGTACCATGTGCACCAAGTCACCTTTTCTTCACATACCCTTTCATAGATTCAAAGTATGCATTTCTCTTTTCAAATTTATCTTATCTTTAAAATTCCTGAAGACATTTATATAGGCACATACAAAGTATTTTATTTATATTTGAAGATGTTTTATTTATTTTTTATTATTTTAGAGAGATAAAGAGACTGAATGCAAGCAGGAGAGAGGGGCAGAGAGAGAGAAAGGATCTGAAGCAGACTCCAAGCTCACCACAGAGCCTGATGTAAAGCCTGATCCCATGACCCTGGCACCATGACCTGTGGTGAAATCACAGGTTCACAGCCATGCAAGTACCCCTGGAGATGTTTTGATTGAAATATAAGCACCCAAGGAGTGTCTGGGTGGCTCAGTCTGTTAAGCGTCTGACTTTGGCCCTGGTCATGAACTTGTGGTTCAAGCCCCACGTACGGTCTCTTTGCTGACAACTCAGAGCCTGAAACTTCCTTTGGATTCTGTGTCTCCCTCTCTCTCTGCCCCTGCCCCACTCATGCTCTGTCTTCTCTCTCTCTCAAAAATAAAAATAAACATTAAAAAAAAAAACATAAGCACCCTTTTGGGAGGGTGTATTTTAATGTAATCATATAGATAAAAATATAAAGGGTAGAAACATTTTTTTCAAAAACCCTAATTCTTGCTTCAATTAAAAAGGAAATCAAACTCTGGTCTCTGGATGGCTCAGTTGGTTAAGCATCTGACTCTTGGCTTCAGCTCAGGTGATGATCTCACAATTCATGAAGTCAAGCCCAGTTCAGGCTCCATGATGACAGCATAAAGTGTGCTTGGGATTCTCTCTCCCTCTCTCTCTCTGCCCTTACCCTGTCTTTCTCTCAAAAATAAATTAAAAAAAAACATTAAAAAAAAGAAAATCAAACTGTAATCATGGTCTAAAAATTCCAGATCACATACACTTGATTCTGGACATATCAAGTGGATCCCCTTTGGAATGTCAATATTCCCAGTGCCCACAGCACATATGCCAAACTATTTATCTTGGCATTTGTGGCTGTTTAATAATAAGAGTCCTATTTTTCCTAACTATTAATAGTTTTGTTTTTAATGAAATCATTTTTCCCTGTGTATCCTATAAACCCTCATTTCAGTGGAAACATCACATTGTCTCCCATCCATGTTTTTCCTTGTGTTATTTTCCTACTCAGCACAATCTTCCTCTTCCTTTTTTATCAGAGCAAGTTCTGTCCTTCCTTCAAAATTCAGCTTAAATTTTACCCCACTGTGAAAACTTTTTCAGCGCTCCAAACGGAAATGGTCTTTAATTTCTCTTATCTACTAAAGCATTTACTCTGTATCCGTTACCTTTGGCAGTTAGAAATTCATTAATTTGTGTCCTCTGTTTTACTAAGTCTTTGCCAATTAAAACATGTACCACTTTTTTTCCTGGTGTGTTCTAACTCCTCAAATAGACTATTACCTTCTTGGGTATAATAATAAAGTCTTTACTTTTCTTTGTATTCCTCACAGCAGAGTGCTGTAGGGCTTTTAACCCTTTACATATAGTGACTAGCTGTAATAAAGATGTCTTTTCTTCTAGATGTTGAGAAAGAATACAGGCTAAAAATTCGTATCCTTTAAATTCCTTCATGTAATGACTCTGACAAGATCAATGAATGTCTAAATTCCCTTAAGGAGGCAGACAAAATATTATTTTCAGCATTTTAATTACTAGCGAACAGTAGATGATAGGTAAAAATTGAATAAAACTCGCTGTTGACTGACATATACTTTGCTGTGCCATTTTCCTCCCACTTTGTTCCTTTGCACTAACTATTGCTTATTTTCCCAATGTGCTAAAACAAACTATGGCAGACCTTCATGGCTTTATCAATGTCATAAGTCTTCAACTCCCCTACAAACATGCCTTTCTTCCCATGATTCCAACCAGGCCCATTTCTGGGTTTTCTGCATTATTGATGTGTGTTGCTACTGTAGCTTTTCTTAACTTTCTGCATCTAACTCTGAACAGTGATTTGGAATTGCACATTTGTGGAACTTTCAATGGTTGAGGGTTTCCTCCCCTATGTGACTGCACATTGGTGACAAGACAGTAAGTGAAGTATGAAGACACGTGGTTAACAAACTCCAAAGAATCCCTGTCCACTGAAGTCCTGGGGTTGAAGACAGTCTGCTTTTCCCTGTGCTTTCACTTTCCCACCCTCTTAATTACTCTCTACCCCTCTTGCTCTAAACCACACCAATACTGGATTTATCAATATCAAATCTGGACTTGTAGGATCCTAAGATCATCAAACCCTACCAGCCCGAACTTAGCCCCCACACCTCATGTGAAACTTACTATATTTTAATTACTGGTACAAGAGTCACCACACTGCTGCTGCTGCTGCTCTTCCTCTTGGAAAACACTGCCCCTAATTTTTCTGGGCAGCATTAGCAAGAGTTCAGGGACCCAAGAATTTTCTGTCTCAGGTACCTAGAGACAGGGAAAGGGTCAACCATGTTGATGCTGGTCACCTAGGCACACATGGTATGGCCTTCTGGTCAAGGAAGCTTCCTAGAGGCGGTAGTTTCCTGACAGTATTGGCTTCAGGATTTTGGTGGCTTTGACTAGGAGTGGTGGCAGCTTCTAGGTTGTAAAATGGGATCTGTTGGTTACTCCAGTTCTGTGATGCAGTTTTCTAAAAGTTCGACCTGTTTTGTCAGCAACCCCCCTCCAATGATTAAGCAAGCCATTTAATGCTCCCTACCCAAACTTCACTGCTAAAATCAGTTGCACTGTATTCTGCTTCCCACAAGTGAAACTGACACAGGGCCAACCACCTACCAGGAGTTGTCTGAAAGCAACAAGCAACATACAGTTCCCCGAGTCCTATTCATTGCTGAGTGAATATGCTCCACAACATGTCAGAATAGAAAGCTCTATTATTCATTTTCTGGTGCTGCATCTCCTTGTGTGCGTTTTTATTAAAGCCATCATTTGTCATGTTAAGCAGTTGTTGCAACATAAAGAGAAACTGTCAAATAATATGGCATTTGGAAATGGTGACATTTTCCTTTTAATGTCTTTTTCCTCCATTTCCCTCTACCCTCTTTCAAACCATCGCTGCAGTGGCAATGGACAAGTACCTTCAGCCTGACAAGTGGCTCTGTTTCCTGTTGAATAAAAACAGAATGGGAAACAGGCTCTTTATTGTTTTCAATAAGTTCTGCAATCTTCATGGGAAACTGGAGCCCTCTGCTCTCTCTGCTGGAGGCACCAAGTGCTCATATCAGATGTTGGGTACCTTTGGCACATAATTTTGTTGATGAGACAAAGCACTCAGTATTCACTCTTTAGATCTGTCTGCCACCTGGAACCACAGGTTAGAAAATATGTGTGTCCCCAGGTCTAAGGAGCACCTTATGCTCCTTAGGAGGAGTCCTAAGGCTCCTAAGTCCTGTCATTCAACCTCCAGCTATCTCTCTGTCCCAAACAGTAACATCAAGTATGACAGTTCTGTATTTGTTGCTTATTTTTAATAAACTTGTTTACTAGTGCCAGAGCCTACCTTGGCAACTCGTTGGTGAGGTCTTTTCATCCTTACTTCAAATTAGGTCTTAGTCTAGATTTTAAGATAAATGTTGTCCTTATTCTGAGGGATTTAAGGAATGCATGATGCCAGCCTTGCTCTGAACAAATGGGCCTTGTCAAAAAATGTTATCACCCACCTCCCACAAAATTCCTAATTTGACTAGTCCATGCTTATACCTCAATTCCCTCTCCTTCTGGGTGTTTGTCCAACCATCCCCACTATGATGCATCTTTGACTACTTTGGGACTTCCTGACCATTGACTCCCCTATTTTCTGTTGAATTCTAAGACCTTCATTCTCTGTGCTTTTCTCCTAAACAGTTTGGATATCATGGTCCCATATTTCAATTGGTCCAGTACCCTAAACTCCCTTGCTCATTACTCTTTCTGCCACAACTTTTTACCAACTTATAGCACTGGATGAACTCAGCTTTCTGGGCATAGTTAAGGACACAACAGGGCAGAATGATTCCATTATTAGGTCATGCTCACCAGAGTCAATCAGCTCATCACAGCTAGCCTACAATTTTTCTTTCTATTCTTCATTGGTCAACTCATACTGCTACTTTCTGCAGTGTTTTTTTTTTTTTCACCTTCTCCATTCAACTCCATCATTTCAATTCCCACTCATATCCTGTTGCTCTTTGCAGATGATCACCTTTTACTTTAGAGAAATAGAGAAACCACTAGTTGGGAATGCCCTAACTTTCCATTACCAAGCATGTAAAACTGTCTGCATTTATATTCTCCTTCCCTTTGGTTACTGTAGAGATGCTATGTCTCCTCATGTATTCACTAATAACTCTACCCATTCTTTGGATTCCATCTTTCTTGGTTTCTCAGAAAACTCTAATGGGCACTCCCTCTATCCACTGTATTTTCAGCCTCACTCTCTCAAGTTTATCCTTCCCATTGACTTTTAAATATATGAACAATTAAACTAAAGTAAAAAAAATACCTAGACTTTCATCTTATTACAGCTATTTCTCTATTCTTCTTCTCATTTCAGACAAGTATCTCAAAGAGTTTTCTAAAGATGCTCTTTCCCATTTCCCAGTCACACTCCCCAACATCAATACAGCTCTTAACCCATCACCCCACCAGAGAAGTTCTTCCTGTGGTTACTGGTGACTTCAATAATACTATTTCCACTGGATATTCTTCAATATTCATCATATTTTTTCTGTGTTTTTCAACCCTTTCTCCTCCTACAGACAGACACTACTGATTTCCTCCTGTTTTATCTTTGTTTTCATTGCAAACTCCTCATCTTCTACATGGCTTTCAACTGTTGAGGTTCTTCAAGGCCTTCTTATCTTTTTATTCTATACTTTTTCCAGAGTGTATGGTTTCAGCTGCTATTCATACGAAGATAACTCACCAATTTATCTTATAAGCTTAGAGCCCTCTACATATCTAAACCTACATTAATCTGTCAATCTACCTCTCTATCTATCTATGTAGATACACATTTGCCATTTTAACATTACTTCTGGGACTCATTTATTCATTCTCTCAACAGTTACTGAACACCTACCATGAACCAGGTACTGTTCTAGGCATTGGTAATACAAAAGTGAACAAATACACAAGGTAATTGCCAGATCAAACTTAATGTGACCTTCAGTGGGATGATTAACAATAAATAAATAAAATATTAAAGTAAAATATAACAGTAGTAAACAATAAGTGCCCTGATGAAAATTAAAGCAGGACAATAGAATAAGAAATGATAAAAGTTCTATTTTAAATTGTGAGGTTATAGAAGTACTTTCTGATTAAGTCATATTTGATCAAACACTCAGAATGAGGGAATGGACTATGTGAAGTTTTAGAGGAAAATAATTTCAAGCACAGAACATAGCAATTATAAAGACAATCTGATGGGAACATATAAGGTAAATATATAGACATATAAACTCATCATAAAAATATAACTTTAAAGCTTCCCTCAATTTAATCAACTCCTTCAGCCTGAATATCCATTTGAGTTTTCTAAGCAAGAAATCACACTTTCCATATTCAGTCCATTACTAAATCCTGTAAAATTTATTTCTCTGAAAACTCCACTTTATTCCACCTAGTTAGACATTTGCTGTTATCAGCAGGTGCCTCTTTTCCTCTCACTCTGCTGTTCCTACTCCAGGATCTTCCCTAACACAGCAGGCATATATCTCCTAGGTAGTGGCTTCTCCTGGTTGCCTCCATCAGATTGCACTTAACCTTTACCTGGCCAGCTCATTCCTGAGCCATAAGGCCAAAGTTGTATTCAAAGATGTAGTAATATCTGCTTCTGACTCTTGTTACTTGCTCAGCATAAGGTGTTACTTCTCTGGTCATTAAAGAATGAGTCCTTGGAGGTATATTCCATTGTAAAACTCAGAGTGAAGGGCAATGGTGCCAGAAATTTCCAATTTAGTTTGTATATAGTTGGTTATTTGTCCTGTTCACACAATGGGTGGACAGCTGCTAGATTTGGGTGTAAGGTTGAGTAGAATGAAGCTGAGGGAGGGGTTCCAACTCAGAACACAGTATTTGATGATGTCTCAGATCCTTCTAATTAATGAGGTGGTATTTGATGAAGAACACTATTTCTTTTGTCAGAAATATCTCTTTTAAAAAGTAGACAGTTGGGGTGCCTGGGTGGCTCAGTCGATTAAGCATCTGATTCTTGGTTTCCACGCAGATCATGATCTCACGGTTCATGGGATCAAACTCCATGTTGTCAGTGCAGAGCCTGCTTGGGATTCTCTCTCTCTCTCTCTCTCTCTCTCTGCCCCTCCCCCATGCTCACTTGCTCTCTCAAAATAAATAAAATTTAAAAAAAGTTGAGAGTCATTTATTAATCCCTAACACTAGATGTGACCAAAATCATGCCACCCCTGCCTTGTGTTTATTTCCTTTTTGGAGGCCAAAGATGAAGTTAGCACATATAGTAACAAACAGCTCCGAATTCCCATCAGGTGTTCAAGTTGATCTGCAGAAAAATGGGATGATGATTTTATAATAGCTAATAGAGTTTCTGATTTAATGCAGCTGCTAGAAATTAGCAAGGACTCCATTGAAAGCTTCCCAGTCACTTATAATAACAGGATAATAAATCATTCCCAGCACTTTCTGGCATTTATGATTCTATTAGAAATATAAGACCTGGTTCAGCTACTCTTCTCAGCTTGTTTCATATTTATTTATTAAATTACCTTTTAAAGCTTAAAAAACCCACATTGCTCTCACATTGCTGCCAAATATATGAGTGAGTGATAGTGTCTCCATAGAATTTCTTATTTTGAAAGGAAATAGGGAGAGAAGAGGCAGAAGCTTTTGATGAAATCATCTAAACTTTTTTAAATTTCCACTGTTTTGGGAGCAACATACTAAACCACAGAAAATACTGGATATTGACCCTGAAGATGTTTGCCCCGTATACTTGCTCTCCTACTCCCTGACTGGGTGACACTGGACCAGTCTCTCAGTAACTAAGCGTTTTGATTCTGCCGTTTATAAAAGTGGAGATTATCATCTCTTCTCATCATCTAGGTAGTTGGTATGTCTAATAAAATAATAAACGTGAAAATGTTTTGTTAATTGTCAGGCTCAATGGATGTTAGTTATTTTTGTTTATGAAGGGCTTTGTTTTTTGTTTGTTTGTTTTTTGTTTTGTTTTTGCTTGTTGGAAACACTCAAACATGAAGCACTGATTGCTAAGCTATTTACAGTCTCTTTGCTCCCCCTGCCCTAGGCTCCTAAGAAAGATTTCTCTCTCACTGTTGGATCTCTGAGCTGAATTCTCAACTGTGTCAATAATAACTAAATAATACACCAAAATACCCAGAATCTGGAACTGGGCCAGCTTCCTCCTAGATTTAGCTTAAAGTTAGCTATCTCTTTATACTGCATTTCTCAAATCAGAAGAAATCGTGTATCACACTCACTATACATGAAGGCACAAATTCAGGTTCATGTGGCCAGAGTTTCATATTCTTATAAATACACTTTGGCAGAATCTGTGTCATCGAACCTGTGAACTGTAAATATAAGGAAGAAATATTTAGGAGCAGTAGAAGCTACTGTGCACAACAACAGCTGGTAGACAGAATCATATAGAGCATATATAGGAGTCTTTGGTGACACCCCTGATCTACGAACTTGTTAAAATCAGAAGCAGGTTCAATATATTTAATTCAGTTCAAAACTGTGTTTATTAAAATGCCTCTCTGCAGCTTGGTGCTATGATGAATAGAAAGAAATATGGTGCAGTTTCTTGCCTTAAAGGAGCTTATAATCTCATTGGGGAGATAAGCTATGCACACAAAAAAACTGGAGGACATCATGAGATGATACATGATTGATTAAGAACTGAAATGGGCCAGAGTACACATGGGAGTCCAGGTAGAAGATGTGGGAGCTGAGCTGGACCAAAAATGTTTTGTGGACTTGGAGACACTCAGAGGAAAGAATAAGAATGGAGAAATGACATTGTCAGAATGGTAGAGGCATAAATAAATGCTGGATGCAGGAGGGACACCTAGCACTCCTGTCTGAAAGATAGGGACATCACATTCTGAGCACAGGTGGTAGAAAGAAATGCCAGGAGTTGATTAACAGTGAGTGGTCAGGTAGGAGATACAGGTAGGGAAATAGTTTGCACCAAGCTCCAGAAGGCTTTAAAAGAACCTTTTAATCTCAAATAAGCAAGACACAAAGGATTTTAAGAAATCGATGGTGTGATCAGATTTTGGTTAAAATAGTTACTCTGTTGTCACAATGGAAATAAGAAGTTGATAGCAGGGGGACAAATCAGGAAGCCTTTGTCATTGAGAGGACTTAAAATGACAAGAGTTTAAACTAGTCTGTAAAGCAGAGACAGCACTGGAGCAAAATCCGTAGTCTTCATATTGTATGTAAATGTCTTCCAGAGGTTCCCTTTAAATAGGTTATAATGTGAGGGATGCCCCTGGAGGTGCGCTGATTGTGATTCTGAAGAGGGTATTAATAAAAGATATTTCTGGGATTAAATTGGCAAAGCTTTTCAACTAAGGCAATGTTCAGGATGAGGGAGAAGGCGCCACACTGTGAATGTCTTCCCTATCTACAGGCTTTACCCTGGAGATCATCTAGTCCTATGGCTTAGAGATCACTGCTACCTATGCTCACAACTCACATGATATATGCATATAAATCTTTCTCTGAATTCCAGAATTGAATACTCTTCTGATTTATCCTGTCCATTTGGGTTGTAAGCAGCCATCTTAAAACCATTGGACAGCCATCTGAGGTGTCAATCCCAAACTCCTTATTTTCACCCTTTCCAAACTTCCATCTGCAAGTTTCACATCTCAGCAAATGTTACTTGATCTTTTCAGTGTTCAGGATATAAACTTTGTAATCATCCTTGTCCCCAGTCTGCCTGTCATACCCAGTCCATAAGCAAATACTTCCAGATCTACCTTCAACATATATTCAGAATCCCATCCCTTCTCTGACCACCTTGGCTGGTCTCATCCTGCTCTAAATCGTCTTCCTCTTTCAGATCACTATGATAGCTTCTTGGTGGTCTCCTGCTTCTACACTGTCTGCCATACAATGGATTTGCAGAACAGCAGTAGAAATAGTCTGTTTAAAACTCAGATTCTGACATTCCTCTGACCCAAAGCCTCCATTGACCCCATCTCACTGCAGTTCAGAGCCTTGGATAATCTGGCTCCTCATCTCCTCTGACTTTCCCTCCTCTTTCACTGTACCAGTTTAGCCATATTTCCTTATTCCATGTTATTAAACACTCCTGCCTTGAGGCATGTAAGGTTGCAGCCCCACCTTCAGGAGAAGTTCTTCTTCCAAACATCCACATGGCCAGCCCTTCCTCAAGGCTTCTACTCCAATATCACCTTCTCGGTGTCATCTTCTCTGGCTGTGAGGCCCCTGCTTCACATTCTCCCACTCTTCCCCAGCTTTATTGCTCCAGTGTATATTGCCACCAAGTACTGTATTTTCCTTTATGTATTTACTAATTAGTGCATTTATTGTTTCTTCCACTGGAAGAAAAGGTTGCTTAATATCACAAGCACTCAAGAGAAACATGGCAGGTGGCCATGCAGCTTTGATAGACCTCAGATTGTAACATTTGAGGTCAGAAGAGTGGATGTGTTTCATCCGGAAGATTTAGAGGGGGAGAAACAACCACTTAAGAGAAGTGGGAAGGAAAGGATGTTAATGAAGAAGCAGAAAGGAGAATTATAAAGTTAGGAAGAAAACATGCCACAATGAAAGAGTAGAGGGTTTTAAAACACAAGATTTAGCCATTTTGTCAAGTGTCATTAAAAGGCTAAGTAAGATAAAAGCTAAACACTGCACCTTGAGTCTGGACCTTGATAGGATATTGGTGGCCTTCAAATCACTTTTAGCTGAACAGAAGCTACAATATGAGAGAGACTTGAGAGAGAAATGAGAAATAAAGACATATGGATAGCAAATGTAGCCCTTCCCTTTCACAAACTCTCTGAAGGGAAGACAGAAGGCAAGATGGATGCTGAACAGAAGACAGGTGTATAAGCAGACAGTGTATTTCTTAAGGTGTCACCAACCTCTAGCTATGATCTGGAAGTAGGAAAAGAAAGCCAGAGAGAAATCTTATGTGGATAATCAAAAACTGACATATAATGTCAGCAAGAAACACCCCTTACTTTCTTAATTACCAGTTTATATTAAATTCCTGCAAGAGGAATTAAAGAAAAGTTTGGCATTTTGTGTTATTATTAAAAATACTATATTAATAGTAGGCTGACATTTTTAATATATTCAACTAGAAATTACTTGTTTCCCCTAGAACAAAAATAGTTCTAGGAGTGGGAAAAAAGAAAGATGTTTTTATTTGTTCTTAGTATTTCTTATTTTCTTAAAAAAAAACATAGGCCCTGTGGATTTATTACTGATAAGTACCTTATAATGAAGTGTTAGCATGAAAGGCACTTGAAATGCCTTTAGCAAATTTAATTTTTAAGTGCATAATATAGTCAGAAAATTGACTCTACAAACAAGCATGTACATTTCCATCTTTATTCTCTCTCAGTGGTGTCTGGGCCATCTCTGCTCAGTTCATAGGCAAGAGATAATTTGGAAAATGACACATCTTCAAACTCTGTCTGGAACTGGGAAAACAGGCCCAAGGGTTTCCCTTCAATTTGCTATGTCCCTGTGGGCAAGAAAGAAATGTCTTCTCTCAGTTTGAGGTCAATGGTGGCTTTATATATCTCATAAGCATATAGTAAGCATTATTTTATGCCTTGCACTGTGTGAGGCACAAGGAAGGATACACAGAGAATTTGAAAGGTCTTTGAAGTATGTTTGGGGCATCTGGGTGGCTCAGTCGGTTAAGCCTCTGACTTCATCTCAGGACATGATCTCACAGTTCTTGAGTTTGAGCCCTGGGTCAGGCTCTGTGTGGACAGTGCAGAGCCTGGAGCTCACTTCCAGTTCTGTGTCTCCCTCTTTGCCCCTCCCCCACTAGCATTCTCTTCTCTCTTTCTCTCTCTCTCTCAAAAATAAAAAAAAAAACATTAAAATAATAAATAAAGTATGTTCAATAAATTAAAAAGAGGAGGGGGGACAACTGGGTGGCTCACTCAGTTGAGTGACTCTTGACATGGGATCAGGTCATGATATCACGATTAATAAGATACAGTCCCACGTTGGGCTCCACACTGATAGCACAGAACCTGCTTGGGATTCTCCTCCCCTTCTTTTTCTTCTCCTCACCCCTGTCTCTCTCTCTCAAAATAAATAAATAAACTTAAAAAAAATAAAAATAAGGTATATTCAGTGCCACAGCAGCCATAAGACAGATAAAGATGAGACATGGTTTGCTATACCTAACAGTGTAATGCTGTGATGCAGACAGTCCACATTATAGTTATGGAATGTCAAAGATGGTGGAGATGGGCTTCATATACAAAGATGAGCACTGAAAGGCCAAGTCTGTGTTAGTTGATGAAAGGGAAAGTTGTAGACATAATAGATTCGTATGTGTTCACTATATCTGAGGACAAACCTTGAAATGGCCTAACATAAACATAGAGGGGGCTTTTCAGGGACCTGGGAGGAGTATGGCAGGCTGATGGCCAAGGGCCCTGGTTGACTGAGGGAGGAACGTGGATTTGATACAATAGGGTCCAAATAGGAACCCTTCCTCATTTCTAAACAGTTAACAATTGACTATTGGCTGGAGAAGTATTTAAGGAAAATTAATCTGACATTACAGGTAAGAATAATTAGAGAAGAGAGTTTTAAAAAGGAAATGAAAACACAGCAATTATTAGAGTCTTGGTTTATTAAGTGAACTTACACTTGGCTAATTCTAAAAAGAGTGTTAAAGGTAAAAGTAAGTGACACCACCAAATAAGAATGGACAAAAAACCATGACAGCAAAGTCAAGGTTCAATGATAATTCTCAGTTTCCTAACCAAACCAAAGTAATGAAGGAAGAAAGGGAAACATTTTTCATTTAGCACATATCAGATGCTAGGTACTGTATTAGGCATTTCATATTTTTAACCTTCACCACACCTTTGTGAGAGGGAAAAAGTCCAAGTTTAGATATTTGAGTTATTTGTCCAAGGTCACATATCTGGGTATTGGTGGAAGTGAGATCGAAACACAAGCCATTTGGCTCTAAGTCCAGGGCTATTTCCAATGTCTAAGGATCTTCTGAGACTTAGTCTTGGCTTTACTGCTCTAACATATGCTTTTAAATGTATCCACCTCTACTCTACCACACTTCCCCCATACTCCAGACAAATGTTGCAACTGTTGTTCCTTCTGCAAGCCCCAGCTTCCTCTGCCTTTGTTCTTCCTATTCCCACCATCCCCTGTCTCTTCCTCTCCTTCCTTACTTGTCTCAGTTAAGATTTAAAGGACCATTCCTAATATCATCTGCCCTATGAAACTTTTTCATGCTCTACCTCCTCTCTACCTTTCTCTATGCTACTTATATTGCAGTTATTGGGTGTTTGTCTCATCTATAATATTAGGTTGCATCTTCTTGAGAATTAAATAAGATTTCTTATCTATCCAGTAATCTTCATAATTATTTTATAATAGGAATTTGTTGGACAGGAAATGGAGAAGGTAAAAAAAAGGGAGGAAAGAAAAGGTCTTGGGCTTAAGAAATGACATGTCTTGTAGCTATGCACGTTCAAGGGGCAGTAGCGTGAGGTGTAAATTTACCCTGAACTTGGAGGCAAGAAAGCCAGTTTCTTTGGACAAGTCACTTCACCACTCTGGACTCAGTTCCTCCTCCAAAATATAAGGGGTTTGGGTATCCAGCAATCACTGAAACCATGGTGCATTTTAATATTGTTTCTGATATTTGCAGGCAGAAACTAAAAATCCAGGCCTTGATCACCTTATTAAACTCAAATATGTTCAGTTTTTAAGGAATCAGCTTCAATCCAATGATCAACTTTAATAAACTAGTTCACCATAAGCCTAGCATCAAGACAGCTCAGCAGGCCCCGTTAGGATGGGATGCATGCCAGGGTTCTCTTAGACTCTGGGCCCCTTGTAAATCACAGAATTGATATTCCTGTTCCCAGCCTGGGTAATGCACTGTGGCTTATTTGCATAACAATTACACGCATTAGGAAGGCTACTGATTGGAGCACTCCTTGCCAAATTATGATGGCTTTTGAATGAAGCTGCCTTTCTTGTCTCTGAACAGCTGCTAGTGATATGCTCTGTCTTCAATCACCACAGGCAGAACGGTACCCATTCCCTCTCAAGCTTCAAAAGTTACTTTTCTAAGAAAAAGAGTCATCCAGGCATTTCTTCCTGTCAAAATCTCTGTTAAGCCATTGTCAAGTGACCTTTCCCCCAAACAAGGGGGCAAAGAAAAACAGAGAAATGTCACCCAACAACAATGCCAGATGCTTTCTGGGATTGGTGCTTGGCCTTTTTTCCCCACAGCATTCCTTGCAAATTCTAACCCAGCATTTATCTCTTTGTGGACTAATCACTAATTTATTCCTCTATCACTGTAGTTTGATTCCTTCAGATCATAGGAAGTATCTTCCTTGGCGTTTAAAAAAACCAAATACCTACTACCTCAAGAGTTACCAAATAAACACTCTCTATATGAATGAAAGCATAATAATCATTTTACACTTATAGAAACAGGATAATTAAGGTTAAGTATGTCACTGAATATCACATACTCAGTAAGAGTCAGAACGGGAGATAGGAAACACATCTCCAGCAGATGGAGGAACCACCCAGCAATTCAAAACTGGACATCCAAGATCACGTATTTAGGATGTGCCATGACTACTACCAAAACTAATCCCTAAGTGGAAGTAATATCTGGCCTGGATGATAATAATAGGTGGGCTACATGATAAAAGTTTTTGAATGAAATCAAGAATTGTTCAAACAAATAATTTATATTAGGAAACCATATAGGGAATTATAATTAATTTTAAAGATTCTGGATCTTTGTAGCTTTAGAAATATTTCTTCTAATTAAATGGAAATTGAATCTTGGTTTAGGGTTTGGAATACCAAAACAAGAATGGGTAATAGAGAGTTAATTATGATCAGAGAAAAAGAAAAGTCCCATAAACTAAAATCAGAAGTTCTCTATAGATTCCATGATACTCTGGAGGCAAATTAAGTAAATCTACTGAAGATGTAGACAGAATTCCAATAATGAGTCTTGTAAAATTTCAACCTCTTAAACTCCATCTAATGAGTAATCTTACAGGTTATACAAACCAGCACCCTAAAAGTAATGAACCTGAATGAGCCAAGGACACCATGTGAATATTAGAAAGAGCACAGGATTTCAAGACAGGTTTCTAAATCCTCCTTCAGTTCACCTCCTCACATCATGGTGAACAAGAAATGACCCCTAGCTCTAGGAATTTACTGTCCTATATAGAAGGATTAGTAAATACAAGATTTGATAAATGAGAAGTTCTATCTTTAGCACATGAGTGGGTTATGAGGAGAAAAGTAGAAAGTTCTTTGAGAACAGTTTTTGTGGAAGAAAGCTGCAAAGGAGGGCCTTTGGGAAAAGAGACTTCCCTACTGACATCTTGAGGAGCCTGTGACAGAGCCTGAGAGAAGACAACTTTCCAGGTAGCGGTGAAAACATAAACAAAGACCCAGAGATCCCTGTATACTTTTGGAACAGCAAGTAGTTCCCTGTGGTTGGCATATGACAAAATGAATGGTAACAGTGGGGATGACCTGAACTTTCCCCAACTGGGCAAAAATTCAAGTGCTAGAGAGTTTGGGTCAATTCTGAAAGCAAGGTTGAACTACTCAAACGTTTATAGATGGAGTGGGGGAAACACAATCAGTTGTGATTTCAATTGATATCTTAGCTACAGTTTGGAGAATGAAATCTAGGGGGCAACAGAGAGAAGGATGGCATCTAGAGCTAAGGCAATAATCATGGAATGGGTATGGAGAAAAATGAATGATCTGAAGACATATGGACAGATTATTAAGCTAAAAATTGGAAAATACTAATAATTTACCTTATACATTTGTTGCAAACTTAAATAAGACAATGGTTTTGAAACTGCCATATGCACATGTTGCTAGTTATGATTGTCAACAAGACAGGAAAATGGAGAATTTTCTTTCAAACAGCCCAAATACTAAAGCAAAGAAAGCTCACCCCTGCCTTTGAAATATTTTGATTTCTCTTTTTATTAGGAAAATTTTTATAACACAAAAGGAACAAGTTTCTCCAGGACAGACGAGAGTGGTCAGTGTTCCAGCAAGCAACCATGTTGACAGTCCACCCACTGGTCAGGTACGTGTTATCCTCTTTATCTGTTTTAACCTCAGGGTAAAATGGCAGTTTTATTAATATTAATACACTTGCATAAAGTGCTAATTTACTCCATCATTTTCCTAATTAGCTCTATTGAATTGTGAGACTCATCTGCATGAATAATGAATCCCTATATGCCTTTTCCAATGTCTGTCTCATCTCTGCCAAGGGAAGTACAGAAGCAAGAATTACTCATTTGTAGTTCTTTGATCATTTTGAGGAAAGATAGTCTGCTTTTTGAGAAGATGGTATAGGCATCACGTAGGCCTATTAATTAAACCCGGACAGAATTGGGAAGACTGCTCCACTTTTCTTTTAAAATAAATAAAACAAAGTTTTGCTTTGGTTTTACCGAGTCTATCACTTCCTCTTGGAATGTACTAATGAATATAGTCTTCTTTCTAGTTCTGACATCAATTCCATTCCCTGTGCTAGTGTCACAGGATAGAAGATTAAAGGTGATGGGGTGAGGTCAAGAATAGTGGGTTTATTTGATCAAAGAATAAAACAAATCCATGCTTCTTTTATTCTTTGGGCTAATTATCTCACTTGGATTGAAAATGGAGCTATTCATAAAACTGACAAAAATCAATGTCAAGAATATTAAAGAACTCCTGACAATAAGTCAATGAGAAGAGCACAGCAAACCAATAAAAAAAAAATGGCAAATAAAATGACTAGACACAGAAGAGGGGAGGAAACACACATGAAGAGATGCCCTACACACTCTAAATTAAGGCTGTAATTACATAGCATTTTATGCAGAATCATTCTGTAAAAATTAAATTGTCTGCTATCACTAAGTGTTGGAGAATATGTGATTCCTCTGTATCATTATACCCTGTTGGTGAGAGTATAAACCAGTGCTACTTACCAAAGTAGTTTGGCAATACCTTCCATATTTAATTGTTCCCAAACTGTTACCTAGCAATTTCACTCCTCAGTATATATGTTACTTGTTTATAATAGGAAAAAAATGTGAATTCTACCTAAATACCCATTAACATAAAAGTGGACAAACCAATTGAAGTATATTCACAAATCAGAATAATATACATCAGTCAAAGCAAACGAACTCCAGCAAAATACAAAAATATGAGAATCTGAGAAATCTCAGAAGTGAAAATCCCCAAAATTATGTATCTCAGAATGCATGCCCTTTTTATGAAGATAAAAAAATAAAAAAAAATTAACTTTAAAGACTCATATATATGGGATGAAATTGTATAACAGGGAAAGCATGAGATGAGTGTAGAATCCTGGATGATGACTGTCTTGAAGTAGAAAGGAGGCAAGAGGAGGGATTGGTGGAGGGACCATTTGGTTGAGCTGTATATTGATGACAAGGTCTTACCCTTTGCATTTTTTGGAGAGGTTATGGACCTGTGTTTACTTATTATGCTATTTTAAAAAAAATAAAAATAAAATAACTCCATGCATAGAATAATGAAGAAAGTGTATCTTGGACCAATGGTTATAAATAATGTAAGTCTGTCCACCTGAGGTTCATTTAGAAAAGGAAAAACTTTGACCATCAAACGTCTTTTCCTTTATAATGGTTGTTTGTTTTTTTTTTTTTAATGTCCTTCTGATCTATCATTAATTTAGATAATTCCCTACAAAAGCATTTATTTTATCACCATTGGGTGATTTTCCTGATTTACCAAAGATGTGGCAAGAAAAGAAAGACAGGCAAAATAATAGCATGAAAAGTTACTAATGGATTAGAATGTCTGAGGTTAGCTAATCTTGAAATACAGGCAAAAGGACATAGCATCCTTGTGTGGAAGCACAAGAGCTTATGAAGAGGAAAACTGAGGTCAGATGAATCTCCATACCAGCTACAGAGTCATAGATTGGGTGATTCCAGAAAGATGTTGTTCAGAGGGACAGATTTTCAGGCATAGCTTGCTGGAGCGGATGGGTAAAGGGGTAGCAGAGCACCTGCATTCACCTTTAAGCCCAAAGTTACTGCAAAGAAATATTCTTATAGCATTGGTCTGGGGCATCTCCTCTCCCAGCATGCCTGTCAGTGCATCTGGGCACAGAATCCAGAGAATAGTCACTTGCACTAACAACAGCACTCTGGTATTCTGTCCAATTGATTCTTGCAATGACCTCAGCAAGAAGGGTAGGGGTTTTGCTTTCTTATTGTCATAAGGAAGAGCTGACATCTGGAGAGACTTCACACTGACCACCTAGAAGTGAGAATTCTGGTCACTGGCCTTCCATGTCCTTTCCAAGATGCCTTATAGAAAGGAAGGAGCCAAATGGAAACAAGGAGTTCAGACTAACGTTTGTTGAATACATGTGTCACTGCGTTGCAACCTTTATCTCATTTAATATTTACAATATCCCTAGGAGGTAGGCAATATCATTATCTCCCTTGCAAGAAGAAAATGGAAACTTCAGAGAACTTAGGTTATTAGCTGTGTGACCTAGAGCAAGCACTCAAGAATCTAAAGCTCCACTTCCTTATCTATATAACAGAGATTTTAATATTATCTAACCTCATGGAATTATTGTCAGGAAGAGTGAGACAGCTAATGTGTTTTCTTTGCTTTAAAAAAGGTAAGTCGCACTAAGTTTATAAATGGTGTAAGTATTGAATCCATGGTATATGATTCCAAGTCCTTTCCTTTCTACCAAAGCCATGTTGCCCAACAGGGGAATAGGAACACATAATGAAGATAAGTCAGACTTAACCAGCTAAGCAATGCACAACTATAGCTCCATTCTGACACCCACTGCCCCAAGGATTGCCATAAGAAAAGAGTCCACAATTAATTCTCACCACAAAGCCTTCTTCACACCTGCCATAGCTCCACATAAGACATCTGTCTCCACTGCTTGGCTATTATTAGAACCACAAACTAAAAAATCTTTTGACTGGCAAGAGACCAGGACATCAATTTTCATCCTGCATCTGCTTTAAAGAGTAGGAGTGAAGTTAGATTACCAGTGACATTTTCTCAGTGGAAAGATTGCCTGGATCATATTTGTATTCATTTTCATAAATGCAATATATAAGCCATTAATAGAACAAAATCTGCTAATTAAATTTCATTCAATAATGCATTTTTCACCTTAGCTTAGCAGTGTCCTCATATGTTTCTACCATTATTGTGCTAATAATATCTTATTTAGCTTATAAATGGTGCTTATCATTGAATTTGAAATATTAACAAGCATCAATGAGCCCAAAGTGACAGCATAGTAAATAATTTGAAAGGGGTCTACACTGTAGACCTAGTTTTGCTTAATTTAATTTATTTATTAAAAATTAAACGTATAGATTTAGAAAAATGCTAGCTCGGCTTCCATGGCAGCCCAAGTCTTGCATATATTCCTAAAATAGGAGATACAGAAACGGCAGCAAGCTTGAGGCTCCTGCCTCTGAAGGAAATGCTCTGTTTACAATCCCTTGATATCTTGGGGTAGACAAAACGTTTATTGTCCAATCCAAGACTGATTTGTGATGCCTGTTTTCATTGTAGTTTAGTTTTTGAATTAAGATCTTTGAGTCAAGTGATTTATTTCAAGAAGGTTTATAAATTCCATATTCATCTTTGGAAAAGGATTATAATATTTATATTGTCAGTACCATGTGTACAGGCTTCAATGTTTACTGCATGAATGTGGGAATTTGGGGAGGATCTGGAATATATTAGCCAAGAGAAGACATTTTGTACTAATGCTGTGACATTTGACCTCATAAGACCTTAAAGGGTAGGTGGGGCCAATATTATCATGATTATCCTACTGTATTAATAAGGAAGCTAAGGCTGAGGGAGGATGTGCTATCTTCCCAAGTGGACAAAACAAGGTAGAAGCAGAATTTGTGATTACACTTAGATGAAGCCTTGAAATCTCTCCCAAGTCTGATATTTCCTGAGTTTAGGTCTCAGCTTCTGCACCCTTTCACTAGCCATCTAAGCTTCTTCCAGAGAAAGAAAGAGAATTTCCAGAAGTATCGGAATAAGGTCTCTGTTGCGTTTGTATTTATTGATCAAATTTCGTTAATTCCTTTATGTATTATTTATTCAAAATGAATGTTTATCAAACACCTACTTGATGCCAAGCACTGTGTTAAGCATCAGGAATAGAGTACAGCACAAGGTAAAAAAAAAAGTTCCGTGTCCTCATGGGATTTATGTTCTAACTGGGGAGACAAGCAGTAAGCAAAATAAATGAGAATATTATATGGTATATTAGGAAGTGGTAATTGTGGGGAATGATAAGCTGAGGAAAGGGAATTGGGAGTGTTGGGAAAAGTGTAGTGGTTGAGATGAAAGGGGAACAGGATGGATTTAAAAATTGATAATTTTCCTTTTTGGACTTTATCAGAGGATGGGTATCCAACCCTCCTCTTCTTCAGTACATTCATAACTTCAACACATCACTGGAGCTCAAACTCTCCTTTTACAAGACAGGATATTGGGATTTCTATTTGTTCTTTAATTGGCTAGAGCAACGTTGACATCCAGTGGTGAACTAGATTAATCACAGGTGGCACACTGTTTTTTTCATCTATGGGTATGGTGTATGGCATGTGGGAAGGATGTCAGGGATATGAATACTAGCTACTAGTCTGTTACCACAGTTCAGCAGGAGGTCCTCTGTAGAACCACATCCTCACCAGCTTCAGCTTCCTGTCATCGTCCTTACATTGTTCCTACACTGGGTTGATTGAGTTTCACCAGCTTGCGTGTTATCATATGTATTTGTGCGTCTCTATTCATTTGATGTATTGATATATATATTTGTGTTTACTAGGTATCTATGTGAATCTGTGTACACGTGTATTTCCCATGTCGCCTACACATAATCAATTTGATGGTGTGCTGTCCTTCCTTGCCTCATACACTTTCTGTCCTCAGGAGTTTAGTATTAGGAACGTGGAAAGATAATGACACTGCATTCTGATTTTGTCCTTTTCCATCTGGCTGATGTTATATTGTCTGTTTCTAATGGAGCAGAAATAAGCATGGCTGCCTTGGGCTTACTTCCTGGCTGGCTGGCAGCCGCTTAGATATTGACAGGGGCATGGTGCCCTCCATAAAGATCCCTGTGGGAAAAGCTGCCCTTCCGTAGTCGTCATTCACTGCTGGGAGCAGGCCCCTGTCCCAACTCCATGCTTAAGAGGGCAGAACACACCGCTCAGAGCCCCTGACTTCTAGGAAACTAGAGTTTAGAAATACAGTAGGTCAGGCAAAAAGACTCTGGAATCAGACCTTATACTCATCTTTATCTTTGATTCAGCATCTATCAAGATTGTATGCCGCTACTTGTTAATTCATACATCTTACATGTTCGGTTAATTTTTATTCAGTATTGACAACACACAATTTTCCCACTGCAGTCTGAGACTGAGACCACCATACAAAGCTGCATTTTGAAATCTTTTTTTTTTTTTTTTTTTTTTTTTTTTTTTTTTTTTTTTTTTTACCTCTGGGTATGGGAAAATGGAAGGAAAAAAGAGGTCTTCTAACGAGTTTAACACACTGCACAATTAAATATTGATTGGAAATTCTCCCCGAGTATTTTTCCCTCCATCTCTCTGCCTCCACTGGGAGATGTCTAGATGTGATTCCTAAGCTGTCCCCATCCAGTGATTACGTTCATTAGGACACCAGCCTTGTGGTTAAAGCACTTTCCTTACTGCTGCACGTTTAATTAGACAACTCTTCCCCAGAAATTATTTATAGCCCGGCTCCAGAGCTATTGTTAGTCCGAATGTAAATAAGATTCAGGGCGGGAGTCCCAGCGCGCTGCGGTGGCTGGCGCGCTCCTGCCATTAGCCGGCGCCCGGCGCGCGCGCTCGGGACCACGACCAGGGCTTTACGGCCAGAACACAGGCTATTAAAAAGCCCAGGCGCGATTTTCTAATTAAACTTTTGATACAGAACCACTCAAAAGACTAAATCTACCAGGTCAGCGTAAGTACAGGGAGGAGGAGCAAAGGAGACAAGAGGGTGGTGCTCTCGAAGAATAAAGGGGCAGCCCGAGCACCGCCCAGGAGAGGAGGCGGGAGGGGGCGGGTCGAGAGGGTGGGGCTGGGTCGGGATGGGAAGGGGCAGGGGTGCGTAGGCGGTGGGAGGAAAGAGGGAGCCGAGCGGGCTGGGGCGTGGCCTGGCCGCGGTACAGCTGAGTTGGGGGTGTCCCAGAGAGGGAGAGAGTCCAGCGGGAAGGGCAAGAGGAGGAGGAGGTGGGGGAGAGCGGGCTTGGGTGAGCAGGAGAGGGGCGGAGACAGGGGTGGGGCCGAGGGGGCAGAGTGATGGCAGAGTAGATCAGAGGGTGCTGGGTAGTCCCAAATTTGGTAAGAGGACAAGGGCAGGGATATTCAAGTGTCCACAGGCATTTGAAATCTCTGAGGGCCCAATGGGACATAGGGAAGCCTGACTTCAGCTTCTGTACTTGGCGCTAGAATTTTACCAGTTGAATGGAACATAGTTCCAGCCTTCAAGATACATTATTGAAAATAATACAGACATGTAATCAAACTAATGCAGACATTATAAGAAAGAATTATAATAACATCAACTACCACTATTTATTGAGCATTTAATACATACAAGCATTTTTCATGCTTTGTTTCATTTAATATGCAAGAAACCCTGGGATTTGAATGTTATCATCATAATACCCATTGTTGGCTGAGAAAATTGAGATTTTAAAAAGACAACTGTTTGTAGTTAGTAAATAGCTGACATTGAAACCCAAGCCCCTGAGTATGCGTCACCTTTCTGTCTACTAGTGCACTGTGGTAAGTGCATCATAGCCCAGTGTGTAAATTGCAACTGCAGTAGTATAAAGGAGAGGGTATTCAATGTTATGGAGGGATGTGATGGCCAAGGAGGAGCTTTCCAAGTGGACTAAGGATGAGCTGCGTATGTGAAGAATGGATAGAAGTTTGCTAGGCAGACAGGAAGATGAGAGGGAGGATATTACTAATGGAGTGTATGAAAACCTCAATGAGCTGTGGCTGCCATCACTTACAAAGACAGAACTTGGATCTAGGGACCAAAGGCTCTTCCTAAATAGCAGCAGAAGTAGTAGTAGAAACAACAATAACAGTAAGAATATAATAAAAGAAAATGTGGAAATTTGGAATTGGAATCCAAAGTGCTAAAGAAACTTAAAAGCTCTTGATTATTTTTTCTTTCTTTTCTTTTTCTTTTTCAAATGTAGGCTGTGTTCATCTCAGTAAGGGAGGGATTCGGTAGGGGAGAATGGAAAAGACTTCAACCAGCACTCCAAATGTACCCTCACTGCTGTGTATCCATTTTGGATTAAGAGTCTGCATAGAATGCTCTACAAACTTTAGCATATTTTTAACAAATGTCAATCTTCATCAGAGATTAGGTTATTAAGCATGTTGTACACCTGGAAAAATTTAAAGGCACAGAGCAAATGCCTTGTTGGAGACCTCCTTACACCAATTGCTCATCAAGTGTTTCAGTCCCAGCACACAGGACATAAAGGCAAATACAAAATTGGGGAGGGGGTAAAGATGGAAACTTGGCTCACAGCTTTCTGTGTATTTTTCTTTCTTTTAACCACAAAGCAGTCAATCTGGCCTGAAAAAGTCTTGTCTATATGGTACTTTTTGTCCACCTAGTACAGACGACATAATGGAGAGTCATCCTTCTGTTACCACCTCTGAGGCCAGACAAAACCATGGCACTTCCAGTAGGGAAGTTGGTGATGTCTATTATTTTAAACATATAATTGATTCTAATTCATCACTTATCGCCTGGTGACAGATTTTTATATAGTTTATTATCTCTGTAGCAGCACGGGCCCTGAGGGGACTTCTCCTATTGTTGCACATTTCCTGGTGAGGCCTCAGCCACGGCTGCTCTGTTATCTGTCTGATTAAGTTAGGGAATCTGGTATCTCTGGGTCCCCAGGTAACTGTCAGTAATGCACATCCTCCGATCACAGGATTAAAGGAGACTGTTACCTCTTTCCTCCTTGACCTGTCTGTCATGGTTAGTCTTCTGGATTGCTGATTAATTTGGGACTCTGGGTCCTTAGGACCTGGAAGATAGCTATCACCTCTCTCTCCTCACCCCCACATACATGGGCACCTGAGTGCTCCTCAGGCCCTGGAAGGAGACAGGCACACAAGATTAGATATGGCAGGCTTCTGACACCACGACTTTCTGGTATTTCTGTGGTTTTGCTATCAGTCCAAGCCACCAAACATCCCATCGGGTTTTCCCTTCCCAACTACACTTTTTTGTTCTGTCTGGGTCTGGATGAATCAAATTCATTTGCCTCCAAGAAGACCAATGAGGTACTGTCTTACCATTGTTCCTCCTGGGAATGCCTTCTTTACATTTGCCTCTGCTTTGCACTGCCTGGGCTTGACTGGGATGAACATAGTATCCACGCAGCACTGATCCAGATGCACTGGCTCTTCAGAAGTCATGGAGCCAAGAAGGACACTTGGATGTCAGTAGGAGAGAGTGAGGCTACCCTCATCACCATCCTTCATAGGATCTCAAGAGAAGACTCCTGGATGAGGCTAGCCCACATGAGCCACAGCAGGATTCATCTTATTTTTCATTTTATTTGCTTCAAAGAGCAAATTTGTGTGCTTCCCACAATTTTCAACTCATTCCTCAAAGTTACCTGTTTCTCCCACTCTTGAAATCTTGACTTGT